>NC_141158.1:55687727-55992954 GCF_053477565.2 Lygodium microphyllum | reverse complement strand
AGTTGGGGTCGTCGCGTCGCGTTGCACGACATGTTATGGTAGTATCTCTTCCACGTCCGTGAGTCTGCTCCCCTCTCAAGCTAGTGTGCTACGTGCTAGAGTTGCTCTGATACCAAGTGTTACGGACCTTCCCGAGACTTCAAGCCATAACATGTCATGAGGCACAAAAAGGCACAGCGGAATGGCACACAAGATATATCAATAAGAAATCTTTATATTCATAATATCGAAAGATACAATATTGAGGCACATCTTAGGACCACACCCTCGTGACACTGCACATGTGAGGATTTACCACTATTCATAATATCGAAAGATACAATATCGAAAGATAGTGTCAAAAATAACAGGTATACTCTAATACCATGTCAAAATAAGCGACAATGCAAAGAGATAGTAGGGTGTGCAAGGAGTAACACAAAGTGTGTACGGCAAACACTAAGAGAGAAGAGAAACTTAGAAACACAAGAAGAACACGGTGATGATACACTAAATCATACTATGAGAAGAAAAGTTGATACAACGGAGCCGAAGCTCAAAAGATAACTGCACTGTCCTGCCTAAATCAAGCGGCAGCACCTATGAAAAATCTGCACAACGAAGGGATTAAAATGCAATTCTCCGCGCAGTGGGCTATCGAAGTAATCACTGGAAGGTGAAGATAGCTGAGAGGGAGCAGACCTGGTCCTCTGATGCTGTCAAAGATGCGAAAGATGATCACTAGCTGTCGAGAAAGAGTGCAGTCCTCTGATGCCAAGGAGTTACCTAGGCAGCAAAACGCAAATCCAAGAGTATCAAAGTTGTCAAACGTAGGGAGAGCAACCCAGATGATGACGCCAAATGAATAACGATAACGTAAGATGATGGAAAATGAACTAGGCTACAAAAGCACAAGTCCCAGCAACCTTTGTGATGACAAACGAGTGATGCCAGGTGATGGAGGAGCCAAGCTACAAAAGCACAAGTCCCAAAATCCCCTATGATAGATGAGTGATGAAATCACTGACGCTAGGTGGTGTAAACTGCCGCCAGAGGTTAGGATACTGATGCTTGTTAGAAGATAGGCATAGAAACCCACTGTAAGCAAGGGAATATAAGGGCAGATGAGTGTGAATAGCCCTAGCGGCAGGGGAAACCCTAACCCTAGCTGGCAAAGGGCTATATAAACAGCCTTTGGGTCACTATCAAGGTGTGAGAGAGTGTACCCAAGTTGTACTCTAAGCAACTTAGTAAGCAAGATTTCATTCTTGTACTTTGAGCTCTCTTCTCCCTCTTGTGCACACATTCTACTGCTGCAAACTCTGATTCTTAACATGGTATCAAAGCCATCTCTAATCTTCTCAGCTTCCCTCAGCATCAGTTATCACTAAGTGCACATGAGCTACCATTTTCTTCATCCTATCCTTCTTTCCTCCATAGCTGCCTGCAACCTACCTCCATTGGAGGACTTGAGGAGGACAAAGGAGGCCATATTAGCCTGAGCTTTCTTCTGGAGATCTTTTCCCCACATCAGGGCGCAGCTCCTCGTCAGTTCAAACCCTGACATTGTCCACGTGTGAGGCCAGCATTGTCAAGATCCCAGAAACGGCGCAGTTTCTGACAACGTGGCGTCTCCTGACCTGGCGCGGGCAGCAGGCGGTGCAATCTCAGCCACCACCATAGGGCTTTGATAGTCCCCCCAAGTGGGCTATCCTCAGCTAAGAGGACTCTGAGAAATTCATCCTCTGTTGGCTGCTACAAGCCAAACCCTAACTGTGTTTTTTTGGGCAGCCATAGCCAACAAGCTCCAAGCTTGACATTTTGGCATTTTTACACTCTAAGCTTCATTAACAATGATTCTAATCACTAAAGCAGAGTCTCTGAACCCTATTCCAGAGTCTAAAGCTCTTGGGCATGCTCAATGGACATCACCAAGCATCGGGAAGCCGACTTCCAACCGGGTTCCATTCAAGCACTTCACTAAGCTTGACAATAGTGTTCTTTTAACACTAATCATAAGTCATCAGGTTAATTGCTTGCTAGGCATTCATTAAAACCCAGTGAGTTTTTTTATTCCTCTTCATATATTGTTGTAAGGTTATGTGTAAAATGAACACATAGACCGTTATGCACAAGAAGTGTATTGCATACCGTGAGTGACTTTGTCTCGAGTACATTGGTCAGTGAAATCAATAGCATGAGTGTCATCATACTCTCCTCGGAATCATCAGCAACAAGCATTGAGATCATAGACAAACCGTGTCCAACACAAGCTTTATCCACTAAGCCGTACCACAAGGAGGAGCCTGAAGTCCAGTCTAGGTTTACTTCATTAAAACCTAAAAAGACTATTAAACCACGGAAGAAGCTTGCTCATAAGAAAGGACCACCAAAGTCATACTTTGAAATATTACACTTATATGATTTTCAGCATTTCTCTTCATTGCAACTTTGACTTCACTTTGTCTAATTTGCTTCCGCATTCAATGAAAAGTTTGTAAGGGACTAGGCACTGCCCTTGACCTAACAAGTGGTAAGACCTTCCCAATGACCACAACATATGCTGATGTCCGTCCTCAAATTCGAAAGTTTGATGGTAAGGATTTCCATCCATGGCAGGTACTCATAAAATACAAAATGATGGAGAGAGGGTATTGGCCTCTTATTCAAGGCAGTAGAGCTGTAAACTCTGCAAATATGATTGATATAGAGGATGACCAACGTGCTCAAGCAATCATAATGCTACACTTAGATGAATCCCTGATTCATCATGTTGATCAACTAAACACTGCTAAAGAAAAATAGGATGAGCTTGAAAAGCTCTATGGAGCCACTGGCAAAAATACTAAAATCTTCCTTAAAATTGAATTCTTTAGCTTGGAATATCGTTCAGGAGAAGATTTGGGAAAATTCATTTCTCATATGAAGGGACTTATGGCACAGCTTGCTTCTGTACAAGCTCCAATACTTGAAGAAGATGCTATTGCTATTCTCCTAAAAGCTGTAAAACAGGTGTTTCCTACTCTTGTAACCACTCTCACCAACATTCCAGATCCTACTTTGGCAAGTACCATTCAATCCTGTTTGGATGAAGAAAAGAGGAACCACAAAGAAAGCAGCAACAGTTAGGCAACTTCAAATTCCCGTGAACAAGTATAGGTTCATACAATTCTCACTAAATGTTCTTTCTATAAGAAAAAAGGATATCTTGTAAACAACTGCTGGAAGAAGTATCCCGAGAAGATGAAATGTAACAAATGCAAGAAGACAGGGCATATCACTAGTAAATGCGCCAACACTCCTGAAATACCCAAAGAATTGGTGGCCAACTATATCTCCAATTCATCTAAAGATCGACTGTTTTGACTATTTAAATCATCTACCTAAAACAACCTTGTAAGCCTGATTTATAAAGGCATCCCAAAAAGGGGGGGAATCTCTTACATGCCTTGTAATCCAATGCTACCCTGGCATTGAGGGGGGGTGTTAGAAGATGGGCATAGAAACCCACTGTAAGCAAGGGAGTATAAGGGCAGATGAGTGTGAATAGCCCTAGGGGCAAGGGAAACCCTAACCCTAGCTGGCAAAGGGCTATATAAACAGCCTATGGGTCACTATCAAGGTGTAAGAGAGTGTACCCAAGTTGTACTCTAAGCAACTTAGTAAGCAAGATTTCATTCTTGTACTTTGAGCTCTCTTCTCCCTCTTGTGCACACATTCTACTGTTGCAAACTCTGATTCTTAACAATGCCAAGCTGGAGATGATGACTCTAAGCAAGGAGAAGACCTCCAAAATGAAAAACACATGTGCAGGTGGAGCCTGAAGGAGAAGGTGCTAACGCCAACAAGCAGATGATGGTGACACTAGGTGGAAGATGATCCAAACGAAAGTGTTGATGCTGGAACAAGGTGCCTGAAGTAGAAGAGAAAGGATAAAGGCAACCATGAGCCACGAACCGCAGTGTTCTTTGAAAGGGATGTGAGGGCAGTGGAAGGGGCTAGTGAGAGAAGGGAAGTGTGGTGACCAAAGAAGGTGGTGAAGAATGACTGAAGAGAGAGTGGTGGAATGAATGAAGTGATTGCCTATTTATAGGCATAAGCTGTCTAGGGTGGTACACCACTGTGTGGGCGCCCACTAAAAGAGTGGCCAAAATGTGGACACTAGCCCTTTTTGGGGCTATCCGTGCAAAACCCTAAATAAAGTGTGTAAACTAAAGAAGTGGTTTCTCGACACCCCCTCTCAAGCCCAAAAAGGGATGAAGAAAGAGGAACGAAGAGAGAAATGATGAAGAAGAAGAGGATCTCAGAGATCCAAGATACACCTGAAAGGTAACCTATGGTAAGGAACAGTAGACGAAATGAACTATAGAACCTAACTCCACCTCAAGGGAGAAGCCACTAGCTTCGTAACTCCATGATGGAAGGGATTCGAAGGTCTCGTCTCCAAGTTGCTGCTAAATCTCCAAGGCCCTAATCTAGGTGGACTCTGAAGATCGTGGATATCCGTACGAGAAATGACTGCTCGAAGATAGCCATCCCAAAAGAGTAAAGGGTGGGTGACGAACTTCATGATGAGTAGGTGCCCCCCCTGAGGGTGGAGGTACAGGGGCCCCCTCTAATGCTGAAGAAGCAGAAGCACTCTTTAAGGGCAAAGAGAGTACATCCCCCTCTAAAGCCCTCTTGGTGAGAGACTGGGAATCTAAAAACTCATGGATCATAGACTTCGAATCATTTGATGTACGAAGGAAGTACCGCCAATTGTGACGAAGAAGGTATCTAGGGTATCTAAGAGATCAAAGAACTCCCAAAGGTGGCCTCTCAAACCTCAGTAATCGAGGGTGGGGAAAGGTGAGGCTCATGCGGAGCCAAGGGTGGGCAATAGTCACTCTCTCTCAATAGAGCGGACAGCAAAGCTGAAGTAATGGAGGGTGTCGAACAATCACTCTCTCTCAAAGGAGCAAACTACTGAGGGGACGATAGCCAACAATCACTGTCTCTTGGAGGAGCGGACTGCAGAACTGCGGGTTGTCGAGGTGGCATTTCTGAAACCCTAGAAGAAGTAGAAGCAACCTCCGTAGCGCATAGAAGCGGTCGCGAGAGGAGGATGTGTTACTAGTCAATCCTCCTATGGCTCAAAAGGGCTTAGTGCGCATCGAATGTGTCTTATTGCCTTGAGCATAAAAAGCTAAAAGCCGGTGCAGAATAAACTCTATGGCCCAGAAGGGAGAGATCAAAGAGATCAAAGAACTCCCAAAGGTGGCCTCTCAAACCTCAGTAATCGAGGGTGGGGAAAGGTGAGGCTCATGCGGAGCCAAGGGTGGGCAATAGTCACTCTCTCTCAATAGAGCGAACGGCAAAGCTGAAGTAATGGAGGGTGTCGAACAATCACTCTCTCTCAAAGGAGCAAACTACTGAGGGGACGATAGCCAACAATCACTGTCTCTGGAGGAGCGGACTGCAGAACTGCGGGTTGTCGAGGTGGCATTTCTGAAACCCTAGAAGAAGTAAAAGCAACCTCCGTAGCGCATAGAAGCGGTCGCGAGAGGAGGATGTGTTACTAGTCAATCCTCCTATGGCTCAAAAGGGCTTAATGCGCATCGAATGTGTCTTATTGCCTTGAGCATAAAAAGCTAAAAGCCGGTGCAGAATAAACTCTATGGCCCAGAAGGGAGAGGTAGTACAATGAGTGCCTGGGGGTAGATGCATATACTCCGACGAGGTAGGGAACAAAGGTCCATGATGGCGGCAAGCATCAGTGGGGGTGCGGGTGATGCCGGAAGAGGAGCATCCAATGGTTTGTCCATCTACCTGGGAAGAAGTCATAACACCAAAGTGTCAACCTGTAAAAGGGAGGCTAGGTGGGAGAGAAAGAGAAGGGTGTCTCTGTCTCTAAGTGATGTAGCAGAAATGAAGGGGAAAATCAGTAGATGATGCCAAACCCGCAACCTATCTTTGCCTTCTCTAATGAACAAGGTCTTTAGCTCTCTAAGCTCCTGCACTCTAATACCATGTCAAAAATAATAAGTACGCTCTGATACCATGTCAAAATAAGCAACAATGCAAAGAGATAGTAGGGTTTACAAAGAGTGACACAAAGTGTGTACGACAAATACTAAGAGAGAAGAGAAACTCAAAAACACAGGAAGAACACAGTGATGATATATTGAATCATGCTATGAGAAGAAAAGTTGATACAGCAGAGCCGAAGCTCAAAAGATAATTGCACTATCCTATCCGAATCAGGCGGAAGCACCTATGGGAAATCTGCACAGCAAAGGGAGCAAAATGCAGTCCTCCAAGTAGTAGGCTATTGAAGTAATCACTAGAAGGTGAAAGACAACTATGGAGGGAGCGGACCATAGTCCTTTGATACCGTCAAACATGTTAATGATGATCACCAATTGTCGACGGAGCAAACCGTAGTCCTTTGATGTCAGGGAGTGACTGGGCATCAAAATGCAAATCCGAGAGTGTTGGAGCTATCAAACGTAAGGAGAGCAGCCCAGATGCTAATGCCAAGTGGATAATGATGACACCAGATGATGGAGGATGAACCAGGGTGCAAAAACGCAGGTCTTAGTAGCCTCTGTGATAGACAAGTGATGGCAAGTGATGGAGGAGGAGCCAAGCTGCAAAAATGCAAGTCCCAACAGCCCCTTTGATAGATGAGTAATGAAATCACTGATGCTAGGTGGTGTAGACTGCCACCAAAGGCTAGATTGCTAACATCAAGTTGGAGACGATGATGCCAGGCAAAAATAAGACCTCCAAAATGAAAAACGCAGGTGAAGGTGGAGCCTGAAGGAGAAGGGTGCTGACACCAAGCAAACGATGGTGTACACCAGGTGGAAGATGCTCCAAACACAAGGCCTGATGCTAGAACAAGGTGCCTAAAGCAAAAGAGGAAAAGTGAAGGCAGCCATGAGCCACATACCACAATGTCCTCCTAAAGGGGTGTGAGGGTAGTGGAAGGGGCTGATGAGAGAAGGGTAGTGGTGGTGGTGACCGAAGAAGGTGGTAAAGAATCACTGAAGAGAGAGTGGTGGAATGAATGAAGTGATTGCCTATTTATAGGCATAAGCTGTCTAGGGTGGTGCACCACTGTGTGGGCGCCGACTGAAAAAGTGGCCAAAGTTTCTCAACAGTTATAGCCTACAGGTTATAGCCTACACCTCCTAGATGGGCAGTGGGGGCAGGCAGCCTTCAGGCAGGTGGGCAGGTGGCAGTGCGACAGACAGACAGACAGGCAGCCTCGGGCAGCATGCCAGTCAGACGGCAGTCACAACCAGCCTATCACATGGCAGACTGCAGTTGTCCAGTTTCAGCTGGCTGACCTGCTCCTCTTTGTTCCCCAGCAGCCTGTTTAGTTAGTTTCCAGCCGGGGCCCTGCATGGTCTTGTACTTAGTAGCTATATGTGAAAGTGACATTCCTGCTGAGTGCAAAAGGTTCTTCTATTTCCAAATTCCTCATGCTTCTGCACCATTTGTGTTCCTTAAGCATTCAAAAATGCCAGTGATATAAGAGGGGTAAGTAACAATTTGGTCATTTCCTACTTGTGAGTCATGGGCTTCATCACTACATCAACAGGAGGTTAGGAGCTCTATCCATAGCAGTTTTGGATGCCTACTTGTTTTGTGTGTCTCTTTGGAAGGCTTCCATTGCCAGAAAAACTACGAACAGCTTTCTTCAAGTACACTGTGTACAAGTAGAGACTATTGACAGTCTCCAATGTGATACTTTTGAATGTGGATTAGTACATGCATCACTCAAATAAGTGCCAAATGAGTTGTCTGATCCAAGTTTTAAAAATCAGTTAGTGCAATGTCATAATTGACCAGCCATGATCCTTGGTCCATAATGAGCTCTATGAGAATCATTAAGCTAAGACTATGGGAATTCTGAACTAACATGCAGATTCGCACAACAAGGTTTGCTGATAATCTCTATGAAGTCAGGTGCAGCAATTCATGCGTATCAACTATTGGTAGATGTAACATGCACTGCACTACAGATGCTGAAATTTTGCATGCATAGCCTGCCACAGGTAGGGATGCACCAAGCAAAACAAGGTGTAAGGAAAAGTTTATAGCATGTGAAAGGTCGATTGTGTGAAGCTGCTGTGTGGCACTTTAGTGCCCCACTCATGGGTTGATAAGCTGAACTTTGGGCTGCAACACTGAATCTTCCAAGGAGAAAAAAGACAAAAAAAAATCTACATGTTCATGTGATTAAGAAAGTATTTGGTGCACTGTCGTGGTCGTTCCATCCTGTTTGTGGCACTGTAACTTTGAAGCAATGCTGAATGATTCAAAGCTGTGCCCGATCAATGGCTAACAGCGCTACAGGCCTTAGAAGATGAGGAAGTAGTATAAGTCGTCATAGTAATCCGGTCACATGCAGAACTGCTCAGAAATTTGCCAAAGTAGCATGTTCTGTTGCTCTAAACCCTGTACCAACTGTGCAGAAACTTGTGCAAGCTTATACTTTGGTTCTAAAAAACAGGGAGCGTTAGATAAAACTAGCCCTTTCTCAAAATGCCAGCTTCAAAAGCTCAAATTCAGCAATGCAGTGAAATCAGAGCAAATTCCTACTTCAATGGAAATTAAGGGTGGCAATGAGGGGGACGAGACACACCTGCCAATGATGCCATTGACCATGATGATGAGATGGCGGGGAGGGGACGGATGGGAGAGAAGCTGAAGGCCTGGATCCGCGCATCGCGAGCCGTCTTCCTCTCCAGAAGACGTGCCATTGGACTGATCGGACTGGGAATTCCCCAGCTCTGCGGTGTATTAGACACAGAGAGAGAGAGAGAGAGAGAGAGAGAGAGAGAGAGAGAGAGTAATGAATAGATAGATTGAACGATGAATGCAGCCTACTGCGGTGATACTCTCCTGTTCAACAATCGGCCCGCGGCGACAGAAAGGAAGAAAGAACTGCAAGAAGAAGGTTCAAGGGGTTTATATATATACCGATTTATAATTTTTTGCTGATCTATTTACTTAAATTTTTTTCAAACGGATATGGCTTTTATTGTTATTTTCTTCCTTGTCGGTCTTGCTTTGACACCACGTGTCCCTGCCCTCTCTTTAAATCTTTTCATGCATTTTTCCCCTCTCACGACCTGCAACGTGTCCCCTTCTGGTTCGCCGTTACTGGCCCTTCCAGGATGTCTGACCGGGCGTTCACGCTCATGGAACCAAGGCCGCTGACACATCGCCAGCTCGCTGCCCGCCCACCTTGAAAATTTTAAAAGCTAGGCATAACATGCTTACACATCGCCACCCACCCACTTTGAAAATTTTAAAAATTAGGCATAACATGCTTACATACCAAAACGGTCCCATCAACTTCAAATGTGCATATGTGGGATAGTGGCTAAACTAATGACCTTACACAATGTTGGTCCGAGTCCAAATCTCACTTAAAGCAATCTTCTTTTAGCGAGAGGATCCTTTGTCTCTACATGCCTTGGGCACAAATGCTGCACCTTAGGAAGGGGATGTTGCCCACCTTAACTTGGCCACAACTTGTAAAAAGTAGAACCAATTAATTTCTACCACATGGCATTATGCTCCTACAATTTTGAGGGTGGGCAGGGGTTTGTACTCGGTGTGTAGTTAGCCTAATTTCTATGAGCGTGCAACTCTACACAACAAACAACCCAAATCCCCAATGCAATGTATAAAGAAAAGTGTTTGTCACAAGCATCACAAAATCCTTAAACCTATAATAGAAGAGAGATGTGCATTGTAGGTTGAACAAACAACCCAAATCCCCAATGCAATTTATAAAGAAAAGTGTTTGTCACAAGCATCACAAAATCCTTAAACCTATAATAGAAGAAAGATGTGCATTGTAGGTTGAAGGTTTTTACAAACCTACAATGGATTGCCAAGAAAGCAAGAGACTTCATGTTCTATAAACTTCACCCCTCTCTCCACTATGCCAAAGGCATATGGAAACTATTAAGCATCTCACATGGGAGTTGTTGAGTGTTGAAATGACCTATTTTTTGGCTGATTTTTGTTGTTTTTGAGAGTTGAATGGTTGATTTTATGAGTTGATTGATTGGTTTGGAAGTGGTTTGAGAGTGTTTTGGATAGGTTGGAATGGTTTTATTAAGCTCATGATGTTTATTAGTAGAGATGTGAAGTTCTGTTGATGTTCTGTTTGGTCCTGATAGCTTTTGTTGAGCTTCTGTTTTGTTTTGTTTTCTCTCTGTATGGAAGGATGGAGTATTGATTGATAGGGTTTGAGATTGTTTGAAAGCTTATTGAGTGATTTTTTATGGTTTGGAATGAGTTATTTGGTTCTAATGCTTTCTATTGACCTTCTGTAACTCTCTATTGAGCTTCTGTGAGCCTCTGATGCTTTCTGTAGACCTTCTGTATGCTTCTATATGTGTTCTGTTGGATGAGAGTGTAGCTTGGGAAAGTTTTCTAGTCTTGGAAAGATGTGAATATAAGTGCAAAAGAGCTAAAAGAAGTCAAAGAAGTAGCTACTGAAGACTCAAGTAAAGACTGGAGTGAAGTGACAGTGGTGAGCTATGAAAAGACACTGTAGTGGCTCTGGTGCCTCTTCATATCAGACATACCTCTTGGGAGGTGTATCCATGACCTAAGAAGGATTATTGAGGGTAATTATTGAGTGATTGTAGTGAGGATATGATGTACTATTGATGGAGAGAGAGAGAGAGAGTCAGAGATAGTCAAATCTATCAAAACAGTGTGATTGTATGTGAGAGATTGAGAAAGAAAACCATGAAGATATTGAAGATGAATACTATGTGATGTATTTCCATTCAAAGATGGTGTATTTCTTTGCTTTCTTTGTTCTATTGATAGATTTTGTGAAGATGTTGGGGAATATGGTTGATTCTATCAAATCCATGGGAGATCTACATGATGCTGCATGAAGATTTGTTATGCCTGGTGTTCTTTTCTTCATTGTGATCATATAAACCCTAATAAAAAAAGCTTGTTGATGTTACAAGATAGATTTTCTTGTAAGAGAATTCCCTTTTCCTTGGTGTTCCTCTTGGGGCTCCATGTTTTTTGTGCGCAGCCGGGGAAACTTGCCATCAACAAGCACCAGAAGAGGCTGAAAATGAAGGAAATGGCATTGCCAAGAAGAGAAGAATTCAATGGATGTTTTTTCCTCTTCCTGTTGAAGCAGCAGAAACTTGCATCTTGGTGGCAAACTGTTTGGGAACAAACTGAAGAGCAGAAACAGAGAGAATGACCATCCATGGAAGATTTGGCATTCATTGAGAAGTTTCCAGACATCATCAAGTGGGAGATTGTGAAGAAGCTTTAAGAGTCGTGGTCTGTGGAGGTTCACAAGAATAAGAAGAAAAAGAGTTGGAATTTGTTCGTGGATGCTCAACAGCAAGATACGTGGGATGCTTGGTGTACTGATAATCTTCTGTTTGTTCAATTGGCAACCCACTGGAAGTTGGTAGACAGAGTGTTTTTCACAACATACATTGTTGAAACCATCAAAAGCTGGCATTACTATGATGATGGCACCACCACAATGCTTAGACGTATGCATTTTGACACCTTCAGAACCGAATACCTTCCTCTGTGCAGTGGCATGAAAGCAGAATTCAGAGATGTTGAAAAGGAAGAAGTAGAAGAAATGTTGGCAAAAGAGTCCTCGAGAGGCTGAAGCCTTCTATTATCCCTCTGTGGAGCACTAACAACATAGTGGAGCCAACCCCCTGATGAATGACGCAATAAAGAGGTAAGCGTTAGAACGAGTCCAGAGGTACGTGAGAAGAGAAAATGCAAAAATCAAAGCTGAGAACGAGCTCGCAGCAGAAGCCGCCTTTGACGCCCTTGCGGAACTCTTTATAGAAGTCCCAATGGCACATCAAGCCCTTCCTCCTCCTGTTGGAGGTCCACTTCCAAGCCAGATCCATCCTGGAAATATTGATGACAGGCTAGCGAATGTAGTTCCATTGCCAGTTTTTAAGGGAGAGTACAATGAAGACCCTGATCTTCATGTAGCAGAGTTTATGGTAGTATGTGTGGCTAACAATGCCAGAACCCCTGAGCATTGGTTAGCAATATTCCCCGCCACTTTCAAGGGCGCAGCGTTTCAGTAGTATGAGAGACAAGCAGCAGGAACTTTTGGCACATGGGACGACCTGAAGTTGGCCTTCCTCACTAAATTCAGGCATGAAGGTTTTGAAGAGCGGATGCGAGAGGAATTTATGAATTTAAGTCAATCCTCTGGAGAAAGAGTAGAAGCTTATGTCTCACGAATGGAATCCATTCTGAAGAGATGGACTAACCATAATTTATATGATGGCATTCAGAAGGGGGTGTTTTTCCCAGAGAATTACAATTTGAAGTCTGTAAGTTTGTGGAGCTGCAAAGACCAGCCACACTGCAAGCTACAACAGAAGGTGCAAGACTGTACGATGAAGTGGAAGCTAGATTGGTGATGAATCCAGGAAGAGGAGTCCTACCTCCTCTGATGCCAGGAATGATGTACCCACCAAATGCAATCCCAGGGACAGTCCCCTACCCCTATCAACAAATGCCCCCAGTATCACAATACAGTGCACCAAATCCATAGTGGCCACAATCAATGCCTCAAATGATGGTTCAACCACAACAACAATGGTCCCAACCAATTTTCCCAATGCCAAATTAGCAGCAATAATGGAACCCTACCAACTGGAGCCAACAGCCAATAGTTCAAACAGAAGCTCTGAATCAGAATCAGAACAGAGACCCCTCTGCATCAACCCAACCTGTTTATGCAGTGATTATAGAGACTCCTCAAAACCCTACTGCCAGTACCTCAGGAGGAGAAAGCTTGAAGGATTATTTATCCAACTCAGTTGCAAATATCAAAAAGGAGTTGATGGATATGATTACAGAGCAACTACAGACACTAAAAGTGAATACCGCTAGCATATCTAACGTTGCAAGAGCAGGAAGAGATATGATGTGGTCAAATACTTGGTGTGGTAAGTGTCATCAAGCAGGCCATTTAGCCACTGAATGTACACGAAAGCCAACAGTCCCTGGAGCTTTCTGTTCCTACTGTTTACGAAAGAACCATACAAAGGATATTTGCTCTCTGAAGGAGATGCATGATAGGAGAAAGAAGGAAGAAGATGCAAGATTCAACTTGTTGGAATCCAAAATGACAACACACGATATTGGACCCAAGCCTAGAGAGTTTGGTCCTAATTTTGGTCCAAGGAGGTTTCCCTCTCAAAGTTACAGAGGAAGACAGTCTGGAGGTGATCAGAGATCAGAAATGGAGTGTTACAGATGCGGAAAAAAGGGACACATTTCACCAAATTGTCCAAATCCCAGAAGGTCAGTGGATTACAAGCCCTTATGCAGTCGATGCAAAGGACAAGGCCACACTGCAAAAGACTGTCCAAGCCCAGCCCCAGTGAAAAACAATGCTATTGATAGTCCGGCCAAGGCCCAAGAGCCTACCTCCAATTTAGTGGAATTGGAAGTTGCTGCCATCATGCATGCAAAAAAGAAGGAACCACCTATCCAGAAAGAAAATAATCCTCCTGTTAGAACAGTGAAGTTCAATCTTCCACCAGAAGAACAGAACAGAATAGAGCCTTACAGTGCCGTACAGAGCACTATAGTGCCACAGAGAGTCACAGAGACAATTCCAGAGACAGGACCAGAGGTCCAGGAGATAGAAGAGGAGGAAGTGCCACAAGTAGCAGAAGAAGTCCCCATGATGCCCCTGTTGGAAGAAAAATAAAAAATGAAAATGGGTGTTGCCCCATTCCCTAACCGGTTAGAGAAGCCAGTGGATCCTATTAAGGAATACGATCTAGTCAGAGATCTAGATACCTTTAAACCAAACCTCACATTCCGATAATTATTGATGTTGTCTCCTAGTTGCCGAGAAAGGTTCAAAAGTATACTGACAAGAAGATGTGGCTTAAGGGTTGCTCCCTCAACAGCAACAAAGTCCAACAAAGCTCCAGAGCCTGTAAAAGAAGTGGACGTGGCTAACGCCTTCCTAGATCCGGGTAACCCAGAGACTGGCGTGTGGATAGAAGGCTGCTTTATTGCAAATGCACTGATTGATGGTGGCTCATCAGTGAACATTATGACGGATGTGACAATGAAGGATCTAGGCCTACAAGGTGTGCAACCAACCCAATGGCTCATCAGACTGGCAGATCAGAGCAGAATCAAGCCTTTGGGCATTCTCCCATATGTGAAGACTACAATGGCTGGAAAAGATTATTGGCTAACCTATTTGGTAGTGAAGCCAAACTCTTATGGTACATCCTACCCCCTGTTACTGGGCAGACCATGGCTTTTTGAAGCCAGAGCAAGGACGGATTGGTTCAAAGGAACCTTGACCATGGGTAGAGGACCCAATAAAGTGGTGTTGAAGCTATATGGTGCTCAAAAAGGACATGGATCCACCTCCTTGGAATTATCTTCTGACTCCCCTAATGAGGCTACAGATGGAACATCAACAGACAAAGATGCTGTCAAACAGATTCTTCCCAAGAAAATAGTGGCACGTTCCTTAATAGTGGATACAATAAGCCGACTCCCAAATGATGCAAAGCCCTTGACAATGGGTGAATACTTCCTGCCTGAACCAGGAATGACTTCTGAAATTACCTCTGACAGTGAGATAGAGGCTTGGATGTATTGCTCTCCCTGCTACATGGCCACTGTAGAGCCAGAGACAGAGGCAGAAGATAAAACAGAGAACATGTTCTTTTCTTATAGAGCTCCTACAGAGATAGAGACAGAGATAGAGACCAAAGATGATGAAGATGATATTGAAGAAGAAGGTTATGAAAGCGAGACGAAAGAGTCTATCCCACCTGAAGAAGATATATATGAAGAAGAAGTTCCGGAAGCATCAGAAGCAGATGAGCTCATGCTGTGGGACAAAATGGTGATGGTACCATTTGGTCTAGTAAATTGATCTTCTTATATGCAAAATCTTTATAAGAAATGGTTAAAGAAGAACAAGCCGTCTTTCAGTAGTGGCTCTTGCCGTCCTCAACCATCCTTGCCAAAGAAAGATGATGATGATGCACCGTGCCAACAAGCACCAGTCTCACAATTCCAATAGGCATTAGAGGGTCCCTGTTATGTGATGTTCCCGGATGCGTCATCAGAAGATGAGTCTTCAAGCCAAGAGGTAACTAATCTCGAAACCAAAACCGAGACAGCCCTGATCCCATTTCACCATTTCAAGGGGCAACCTAAGTTCTTACGGCAGGAAGACGTTGGGTCTAGTGGGACATCAGAAGAGGACACCACCCCCTTGAAGGAGTCGGATCTGTACCCAGAAGCAGTCCGTGGGACCTTCATCCGTGAAGTAGAAGGTGAAAGGCAGTTAACCTTTGTGGATGCAGATGGTACTGAACGCCATTTGAAGGTGGGTAGCAGCCTACCAGAAGAGAAGTTGTCAACTTTATACAACTTGTTGAAAGAGAATTTGGACGTGTTTGCATGGTCCTACAAAGACTTAAAGGAGATTGATCCCACAATATGTCAGCATCATATTGACTTGGAGCCTGATGCCAAGCCAGGACAGCAACGACAGAGGCGAATGAACCCGAATTATTCCACATTGGTGAAAGCAGAGCTGCTGAAGCTTCTGGAAGTCGAGTTCATCTATCCAGTGGCAAATAGTGAATGGGTTTCACCCATCGTGGTTGTACCCAAGAAGAATGGCAAGCTTCATATATGTGTGGATTTCCGCAAGTTGAATTCCAAGACGAAGAAGGATCACTTTCCTATCCCTTTCACAGACCAACTGTTAGACACAGTGGCAGGACATGAGCTTTATTCCCTTCTGGATGGATTCAGTGGATATAACCAAGTGCAAATAGCAAAAGAAGACCAATCCAAAACAACCTTCACCACAGAATGGGGGACCTACGATTACCGAGTGATGCCGTTTGGGCTCTGCAATGCCCCTGCTATCTTCCAGCGGAGTGATGATGGCCGCATTCCAAAATCATATGCACGACTTTATTGAGGTATATTTGGATGACTTCTGTGTCTATAGTTTGATCTGTGAACACTGGGGACATTTGGAACAATGCTTTGACCGATGCCGGGAGTATGGGATTTCCCTCAACCCCGACAAATGCATCTTTGGGGTCTCTTCTGGAGTTTTGTTTGGCCACATTGTCTCTGCACAAGGGAAGTCAACAGACCCTGCAAAGATCGAAAAGATTGCAGCTCTGATAGTATCCACCAACCTCAAATAGTTGAGGGGATTCTTAGGCCATGTGGGTTACTACAGAAGGTTCATAGCTCATTTTGCAACAAAGGAAACCTCCTTGCACAAGCTTCTGAGGAAAGATGCAGAGTTTATTTGGACGGAAGAATGTGACAAAGCCTTCAACACTCTGAAGCAGTGTCTGATTGAGGCACCCATCCTGCAACCTCTTGATTGGACGAAGGAGTTTCATGTACACACTGATGCATCAGTTGAAGGGCTAGGTGCTGTCCTATGTCAAAAGGGCCCCTCGAAATTAGATCAACCGATCTACTACGCAAGCCGAAAAGTCACTGATAGGGAACATAACTATACAGTGACAGAGTTGGAGTGCTTGGCAATGGTGTTTGCCCTAGAGAAGTTTCACCACTACCTACTGTCTACCCACTTTAAATTTTATGTGGATCATGAGGCCCTGTCCTTCCTGATGAACAAAGCAGACGTAAAAGGACGAATGATGAGATGGCTCCTTCTATTCCAGGAGTTCGACTTTGAGGTAATTACCAAACCTGGTCGTTCCCATGTTCTGGCTGATCATCTGTTACGTATGCCACAAACTGCAGACGAGGAGCAGGATGATCCAGACCTCCCTGATGCTTCCCTATTCCTGGTAGAAACTGTAACCCCCTGGTATGCAGACATTGCCAATCTGTTGGCAACCCAATAGTACCCTCATGGTATTTCTAGTTGGGACAGGAAGAAACTTGTGTTAGAATCAGCCCCCTATACCCTGTTAGGTGGAGCACTGTATAAGAAAGGCAAAGATGAAGTGCTCAGAAGATGTGTTACATGAGATGAGATTGGGATTGTTCTGAAGGCTTGCCATGATGAGCCATATGGGGGCCACTTTGCAGGTGAAGCCACAGTCAGGAAGGCTCTGTTAGCAGGTTACTGGTGGCCGACCATCCACAAGGATGCCTATGATTACTGTAAGCGATGTGATGCCTGTCAGAGAATGGGGAAACCTACTAAGACCAGTGCCATGCCACTGCAACCTATCCTTCCCTTGAAGCCTTTCGAGAAATGGGGCATCGACTTCGTAGGCTCGATCGATCCTCCTACCAGAAGAAAGCAGAACAAATACATCTTGGTATGTACAGATTATGTCACAAAGTGGTGTGAAGCTAAAGCCCTAAAGCGGGACGATGGTAACATCGTGGCCCTGTTCATGTACGAGAATATCATCACCTATTTTAGCAGTCCCCTGGAGTTGGTAAGTGATAGAGGCACTCATTTCATTAATAAAGTCATGGAAGAGTTGACAGAGCTGTATAAGATCCACCATCGCAAGTCCAATCCTTATTACCCCAGAGCCAACGGCCAAGTCGAAGTCACAAATCGCATCCTCTGCTCGATTCTGACAAGCACAATTGCCGCACATCGTCATGATTGGGATGATCGACTTACAGAGGCCCTCTGGGCGTACAGAATCTCCCATAAAGCAGCAACAAGACAGACACCCTTTCAACTCTGGTGTATGGTACAAAAGTTGTTTTCCTTGTTGAACTGGAATTGCCCTCTTTGCGAGTGGCTACTATCAAAGAGCGTTTGGGGGACGATGATTCACTGCAACGCCGTCTCCTGCACTTGGAATGTTTGGACGAAACTCGCAGGATGGCTCTATAGTACATGGAAGCCACGCAAGCTCGACGTAAGGCTTACCATGACAGCGTCATTAAGCACAAGGAGTTCAAGGAAGGTGATTTGGTCCTAGCCTATGATTTACGATTTGGCAAGTTTCCTGGCAAGCTCCAACAGTGGTGGATGGGCCCATATAAGGTACTTGCTGTCCAAGTGCAGACCGTTGATGCCTTTGATGATCCCTTCCTGATCAATGGATATCGCCTGAAGAAGTACTTCCCTCCTTGGGGATCTTGACAATCACGGTCACCTGATCCTTTCCCTTGTTGGCGTGGCACTGTAATTCTTATGATGCTACTTCTGATAGCCGTTCTTCAGCCACTCCTGATGAGGTGGACACAACCCTCTGTCCCCTCAGCCCCATCTTTGAGCCCTGATCTCTTATCCTCTATTTTCCACCAGCGACAGTGACGAGGTGGGTTCTGACAAATGGTATTTCCACCATTCCCTTGCTTAATTCGAAACAAAAAAAAAAGAAAAAATTTATATACATATCGATCATGGGAGAAAAGGACTTCGGTCCTTGTCATGCCGACCTATTCTTTGAGAAAAGGTGGAGACACCCTCGGAAATATGAGAAAACAAGAAAAAAGAAGAAAAAAAAAACAAAACTATTATGGGAGAAAAGGAAGAAATTCCTTGTCATAGCAGGCCTCGCTCCAAGAAAATGTGTTAAACACCCTTAGGCGGGAAGCTGGTTGTGGAAAAGGTGGTAACACCCCGCAGTTCAGGATAATTGACTCACCGGCAGAAAATGGTCCAGAAGAAATTTGAAGCCACCTCCCTTGGTGCGCTGTCTCGGCAACTTCATCAGTCTATCTGCTCCCTTTCGCAGACAATCTTTTCTACAACCAATTGAAGTACCAGATTTGATGGCTCCCTCCCTGGGTACGCCTCTTCAACAACTCACAATGCGATCTTCATCGACAAACAATCGAATGACACGAGCTTTCATCCTAACCGGATGGGGAAGTGAGTATGGGTTGCCCTTTGTCACTATCAAATGAATGTGAGACAGAGGGTGGGGCGAGTGACCAGTCCTTCCCTTTCAAATCAAATGAGAGGTACGATGTGTGAATGAAGTGTTGCACGCACGGGATGGGCCTCTCAATGCACAAAGTACGATCTGTTTCTGTGCACTGCACCATAAGGCTCCCTGGCCTTCCTTCTCGCACCATATGCCGGCATAGGGCGGGATGCACAGTTGCACCATCAAATGCGCACAAGGCATACAACCTTTGCACAAGTGACCATGAGGATTACATCAATGGGGTTCAGGAAAGGGTTGCCCTCTGTATCTTTCAACAGAGCGTGAGACAGAGGGTGGGCTGAGTGTGACTGGAGTTTCTTCCATCAATTACCGAGAGGTGAGATTGAGGGACGTTACGACCTTTGGCGCAAGGTATGTTCCCGTTTCCCTATGCACCCATGGGGTGGGTCTCTGCCATCATCACAGGACATGTCACCCTGTTCTGTACACTGCACTGTAAGGCTCCCTTGCCTTCCTGCTTGCACTTATGCCAGACGGGTTGGACGCACTAATGCACCATCAACTGTGCACCCTGGTATACTCCTTCTACACCATCCCCCTTGTGGATTCCTAAACCGGGTGTGAGATATGGGTTTTCATTCTGATTTCCTCGAGTGATATTAGTCATGGGGCGAGTGACTGCTCTTTCATTCCATATGAGTGATTGTGAGTTGAGTGCAATATCCCTCGTCCTCGACAAATTTCATGCGATTCCTTCAACCAACTACCTCCCTGGGTGCTGCCGCGTGGTCCCTGCCACGAAGGACGTGTGCTGGAGCGAACCTTGGTACCTCCTACAGCCGACAATAACAATGGACGTGCCATCGATAATCAACCTTGATTCTCTACAATATGGGCCAAGTTTTTCTAACCCTATCCCTTTTGTTTCTCATTGACGGTCATGTTTTAAGTGTGGGGACGTTCATGGATGGTCTGTTATGTGGTATTAGGCCCCTGTTGCTCGGTTAACCCTGTCCATTAAGGTTTTAAGTGTGGGGATGCGTCCTTGCATGTTCACATTGCATAACCCTCTGCATATGCCTCAACCTGCTAATATCTCTATGCCATGACTTGCTTTTACCCTACTGGGGTCCCTTCCCCACCCATCCGTTCCTTTTTCACCCACCCTCGAGGCTATTCCCTTGCAGTTTTCCTTCATTCCCTGATTTTGTTGTCCTGCCATGAGCACGTACTCTACGTTCACCGAAATCCACATCCCACCTTATCACCCTATTCATCCCTTTGAACTAACCATTTTTCCTATTTACCTACCCCTGTTCCAATGCACGGTTTTTGAGTTATTAATTTTTGATGGGTTTTGCGTACATTGGACGGTTTTCCATGTGAACGTACTTTGCTTGCTTCAGAACAGTGTTCTGACGTCATAGCCCTGACAACCACTTTCTCCTTAACATTTTTCCTTTTTACTCTGTGTCATTTCGATTCACGGTTTGTCCAATATTAATTTTTGCGATTTTCAAGACTTTTTCGTGCGTCTTTTTGACATTTTTCCATGTGAACCTGCCCTGTTTGCATCGGACTTCCAATTTGATTTGACAGCCGTGTCCATCGCGCCTTCCACCTTTTTTCTTTTTTCTCCACCCTCTTTCGACTTCCGGATTTTTTATTATTAAATTTTAAATGCGTTTTGGGGTGTATTTTTGGTATTTTTCGCATGTGAACCCCTCTTACTTCCACTGGAACTGCGTTCTAACATGACAACCCTATGCCACCCCTTCCTGCGGACATTTTTTCTTTTTACTGCATGTCATTTCGGTAAGCGGTTCGTCCAATATTAATTTTCGATTCTATTTTCGGGTCTGTTTTTTGGGTTTTTCCCATGTGAACGTGTCTTATCTCAGTTGGAACCATGTTTTGACGTGATAGGATTATCGGGCCCGTCTTTCTGCATATTTTTCCTTTTTTCCTGCACTTTGTTCTGATGCACGAATCTTCCGATATTAATTTTCATTTGCGTTTTTGCACTCGTTTTTTGCGTTTTTTGCATGTGAACGCCCTGTCTTTCCCCCGGAACCCTTGTTGCACGTTTCCCTTGTCTTCCTCCTGCTGTCTTGCACAATTTTTGTTTTTACGACATTTCGTTTCGATGCCCGAATTGGGAGATATTAAATTTTCTTTGTTTTTACGTGTTTCGCGCGACTCGTTCCGTGCGTGAACGCGCCGTTTTCGATTTCACGCATCTCCACACGCCCCGATCGCATCCGCGTACCCCGTACTGACATCCCGGTGCTATTTCGATCCCGTCATGGCAAAGTTTTTTACCCCGCCTCGTGCACGCGCGCGGGATGGGGGCATGCCTTTCTTTTATGGGCGGTACCCTCCCCCCATGGCCACCCTCCCCTATCCCCCCCCCCACCCCCCACAGGCACCCTCCCCCCATGGGCACCCTCCTCTATCCCCCCATCCCCCCTTTCTCTCTCCATGGACACCCTTCCCCCCAACCACCTCCCTTCCCCTCTCCCCCCTGCGTCCCCCCTCCTCTTCTCCATCTCCATCTCCTTCCCCCCTCCTCCCTTCCCCTCCCTCCTTCTCTGCAACCACCGTCGCCACGCCACCCGCCAGTCGCCCGGGCCCTGCCATGTCGCCACGCCACCCGCCAGTCGCCTGGACTCCGCCGTGCAGCCCCTCTGTCGCCCCGCCGCGCCGCCTAGGCCTTCGGACGCCCTGTCCGTCGCCCCCTAGCACGTCCCCCGCCCGCTCCTGTGACGTCGCCACGTCTCCCTGGCACCCCCCCCGCATGCTACCGGATCAACCTACCCGTCCCACCCCAATCCCCACATCCCCCCACACACACTCTTACCCCCCCATAAGCCCCCCTTCACACCCACCTAGCAACCCCCCTCCTAAGCCCATTTCCCCCCTACCCCCCGTAGTAGACCTCCAACCAACCAACAACGGCCCCCGTCGAAACACGCAGACATCCTTCTCAATCCCCTTTCCCACGCACGGGTGTGTGTGCATCCGCGGGGCTGCGCGTGGTTGTTCGTGTGCGGGTGCGGGAGTCTGTTAGCGACTGTTCACACGCAGCTGACACGCAGTCCATTCCCGGGTATATTCCCGAATTTTTAATTTCCAAACCCGAAAAACCTTAAAAATGCCTTTAAATTAAAAAAATTCATTAAAAATCAATTAAATTCTAAAAAAATTACAAAAAAATCTTAAAAAATTTCTTAATATTTTTGCAGTAAATTGCAATTTTTTTCCAAACTTAAAATCTCAGAAAAAAATTTCAAAAAATTTTAAAAGCAAAAATTCTTTTAAAAATACACACAAACTGAGTAAAAATTCATTAAAATTGATAAAAATACCAATTTAATTGCAAAAAATTTCCTAAAATTTCCATAAACTTTTTTTGCTTATTTTTGGAATATTTCCTTTGAAAATGCTGTGCCAATTTATTCTACTATTATTTTATGGAAAAAATGCTTCATTAAATGCCTAAATTCATGAAAAATCCTCCTTAATTCCAAACACAAGCTGAAAAATCTGAAAAAATCCAGATATCTTGGTTCTTTTTGGATTGCTAACCTGCATTTTGGGGCTTGAGAAGTGCGCATTCATTGCATACACATACACCCACTTCCAAGTATTTTTTATTTTTTTCGCTACCCCAAAATTCACGCTTAATTTTTAACATGAATCATAAACACCACCATGGCACGCGCACTCGCGCTAAACACACCTTTTTCTAATTAAAATCAACCCGTCGTTCACTTAGCACGCACTAAGCGCGCTTCAGAGGCACCTTAATATTTTTAATAACAATGAACCAACCGTCACAAAAGCACGCGCTGGCAAAAAAACGCTCCACATCACCTTAATTTTTAATAAATGAATTTGCATTTAGAGACCCAGTCTGGGTATTGAAGTCCGGGCTGCGTTAATGCACCGCTCCAACCTAATAATTTGTAATTAAAATTTTAAGAAGGAACTGTCGTTTTCTTGTTAAGGCTTATCACTTAATTAAAAATTCACCCATTTCTTAATAATTCATAAAATGAACCCTTCATTAAATTAATTCCCCCTCACTGCACTTATTTCCCCTTTTTAATGAGCTCGCTTCGTGGGATGGGCGTATACAAATCTATTAGTTGACACTGATGGTCAAGTTATGGTCCAGTCTTGATGTCCTTTTTTTTGTAGTCTGATTTGTCCATGTGTTACGATTAAGGGTACGGTGTGTAGTTTTTTCTTTATTGCCTGATACGGGGATTTGGGTGTTTGCATGTTGTATAGCATAAAGCTTTCAGTCGCATATGTGTAGAGGTCATGTCGAATTTTTTCTAGGCTGTAGTTTGCTTGGGGATAGTTGGTCGAGTCATGTTTTACCACCTTGGTTGATATCTTATCATTGGTTTTCGTCTGTTGCTTTGCAGGCATTCTCTTTGTTTGTCTGTGTTTGTGGTGTGTGTGTATAACCATCTGAATGGCGCCCTCTCGTACTCCCCCGATCCAATATGTTCCTTTGGCTTTACATGATTATTCTTTGTTACTGGATTCGGACGTTGTCGCTAAAGCGGGCTTGTCCAAGTTCGTGAGACTTTCTTTCCCACTGGTTCCAGATGATCCTACCATTTGTGACGAGTTTTTAACCTCTTACAGTAAGAGGTCTGGTCTAGTCCGTGGCACTACTGTTCTTCTGATACCGAAGAGTCTAGGTAAGGCTCTTGGTCTGCCATATCGGGGGGAGTCTGTCCTTGCTGCTAGACAGTTGTTCAACATCTGAGTAAAATTATGCGTATTTGCCATATAACTATTTTTTTAAAGTTGAAAGTTTTAAACTTTCTATTGTACCATATGCATGTTGTATGTTGTTTGTATATAATAGATAGTCTTCAATTTCAAACCTATAACTAGTTGTTCTAGCTCATATATCATCTCCATACCACGCATGTTAAGACCTTCAAGTACCTTCCAAACTGAGTATGCAAGCTGTAGTTCACTTGAGCAGTGACCACTTTACAGATTTGCAATCATGGGGAGCAGTTTGAATAGCAGGCGCAATCATGCTAATGCAGCTTTGTCAAGATTGTGGGAGAGAAGGAAGGAGTCTCACTTGAAGCTTTCTTGCTTGCACAATGGGGGAATACACACAAGGGTGGAGGCTGAAAACAGTTTTCCTCTTCTTAGTTGTGTAAGCCAAAAAGAACTCTAGTACAAGGAAATAGAAGAACCCTATATATGGGTCTCAAACCAAACTCAACTAACTAAGGTGGCATACTAATGGAGCCACGAACTAGAGTAGATAAGGATAGCTATCATGTAGCTACTATTCATGGGCGGTGTACCAACCGCGTCTGCAACTGACATAAATACACAACGGTCACCCTGGTGTATCACGAGTGGAGCTCGATATCTCAACAAGCTTGGCGTTGTATTCAACAAGTCTTTAGCCCAATGATGATTAATGCTCTCTCTACTATGGCCAATGAAGCCTCCAAATGCTCCAGACAGGACCTTGGCACATTTCAATAACAAAAAGGAACACAAATGACCTAATACTTACTCAGCATGAGCAATGGCAGTCTGCTCTTCTTCATAGAGATCCTATCTCTTCAGTCTTTAGGCCTTCTTCACTTGTTTAGCTGCAGAGATCCCATCCAAGATGACTCTGATACCATGTTAAGAGAGAGAGAAAGAGAGATACTGTAGAGGAACGGAGAGCTTAGTCATGCTCTCTATCTTCCATTCATTATTCCATTCTATCTCCAGTTACTAAAGAGTAAGTTATACACTAGATTTAGTTAACCAAGACTAACTTTGGTTAGGTCACATCGACTAACCCAACTTTTTGAATGTCCAATACATGTACAACTAGACACAACACTGTCGGTCACACACACGAGCTTGAAGTCTCAACAATGATTCACTAGTGTGTTAGGCGACCAATATGAGGATACACCAGTGATTCTACATGATCTAAACTATACCCACGTAGTTCATCCTTGGTTATGGTACATTTATTATGCAATCTCTTCTTTCCTAGCAAGTTTACACTTGTTGAGATATTTGCAATCACACCTACTTCAGTCCCTTTGTGAGAAGCAATGAGGGCTCAGGACCAGAATCCCATATGCACAATAGGAGAAATTACGACCACTCATTTCCTATAAAGCATTGTACTTTCACTCTTTTTCTAATGCAATGATAGTACTCTTTTCTTTCTAGTAAAGTGTCAATGTCACTATCCACACACAAGATTGTGTTTATGAGTCCAAGTCTCAATCTTGGAACCTAACTCACTTGTGTGACAATTTGCCTTTGTTAAGGTCAATGTATTCATGAGTTTCTTCTTCCTCTTTCAACCTCCATAGCTTCTGCTTTTGCCATGCTCTAGATCCAACATATTTTACAACACTTAGTACCCACATGTACATACATTGTGGTGCTTTCATATTAGTCTTTTATCATATTGTAGACTTAGTACTTTTATGTGAAGAAGAAGAAAAAAGAAGAATAATAATATTTTCTCAATGCCCTATCTCTTTGTGTTCTCAAATCTCCACTGCTTTTGTATGTGTGTGCTCTTGGATGCTTCACCTCTCTCCCTCTTGTATGTTTTCATGTCTTGTTGCCCATGAATAGTGAAAGAAAAACAAAGCTTATAGAAGAGAGAAAATGCAATAGTACTACCTTGGATATCTTGCAGTTGTTTAATACTTATGATCCTACACTAGCTATTCCCAAAGTCCAATGTTGTGACCATATTGGTCTCTAATAGTTGTATTGTCCTTATTTCATCAATATATTTTGGATTGATCTTTGAGTACATGTGGATTTTGATCTCACTGCTATGATTATGCCTTGCTATGTGTCCCAAATGATAACTGTCAAAAGTGATGTCAGTATTTGTCTATGTCAATTTTGAGAATGTCACCGTCATTGGTCTTGTGGTGGTAGTGCTTGGACAATAGATTACACATGGCAACCACGATTATTATTCATCTGTGTGCTAATCTGAATGTATATGTGCTTGCATGATCTGCTTGAGGCGGTTCCAGCATTAGGCCCCAGACGATGGTCCATGTCTCAATATTATCAAATGATATCACCTTCTAAGAATGTTTCAATCATCGGTGATGTATTATTAAGAGTGAAACAAGATTCTTTGGGATTCTAGAAGCATCATTCACATTCCACTCCTCCAATTTGTAGTGAACGTGACCTTTCTATTATTCCTTCCACTACGCCCTTAATCCTAACAAGTAAGTTCCTAGCTTTGCTCAACTCGCTAGTAGGTGTCCCAAAAATAGCCCCAACTCCACCCTTACTTTCGATCTCAATAGCACACCAACCCACCATATCCCTCCCCAAGTTCTCTAAATCTTCCAATGAAGATCCGGATGCTTTTATCTACTAGTTTGATGTGTCATACACAATCAAGTACCCTAGCTAGGTCAATGAAGCCCACAACTTGCCATATTCGAATCCTTGATGTGAAAAAGGGCTACACCCTAGTTAGCAGTAGAACATGACTACTAGTTATAATGGAATGAAGCATTAAATGACTTCCATATTTGATTCCAACTAGACCAAATTGATGCACAAATTTTTGAAAGACTTTGCCACCTTAAGCAAGGTGATAGATATATCTAGGCATATACCACCAAGTTCACAAATTGAATAGTTGCATTGATCCCAAAACTGAGCTAAAAGATGAAATGTTGAATACCTTTATGTTTAAAGTTTCAATAAACCTATCGAGAAAGCATTCACCTCCGATGATCTATCGAGTAATAGCATTGACCCATTTTATAAGAAAATCTCTCCCGTTACAGTACTTATTGTCAAAAGAAAAGTCAAGAAAATGAAAAAAATCTAGTAAATTCCACTCCAAAACATGAACATGATGACAAGTAGTGAATCCACTTCTAATTCTAACTTGGAAGCAAAATCTAGCAGTGCAAAATCTAACTCCAAAGAGGAGAAATCTCGAGGGATTGACCTATAAGTAATTATCTATATAACATGCTTCAAAGGATATTAAGAAATACCCTTTCTTTACATACTATAGGGCCTTAAAATGACCCATTTTACTTTACTGAGCTCATGATTTTTTAAAAATTTGTAATTTGAAAACCTCTTTTGTAAATATAATCCTGTAAATTTTACTAAATATAATATCTTTTCTTTCGAACTCACATAGTATCTTACATGTTCTATAAGGTAGACTCATTGGAGGAGGAAGAAAGAAAGCCACATAAGAGCAAGAAGAAGGACAAATGAGAGAAAATTGTGGAAAACACTAGGAAGAATGATGTTATAAACCTTTGGTGCACACTGTGTAGAAATCTCGGACATGTTCAAGCTACATACGAACTAAACCAAAGATGGTGCAACATTTGCAACATGGCCATGCACAACATTGGCAAGTACTAGATGGCATGTCCTAGAAGATAGCAAGGGACTAGAGAAAACACTTTCAATCAATTGAAAAACCTCCAAGCCAATCAGGTTCCTACCCCAGCTATGGTATATACAAATTAGGACTACTAGCAACTTGGCAATGGCTATGGTGGGCGTGGTAGAGATGGAAGAGGTCGAGGGAATTTTCAGCCCTTTGCAACATTACTCCTTTTGTATGCAAGAAGGACACTAGCGATCTGAGTGTTCAGACACCCAAGCCTATGATGCTCAAAAAATATAGGGACAAGGCCCGAGACATATGCCAAGCACTGCTAACAAAGACTAACTTTGTGGGTTCGAGTCCACTGTGCATGCCAATGCTAGAGGTTGTAATTAGCGGCCTTTAAAGCCAAGAGTCACCAACAATACATTAAGAAACTGAGAGGATGTGTAAAAGCAATAAAGACTACCTTGCGCGACACATGGACAGAGAGAATGTCTCATTGTAGGCAGCGGCCTATATAAAGGAAGGGAGCAAGTCATTGTTGTTGTTGTTTGAGCATATGCACAGCCCTAGAGGTCAAGTATCAAAGGGTTCTCTTGCTTCATTTCCACATCCTTTCTGAGCCCCTTCTACTAGTCTCTCTTGGCTGCCATATGGAGTGCTCTCTATCACTACAACATATATTGTATTTTATGCAATCACTACATCAAGTAGTAGTACTGCCTTGGTCTTGTATCTTGTAGAGCTGTTTAGTACTTATGATCCTACACTAGCTATTCCCAAAATCGTGCATTATGACTGTATCGGTCTCTGATAGTTGTATTGCTCTTATTTCATCAATATATTTTGGATTGATTTTTGAGTACACTTGGTGTTTGATCTTGTTGCTGTGATTATGCCTTGCTCTCTAACTTGGATGCTGACTATTGAAAGTGATGTCAGTGTCCATCTGTCACAATTCTGAGTATGCATGTTGTCTATCCTGTGGCAGTAGCGCTCGGACAACTGATTATAGTTTCCCTAAGATTAGATGGAAGAATGGAGTATCCACTAATCTCAAGAGAAAAGATTGAAGGCTAGCTATCATGATAGCTTGAGAAGAAGCTTGAAGAAATATGTGAGAGAGGGTCTTTTCAAAAGGTAACTGAGACTTAGGTCATGACTAACTTCAATAACCTCTTCTTTAGCCAAAATACCTTCCAAAATGGCATGCCTATTGATAATGACTTGCTAATTTATCTATCCTACCTCCAACTTTGCCTGCATGTCTTGGAATAAGCTCCAACTAAGTTGTATTCTTCACTTGAGGGACTTTTGGTCTATGCACTAGTCTCCGTCAAGAGTTGTACAACTTGTATCTATGTAACCTTGGATTGATTATCTGAATGGAACCATCTTAGTTAGGATGTGACTAATGATATCAAGGAGCAATGCTCTGATACCACTTATCATGAAAGAGACTACGGAGAAGAGAGAAGAGTATAGAAGAGAGAGAAAATAGAAGAGAAAGGCTGACGAGGAGAGAGAAATACTAGAATAAAAAATAAAAAGTGTACAAGTCTCTTACATCTTAATACATTAATGAGTTGTTAATAAAGATGTATAATATATATGTATATAATAATTGAATTATGAGTGTATATATATAATGTATATACGTATATATATCTATGATTTAAAATATTAACTAATATATTATTATTTAAAATAATAATGATTATATATAATTATTCTTTATATATAATTTTTAATAATAAAAATTATATGGTATATTACATTAATTAATATTTCAATATAATTGGTTAGATATTAATCATTAATTATTAATAAGAGATACATAATTGTATATCAATTAAAATATTATACATATATATTTACATACAAATGTGATAAATTATTAAGTATGTGTGTGTGTTTTTGAGAAATAATAATAATAAATTCTCGATATAGCTTATGGATTGTCCAAATTATGTGATGTTGTAGATCAATGTGTGAGGATAACATGCACACCATGATAGGCTCAATGTGAATAGAAATCACCATTAAATATGTGTGCCTTTAAGAAACTTTGAGAAATGGTCATGAGGGTGCTTTAGAAATACAATTTAGGGTTCATCTTTGTAACATCCCAAAGGAACCCCCTTTTTTAAAAATTTCAAGGAAATTTTTTTTTCACCAGTTCAAAATTTTTTAGCCCCCCTCTCTCTCCTCGCCGACATCACGTCGGGGAGAGAGAGAGAGGGAGTGATAGTGCTTGGGGGCATGCAGCCCCCCAGGTGGGAGGGGTGGCCATGCCACCTACCTCCTCCCCTCCCCTATATAAGGGGAGGGGAGGCTTCTCCCCTCCCCCGGTGATGGCAGACAGAGGCTACGCCCCCTTCCTTACGTCACCCCCCCATCAGCTACTATGCAAGGCCCTTTGGGCCTCTGGACTGAAAGCTTCCCCCCTCCTCGCTTGGTGGCGCTGTTCACCCCTCCCTTGGGCCTTCTGATTGGGGCTCCTTCCCCCCCCCCCCCCCCCCCCCCCACCGTCCTGTTGAAACGGGCCCCTGGGCTCTCCATCGTAGCCACCCCCACCACCTGGACGTCATGCACTGCACCCCCCCCCCCCTTAGGGCCCTCTGATCGGCATTTTTCCCCTGCGACCCGCTGCAACGGCAGCCGTGGATTGACGTGCTAGCCAACCGCACCGCCACCTAGGCTGACAATTTAGCCCACCTTCCCCCCCCCCCCCCCCCCCCCCCCCCCCCCCCCCCCCCATGATAACAGGCGGAAACACCCTTCCACCTACCGTGAACTGTGCGCCTGACGTAAAGTAGGTGAGGAAGTGGGAAGAGAAAGGAGGGAGAGAGAGAAGAGGGAAAGAAGGAGAAGGAGAGAAGAGAAAGAATGAGGGAGAGAGAGAAGAGAAGGAGAGGGGAGGGAGGAAAAGAAGGAGTGGGAGAGTGAAGAGAAGAAGAGGGAGAGAAGGGGAAGGAGAGAAGGAAAAGGAGAGAAGAAGGAGTGGGAGAGAGAAGAGAAGAAGAGGAGAGAAGGAGAAGGAGGGAAGAGAAGGAGAGAGAGAAGTAGAAAAAGGAGAAAAAAAGGGGTAGAAGAGAGGAGAGGAGAAGAAGAAGGAGAAGGAGAGAGGAGGAAGAAGAAGAAGAAGAGATAGAAGGAGAGAGGAGAGAAGTAGTAGAAGAAGAAGAAGAAGAAGAAGAAGAGGTAGAAGGAGAAAAGAAGAGAGAAGAGGAAGAGAAAGAGAGGGAAGGAGAAGAGGAGAGAAAGAAGAAGAAGAGAGAGAGAGAGAAAGAAAGAAGGAGAGGGAGCTGGTGAGTAATCGCAACAAGCCACACCCAAACCACTCTCTCGACGAAGGACCCCATCTAGTGGTCTTTCCTACCCGAACTTGTCGACCAAAAAACCGTTAAGGTCCGGACTGCCCAATCTCCGCGAGGCAAATGGCTCCCAAAAAGAAAGTCATGGGAAGCGTAGGTGCCCAAGCTACCAGTAATGTTGGAGAGGCGAGCGGAGTGACCAACACAGCACACACGAATCAAGCCCAGGTTCTAAGCTTTCAAATTAATTAGGTATTATTTCTCGTGGAAGAGATGAAAGGATTGGTGATGTGCATGGAACAAGAACGAGTCTTAGGGTTCTGTTTACTCGAAGTACTAAGTTGCATGCACGAAACGATAGAGTTTGGAATTCGCATAAGATTTTATGCATGAAATGATAGCTTTTACACACATAAAATGATAAGATTATCACCTTACTTCACATAAAATGATAGCTTTTTAACCAGTTCAGTGCATGAATAGTCATTTAGAATTCACGTTCCGCAATCACGGTTAAAAGAAACACATGAAATGTTAATTTCTATTCATGAGATACACTTGCATCATTAGACAAAACCCTAGACTTTCATAGATGCAAGTCACATGTGATCCAGTGCATTAGAAAAAAGTATTCGTTGCCAGGAATAAAGAGAGACAAAAGTCATTTAGGAGGTACAACTATACTAAACGCACAATGGTTAAGGTTGATTGGAAAATCCTGCATAGAATCGCACTAAGAGAATTGGAAGGATCGCATGCATCTAGACTGCATCTTAAAACTCTAAATGAAGAATCATGTGTTGCCATGTGTGTTAACTGAGCTTGGTTGGAATTAGAGATTAAAAGACCCTTGGTTGGGTTGCAAATAAGGCATGTGCATTGCCTTGACTGACCAGCTAATGCTTGAGTTAGGGACTAAGATACCCTAAGGTAAAAGGGCAAGTCAAAAATAAGTTAACTTACCAAGACCATTTGCTTGCATAATCTTGTTTGAAATTATTGGGATCTCGCCATGTCGCGAAAAGACCCAAGATCGGATGCTGGGAGCATCCGGGAAAAAAGGAGTCACACCTTAGCAGTCGGTCGTACAAACGACCTCTGAAATGTTCGTGCTTGTACTTAGGTACATTATTTGATCTCTTTGCTCAAGGAACTAATTCAAGGAAAACACTTAATGCTTCAGGTTGAAAGCCTGGAGGGAGAGGCAGGAACAAGTACCTCCGACTATTTGCCTGGCTCTACCCAAGGGGGTTATTAGCCACGCCGAGTATATGGACCTAACCCGCCGCGAGAGGTCTCTCGGTGGGTGCTGCTTGGAGCGGGAGGACGCTTGGGTGCCAGGGGAGGCTCTGGCTGTAAATCCCTTGCCTCCGGATCCCGCACAAGAGGCCGATGTGACTCGAGATGGGATCTCGAGGCCCATGTACTAGTCAATGGGCAGAACTTGGAGCAGCAATCCTGTAGATTGCTGGGATAGCCTTTGGGCATGATATTGGATGTACTCCAGGATTTTGATAAATAAATAGCAATTATTGGAGAAAAAGGAACTTGCTTGGCATTGTTTTTGTGTCAATGCCTAAGTTACGTGAAGGAACCCGTAATTAATTTGTTTAATTAAGCAAGCTAATTTTGCATGTCAAAACGTAATGTGTTAGGTAATTAGATAACTAAAGCAAACTGAGGAAAGTGTGGTGGGCGTGACTTAGGTCCGTCCTACAAAAGGGTGGTCCCAGTTAGCTAGGAACTTTTCTCAAATGATGAGATAATAAGACAATGAAGGCCTAGTGTCAGTAGATGTAGAATTTTTTATTTATTCTGTTTTAGGGGAAAGGAATGGGACTATGCCATATGGTAGAGAGGTTGGCCTTCGCATCCCTCTCGTTTCCCATTCTCCATGAACCAAGTGCAGCATGAATCCGCTTCGACTCTGTTGTTCCTATGCAAAATGGTACATGTGGAGCTCGACGCTAGCTTCTTCCTAGAGACTTTGCTGATAGGCGCAACCCTACACGTTGGCGGTCGGCAAGTCAAGCAGAACAAGTATGTGTATGAAGAAGTGACTCGGGTGATCCCTGCCGATATAATCAAAGTGCTAGGGCACTATGAGAAGAACGGGTATCAAAGGAAGGGATACCCCAAGCTTCCTATGACTTATCATTTCTTGAAAATCCATGACCCCACTCCATATTATTACTCAGTCCCTGTAGCCAATTGTAACACAATCCTATTTTCCCTAAACTGATGTAGCAATCAGCTTGTTTTACTTTCCCAAAATAAATATACTCAAAGGGCTATGCCCTCATGAATGAACAAGATTTTTACAATTGTCTATCTGATTAAACTGAATAAGCTAGATCAGAATTAGGAATCTAGGGAAGAACCTTCGTGGTTAAAGGAATATGTAGACGTATTTCCTGAAGAGCTGACATAACTTCCTCCTGAAAGGGATGTCGACCACAAAATCAAGTTGGCGCCAAGAGCTGCACCAGTCGCAAAGAGGTCGTATAGGATGTCCATCCTGGAAGCTATTGAACTGAAAGAGCAACTCAAGCAACTGTTAGACCAAGGTTACATCCGTCCTAATAGTTTGCTATGGGGAGCTCCAGTGTTGTTCCAAAAGAAGAAAGATGGAACGCTTCAGCTATGCATTAACTACTGAGGGTTGAATCAATCAACCATAAAAAATAAATACCCCATTCTAAGAATAGATGAATTACTTGACCCTCTTCAAGGAGCGAAGACTTTCTCTAAGATAGATCTCAGATATGGATATTATTAGATAATGATCAAGGAAGAAGATACCCCAGAGATTACATTCAGCAAGGTATGGACACTTTGAATTCCTAGTGATGTTATTCGGGCTAACGAATGCTTATGCTACCTTCAACAGGTTAATGCAGGATATCTTTAGGCCCTATCTTGATGACTTCGTACTCGTCTTCTTTGACGATACCCTAGTCTACTTTAAACAGGAAAAAGATCATAAATCCCAGCTTCGCATTGTTCTTGAAACAATGAGAGCACACAAGCTCTATGCCAAGAAGAAGAAGTGTGCATTTTTCAAGCGACAGATTGAATATCTGGGATTCATTGTATCAGCGGAAGAAATTTTGGTGGATTCAGCTAAGGTCAGAGACGTTCTGGAATGGCCAACACCAACTTCTGTCAAATAAATACGTAGCTTTCTTAGATTGACAGGATGGTACAGGATCTTCATCAAGGATTATGCTTTGATTGCAGCGCCTCTAACTGATCTACTAAAGAAGCAAGTAGCAATTGTATGGTCACCTGCCGAGAACAGACCCGCTTTGACAAGCTAAAGCAAAGCTTAGTATCAGCACCCATCCTGAAACTTCCTGATCTTAGTAAGGAGTTTGAATTGGTAAATGATGCTAGCGCACTTGCCTTAGGATGTGTGCTTATGCAAGAAGGTCATCCCATAGCGTATTCTTCAAGGAAATTGAAGAGCCATGAAAGGAATTATGCTACCCACGATTTGGAGCTATTGGCTATCATCCATGCTCTCAAAATTTGGAGACATTACTTATTAGGTAACAAATTTTCCTTAGTGATGGACCATAAGAGTCTTAAATGGATCTTCACCCAGAATGAGCTCAATATGAGACAACATCAATGGATCAAAGTGCTGGAAGAATATGATTTTGAAATCAAATATAGGCCTGGAAAAGAGAATGTAGTTGTCGATGCACTCAGTCGCAAGGCATTTCTAAACTCTCTTATTTTGCAAGATCCATCAACAGCAAGATCTCTAGCCACAAAGGTATCAATGCCAAACAACCCAATTCTTGAGCTAGCTAAAGAAGAGGCGTGCCATGACCCAGTCTACCAGAAATTGCTAAGGGAGATCCCCATCAAGGATCAAGACCCGAAGCTAAAGACGAAGTATCAAGAATTCTCTGTCAGTTAGCGGACTTGTCTACTTTAGGACAAGATTATGTATCCTTGCAAGCCATACTCTGAAGCAGAAGATTCTCTGGGAAGCCCATGACTCCCCTTTCTCAGGACATCCTGGCTATGCCAAGACCCTTAATGCGGTCAAGAAGAGCTATTATTGGGATAGGCTCAAGGGTGACGTTCTCAAATATGTCATGGAATGTTTGTCTTGTCAACGCATTAAGGCAGAACATGTCAAAATGCCAGGGAGATTGCAACCACTTGACATTCCCCAAATGAAATGGGAATTCATTAGTATGGATTTCATTGTTGGCCTAACCCAAGTTCAGGGAGGATACAACTCTATTATGGTTGTAGTAGATATGCTCACCAAGGTTGCACATCTCATCCCTGTCAAGACAAACTATAAAGCCTTAGACATCGCAAGATTATTCATCAAGGAAATATTCAAACTGCATGGGTTACCTAGAAGAATCATTAGTGATCGTGACTCTCTCTTCACATCACACTTCTGGAAGGCTATCTTCAAGGCTATTGGGACTCAACTATGTTTCAGTACAGCTTACCATCCCCAAATTGATGGTCAAATGGAATGAGTCAACCAAGTCATTGAAGATATGCTTAGGGCATACTGTTGTGGCGAACCCAAAAAGTAGATTCAATATTTGCCACTGGTTGAGTTTGCCTACAATGCTTCTTACCAACAAAGTATTCAGATGACCCCTTTTCAAGCATTGTATGGGCACAATTGTCGTACTCCTTTGAGCTTCTCGGATCCAACTTTGAGGGTAGAAGCTTTAAGGCAGATGCTGGAAGACATGGATGATCAAATCAAGTCAATAAGACAGGACATCCAAGCTGCCAAGGATAGACAAAAGGCTTACGCGGACTTGAAATGGCAAGACAGATCCTCCATTGAAGCTGATATGGTCTTCATCTGTGTACGCCCTAAAAAGAGTTCACTGTCCTTTGGAGAGTACAAGAAGCTAAGTCCAAGGTATTGTGGACCTTATAAAATCACTAAGTGCCTAGGACCTAATGCTTACAGACTACAGCTGCCCGCAACCCTAAAGGTTCATAATGTATTCCACATTAGCCTATTGAATCCAAATCATGTACTTGATGATCAACAAATTGTAATGCCTAGCCAAGGAGTCCTTGAGCTACGGCCTGATAAAGTCCTAGATATCAAGGAGAGGCAGTTGAGGTCAAGGACCTTGAGAGAATACCTCGTCCATTGGAAAGATTATCTCGAAGAGGATGCCACCTAGATGGACGAAGATACTCTCAACCAACAATACCCCTAGGTTCTTTCGAGATGAGGACATCTCGATTCCTCTAAGGGGGAGAGGATGTAACATCCCATAGGAACCCCCTTTTTTTTTAATTTCAAGGAAATTTTTATTTCACTAGTTCAAAATTTTTTAGCCCCCCTCTCTCTCCCCGCCGACAGCACGCGAGGAGAGAGAAAGAGGGAGTGATGGTGCTGGGGGGCATGCAGCCCCCAAGGTGGGAGGGGTGGCCATGCCACCTACCTCCTCCCCTCCCCTATATAAGGAGAGGCTTCTCCCCTCCCCCGGCGGCGGCAAACAGAGACTACGCCCCCTTCCTTATGTCACACCCCCAGTCAACTGCTGTGTAGGGCCCTTTGGGCCTCCGATTGAAGGCTTCCCCCCTCCTCGCTTGGCGTCACTGCACATCCCTCTCCTGGGACTTCCGATTGGGGCTCCTTTCCCCTCCCCCTCCCCACTTTCCTGCTGCTGAAACAGGCCCCTGGGCTCTCGACCGTAGCCACCCCCACCACCTAATCGTCAGGCACTGCACCACCCCCCTGGGGCCCTCCGATTGGCGTTTTTCCCTTCCGACCCGCTACAACGGCAGTCGTGGACTGACGTGCTAGCCAACCATGCCACCACCCAAGCTGACGACTCAACCCACCTTTCCCCCCTCCCTGATAACAGCTGGCAACACCCTCACCTGCCGTGAATTGCACGCCTGACGTAAAGTAGGTGAGGAAGTGGGAAGAGAAAGAAGGAGGGAGAGAGAGAAGAGAAGGAGAGGGGAGAGAGGAAAAGAAGAAGTGGGAGAGTGAAGAGAAGAAGAGGGAGAGAAGGGGAAGGAGAAGGAGAGAAGAAGAAGGAGTGGGAGAGAGAAGAGAAGAAGAGGAGAGAAGGAGAAGGAGGGAAGAGAAGGAGAGAGAGAAGTAGAAGAAGGAGAAAAAAGGGGTAGAAGAGAGAAGAGGAGAAGAAGAAGAAGAAGGAGAGAGGAAGAAGAAGAAGAAGAAGAGATAGAAGGAGAGAGGAGAGAAGTAGTAGAAGAAGAAGAAGAAGAAGAAGAAGAAGAAGAAGAAGAAGAAGAAGAAGAGGTAGAAGGAGAAAAGAAGAGAGAAGAGGAAGAGAAAGAGAGGGAAGGAGAAGAGGAGAGAAAGAAAAAGAAGAGAGAGAGAGAGAAAGAAAGAAGGAGAGGGAGTGAGAGTTGGTGAGTAACCGCAACAAGCCACACCCAAACCACTCCCTCGGCGAAGGACCCCATCCTGCGGTCTTTCCTACCCGAACCTGTCGACCCAAAAACTGTTAAGGTCCAGACTGCCCAATCTCCGCGAGGCGAATGGCTCCCAAGAAGAAAGTCGCGGGAAGCATAGGCGCCCAAGCTATCGGTAATGTTGGAGAGGCGAGCGGAGCGACCAACGCAGCACACACGAATCAAGCCTAAGTTCTAAGCTTTAAAATTAATTAGGTATTATTTCTCGTGGAAGAGATGAAAGGATTGGTGGCGTGCATGGAACAAGAATGAGTCTTAGGGTTCTGTTTACTCGAAGTACTAAGTTGCATGCACGAAACGGTAGAGTTTGAATTTCGCATAAGATTTTATGCATGAAATGATAGCTTTTACACACATAAAATGATAAGGTTATCACCCTACTTCACATAAAATGATAGCTTTTTAACCAGTTCAGTGCATGAATAGTCATTTAGAATTTATGTTTCACAATTATGGTTAAAAGAAACACATGAAATGTTACTTTCTATTCATGAGATACACTTGCATCATTAGACAAAACCCTAGACTTTCATAGACGCAAGTCACATGTGATCCGATGCATTAGAAAAAAGTACTCGTTGCTAGGAATAAAGAGAGATAAAAGTTGTTTAGGTGGTACAAATATACTAAACGCACAATGGTTAAGGTTGATTGGAAAATCCTACATAGAAACACACTAAGAGAATTGGAAGGATCGCATGCATCTAGACTGCATCTTGAAAGTCTAAATGAAGAATCATGTGTTGCCATGTGTGTTAACTGAGCTTGGTTGGAATTAGAGATTAAAAGACCCTTGGTTGAGTTGCGAATAAGGCATGTCCGTTTCCTTGACTGACCAGCTAATGCTTGAGTGAGGAACTAAGATACCCTAAAGTAAAACCCAAGGGAAAAGAGCAAGTAAAAAATAAGTTAACTTACCAAGACCATTTGCTTGCGTAATTTTGTTTGAAATTATTGGGATCTCGCCAAGTCGCGAAAAGACCCAAGATCGGATGCTGGGAGCATCCGGGAAAAAAGGAGTCACACCTTAGCAGTCGGTCATACAAACGACCTCCGAAATGTTTGTGCTTGTACTTAGGTACATTATTTGATCTCTTTGCTCAAGGAACTAATTCAAGGAAAACACTTAATGCTTCAGGTTGAAAGCTTGGAGGGAGAGGCAGGAAAAGTTAGCTCCGTCTGTCTGCTTGGCCCTATCCAAGGGGGTTGTTAGCTGTGCCGGGTATATGGACCTAACCCACCGCGAGAGATGTCTCCTTGGGTGCTGCTTGGAGCGGGAGGATGCTTGGGTGCTAGGGAAGGCTCTGGCTATAAATCCCTTGCCTCCGGATCCCGCACAAGAGGCCGACGTGACTCAAGATGGGCTCTCGAGGCCCGTATACTAGTCAAAGAGCAGAACTTGGAGTAGCAATCCTGTAGATTGCTCGGATAGCCTTTGGGCGTGATATTGGATGTACTCCAGGATTTTGATAAATAAATAGCAGTTATTGGAGAATAAGGAACTTGCTTGGCATTGTTTTTGTGTCAATGCCTAAGTTACGTGAAGGAACCCATAATTAATTTGTTTAATTAAGCAAGCTGATTTTGCATGTCAAAACGTAATGTGTTAGGTAATTAGATAACTAAAGTAAACAGAGGAAAGTGCGGTGGACGTGACTTAGGTCCGTTCTATGGAAGGGTAATCCCGATTAGCTGGGAACTTTTCTTAAATGATAAGATAATAAGACAATGAAGACCTAGTGTTAGTAGATGTAGAATTTTCGATTTATTCCGTTTTAGGGGAAAGGAATGAGACTATGCCGTATGGTAGAGAGATTGACATTCACATCCCTCTCGTTTCCCATTCTCCATGAACCAAGCGTAGCATAAATCCGCTTTGACTCTGTTATTCCTACGCAAAATGGTACATGTGGAGCTCGACGCTAGCTTCTTCCTAGAGACTTTGCTGATATAAAAGGAACCCTGACCTTAGGTCGATCCCAAGTGGGAACGGCTGGACACTTCCGCTGGGGGCAGACTCGGGAAGACCTAGATCGCAAACCCTGTGTCATTCCCTGCGAGTGCCAGGCGGAGCCTTCTAGAAACTCCTCCCGATGGGCTACTAAGACGTGTCCCACAAGCAGACAAGCGGACACGTTACAATCTTGGTTAATTTGGGTGTTGTACTCCATATATATCAATGAGTGCCATATTTCCATATATTGCATTTTTATGCATTCAATATTGTATCAATTGATGTTGCCAAATCTTTTGAAGTTCAAATTATGTTCATGTATCAATCTCCCATCAACCCTCTTCTCACATGAAGCATGCTTTCGTACCTTAGTGCAAACCATAGGGAGAACCAGCGAAAGCGCTGAGAGAATCTAGGCACGGAGTGCCTAGTGTATACCATGAAGGCATATAGCTTGGTTAAAAGGGGAAGCTAAGGTCCTTGTCTTTTGTGAAATTCTGAGAGAATTATGCAAACTCCTTACCATGCTTATTGCGTGGCATTGAGCAGCCTACATACTAGACATGCATAAAATTTTACAAAAGTGATATAAGAATTCTTGTTCTTTTTTGTTTGTAATGATGCCATTTGCACAACATCAGACAAGAAAAGTGGAATGACAAGTACTGGTAAATTCAAGCGAGATCGAGTATTCAAGGAGAGCTATCATTCGTTGAGGATCTATCTTGGTGTCATTTGAGAACCTACCAAAGGCTAACAAAGCAAGTCTAAGTTTCCTAAAGCCTTTGATCCAGCTTTACGAAGTTTTATGCTTAATAGCCTTGTTGATGGCTCCGTTACTGTATTTATGCACGAATAGAAAAATGGCACGTCGTGTGCATCGGGCAGCTGCAAACCCCTCGATTCCCCGCTCGAGTCGTCTCTTAAAGGGCTAGCTAATTCGAACGGACACACTGCGATGCCATAGCTCTCTCTCTCTCTCTCTCTCTCTCTCTCTCCCTCTCTTTCTCTCTCTCTGTGTACCCGTCTGTCTGTCTGTCTGTGTGTGTCTCACATATACACACATGGAGCGGCCAGTGCACTTGTTTGGCGACGACTATGAACGGCGCGCAGCCGCACAAACACACTTGGAGCCTCCTGAAAATAAAGAAGAAGCAGAAGACGACTCCATCGATGAAGAGGCATGCGGCTGCCCACCCTCACACCCGGAGCCTGATGACCTGGAATTCTTCGGCGGGGAGGATGAGGCGCCTGTCGACATGGCCCTGGTGCTGGATCGCATGAAGCTCGTGCCCTTGTCTCACATGGGCTTTTGGGACGGGCAGGCGGAAGAGGATATCGACCCAGATCATCAGCTAATACATGGCGGCCCCGTGACGACTGGAAGGGTACTGATTTTTATAATCTCCCTTTTCTCATTTCTCGCCTGCTTATTCTGATGATGGAATGCCTTGCTGCCATGCTTGGAAAGAGATCAATTTGCTTCATTCCAATTGTACCAGCAGCACTCACCCCTTTGTCACTTGGCTTCTCTCTCTCTTTGTATCAGGATTCCTCAGAAGGAGCTGTGGGACATTTTCTTCAAAAACCACTTCAAGGTACTGGTTTTTGAGGATTCAAAACTAGGATGTAGCCATTCACCCCTCTTTATCAAAACCCTAGACACCATTAGTGGTTTTTGGCTCCTCGCAAGGTCTTTTGGCTCTTTGCAATTCAATAAGTTTAAACTCCCTTTATTGCCATGCCACATTAGAAGTGTTGGGTACACCAATGGTACATCTTGAGCCTTTGGGGGTACCATTCTACTTTGAGCCTTTGGTGATAGTGTCTCTATGAATATCATATCTTGAGCCTTTGGGGGTACCATTCTACTTTGAGCCTTTGGTTATAGTGTCTCTATGAATATCATAGCGCTTCCACCCATGGGCTTGAGATGAGATTATTCAGCCATCGCTTGTGTTGTTATTCCATGCGCATCGCATGTGGACAATGTGTTAATGTGGGTATCCAACTATTTGCAGTAAAAACACTTAAAAGATGATAACTTTTATTGTTGACCTCACAGATGATGTAGGTTGTTCCTCCTTTCGATGATGTAGGTTGTTCCTCCTTTCGATACCTAAACTTGAAAGTGAGACCAAAATAATTGGCCAACAATTGAAACCCTAAAAGTGGATCCCAAATGTCCACCAAGCCAATTTACACTCTAAAGTTGACTTCGAGTGTTCACCATAAATTAGGGATTGATAGTAATTATCTCTTCAAGATTACGATAGTCATATTATATGTGTACACTATGTTTTGAGCAATATTCATATATCGTGATATGTATACGTACATTGGAAGGTTGGGTCACATAAGTTTGAAAGATGGAAAAAAATTGAAGTTTAGGTCTTCTTACTATGGAATGAAGGCAACAATAAATTTGCTGAAACTTGAAACCCTAGACCGAGCATTGAAGCACATGTCATCAAAGTTAGATGATAATAAATTGGTTCACACCTAAAACCCTAAAACAATCTCCTTATTCCCACCCAAATCTATATGATGTACAAATATGCCCTATAATATTTAGGATGATTGCCCTTTTTAAATAGATACTATTGCAAGTTTGTAACCTCTACATACAATGAGGACACATATAAGTACATATTTTGTAGAAGGTTGCTTAAAGTCAAAGGGAAGCAACTAAAACAAAGATCCTGCAATAAAATGGATATGCCTTTTAAATTTATATCAATGAAGTGTACACTTTTATGCTTATGGCTCTTATTTATATCATATGTGAGGGTTCTACATGGAGCTTTGTGAGATAAAGTAGTCTATCATTACAAAGGTTCTTTAGGATTCATCAAGTTCAAATAGGACGATGTCCTTTCTTAATGGTGGTCTAAGGCTTAACCTAAATAGTATAACGTATGTAGATTATGATTACTTAGATTGTAGCATGAATAGACCAACAAACAAGACAACTACATACTACAATAAAGGAACTAGATTTTTTTGCAAGGATCTCAAAGAGTATTATGGATGAAAGTAGTAAGCAATCCAAACCTAATCCCTCCTTATGATAACATACATCAAGGATCCCCTTTGTACATAAAAAGCATGTAACTACTCAATGTTAAGGATAGTATGACATATAACTTTTCAGTTTATTAAGACAATTGGAGTGACACTTCGAGTGAGTGCTCTTAACCATTATTTCTCTACCATGTCCCTCTCTTCACCCTCTTTAACCTTAAGAACCATGTATTACAAAGTAGTTTGACAGTGTCTAGAATGTTGATCATCCTTATATCTTGAGCATTAGCAAACCTCAATCCTATGTTATTGACTAGTCTTAATTCTTTTCAAGATTATATAGAACACAAGACTCTTATAGCTCTAGTTGTTTATATGTAGGAGGTGGAAGTTAGAGTTATATGGCCAAGATGTTAAAGAAATATACTTGGTCAAAAGTAGAACATGTGGTATACATTATGCAAGGGGTGTAGAAAGTCACATTGATTAATACTAAGATTGAAGGACAAGGTTTGTATACAAGAATCATATACAAGAACTACATATAAGATAGAAAAAGAGTGCAATGCAAGAACTGGAAGAAGACTTAAGAATGATATACATCACAAAATTAGAGCAAACAACAAGACTAGAGCATGAGAGTGGAATTAGAAAAGGACATCTGTCATAGGAGCCTTACAACACATATTAGTAAGAATAAGGGGCTTGTTGCTCAAAAGCCATGCCTATGCTAGTTCGTGTAGATTGCTAGATAGATACTAATGTAAGTGCACATACAATTAATGGCACAAGTGCCAAGATATCTAATGTCATGGGAACTTCCAATGGGTCTTCTAGAGGTTTTTATAGAAGGTTGAAATATTTCTCTTGCATAGTTGTGAGACTTAGGATTTGGAGACATAAACAAATACATATATCATTATATATCACTACAAATGCATAGTTATGAGAGAGAGAGAGAGAGAGAGAGAGAGAGAGAGAGAGAGAGAGAGAGAGAGAGAGAGAGAGAGAGAGAGAGAGAGAGAGAGAGAGAGAGAGAGAGAGAGAGAGAGAGAGAGAGAGAGAGAGAGAGAGAGAGAGGAACACACACACACACACACACACACACACCCCTCTTCCTCTCTCTATTAATCTCTCCCTTTCTCTTTCTCTCTCCCTCTTTCTCTCTTAATCTCTCTCTTTCTCTTTCTTTTTCTTCTCTATTTCTCTCATCCTCTCTTAAATTCTCTTTCTCTTTGTAGCTCCTTTCTCTTTTTAATTTCTTTCTCCTTATTGTCAAATAGTTCTTCTCTTTCTCTCCCTTCTTTCTTCATTTCTATTTCTTTCCTTTTCTCCCTCTTTCTCTCTAGCACCCTCTTTCTCTCACCCTCTCTCTTCCTTTTTCATTTTGTCTCTCCCTCTTAATACACACATATACATCCCTTTCCCTTGCCCTCTCCCTCTCTCTCCCCCTCTCCCTCTCTCTTACTAGATCTCTCTCCCATCTCCTATCTTCCTTTTCTTCTCTCTAGTAAACACTTAAAATTATTGAAATTAGGAAAAAGAAAAGCATAACATACTCTCTCATTGTTTAAAAAAATCACAAAGAAATTAAACTACTGTAGTGAAGAACAAGGAGAAATAGAGAACATGGTTTTGAATATTACCTCTTTTTTTAAAAAAATCGTAAAGAAATTAAACTACTATAGTGAAGAACAAGGAGAAATAGAGAACATTGTTTTGAATATTACCTCTTGGCTTGGAGATAACGTGTCTCAAAGAGGTATACATGGACCAAACACCATAACACATAAGAAGAAGAAGAACAAAGAAAAGGTAAGAAGCAAAGGAGCTATGGAGCTTATCTTTATCTAAACAAACATTTTGCAAAATCAGTAGAGCATAGGTAAGTTTTACTTTAGTTGATTTTACCAGCGTAAGAATACACATTTATAATTTTTTTAAAATTGTGTCAATATAGTCATGCTCTATACATGTCGTGTGTTAATGAACACTTATCAATGCATGTATCAACTCACATATCAATGGTTATTCCAACATGTATTCTTGCAACAAAATTTTAATTCTTGCACGATAGAACTTTTGGTTTTTATTCCCCTTAGTCATTGTATTCTAAATTTTATACCTTAATATCTTCACCTTAAGAGAGTCAAATTTTAGTTCTTGAAAACTCAGTTTTTAAGTCTAAGATGTACCTCAAATTTTTGTAGTTTAGACTCTTACATAAAGGAGGAGTGTACTATTTATAGCTCATTTTGGGGCTATTATCTAGGAAAGATAGTGTGATTGTTGTCGCTTTAATGATATTATGGTGAATTGGTTTGCTTGGTTTCATTGCATGGGAGTTTTTAAACATTGTTCTTATAATTATACATGGCTTTAACAACAATTGGTACTTTAGTTATTTTTTAAGGAAAATAATTTAGTATTGTTAGAAGATATTTATTATCATTATATAAGACATTCTTTCTAAGCATAATGATTGCTTATGAAGAGGTGTACTCACTAGGTGACGTGAAGATTAATGATTTGAACTTCTTATATGGGGAGGATGAAGAACTTGTTGACACAGACATGGTGTTGGAGCACATGAGACTTGTGCCCTTTTGTGACATGAGACAAGGTGATGATTCACTGAAGCAAGCTATCAAGCATCCATTACAAGAAGTTCTTCAAGGTACTCATTTTTTAGCATTCAAAATTAGAAAATAGAAGTATATCCTTCTTTCTTAAAACCCTAGATACCCTTTGTGATCTTTATTCATTAAAACTCCTTTTATTATTATGGAAAAGAGATAGGAATTTATTACTATTTTATATAAGTAAGAAATCATGTATATATGATTGACCCTTGTGTGTTGTTAATGCACACCTTTGTTTTGGGCCTTTGGTTCATGCTTTCATGAAAATGATATGTTTTTTGAGTGTGGAACCTAAGACATAGTTAGAGAAGGGGAACCTAAGACACAATCACGATTAGCTCAATTGATAGTTAGAGAAGGGGAACCTAAGACATAGATAGAGGAGAGTGAGAGAAAGATAGAGAGATAAGTGAGTTAGAGTGGGATAGTGAGAGATTGAAGAAGAAGAGGGTCGTGGTCGAGTTTCATATCAAGCCAGTATCCAAAAACTCAACTTCTTATACCAATCCTTCTCTATCTTCTATTATTGCTACTTTTAGCCTTATTATGTCTCTTATAGTTTATTCAAAGATTAAATTAAACTCCCCTAAAATCCTCCATATTTCCTATCATCTTGCTACCAATGCTTACTCCTCATAAGCTGAAACTTCTTCCAACTAAACCAAACCCTTAGAACTTATTCTTCGCTGAAACTTCTTCCAACTAAACCAAACCCTTAGAACTTATCCTTCTACCCTTCTTGATTTGAGGGTTTGCAAGTTTAAAAAGGAACAAAAGAGAAATAATACAAAGGAAGATACTAGTAAGATTGCCCCAAATAGAAGGAATGTTAGAGTTGGATGAGAGGTAGCACATACAAGCTATGTTCCTATCGTATCAACTCAAGTGCAAGTGTTGTTTTTATGTTTTGAAAAGTAATATTGATAAAATAGTAATAGAGAAATTAGATGAATAATGTTATAAATCCTAACTACTTGATATCCTAGGATCCTTGTCGATAGTTGATAGTCAAGTAGATGGATGAGAAATATAGGTGCTCAGGAGGAAATTCATTAGGAATGCCCCTCCCATGATGGTAACTAGTTTGTATTTTAACTTTTCAACTATGGGATTTTTATTAATTTTGATGATAGAATGATTAATTTCTCAAATATTATAATTAATTTTCATATTTAAGAAGAAATGAATGTCGATTAGAAACTACTAGTTATCCTATACAAAATCAATTAGTAGAGAGAGATTAATCTCTCAAACTAGTACAGGTTAGCAAAACATCAACCCCCTTTGCTAGAGAATTGTCTAGTAAGGTATCTCCATGGAATTGAAATACAATGATAATTTAGCTATATTCAAACATTTGACCCTTTTAAAATATAATATCTTTGATGTTCATAATAGAGGCATTCTCTTGTTACTTGGATTGGGAATGAGATAGCTCAACGAAAGGCACATCATCAGTGAAACCCAAGACCTGAGAAAAAGGACCATGACTTAAATTAATTAGAATCTATGTTTGTAAGCTTAGGGCTTAGATGAGCACTTATGGGCAATTACATTTTATCATATTTCTTATCTCATTGAAAGAAATGTTTGTATTGTTTGTGGATCCTAATAAGTAATTTATCCAAAAAATGATAACTCATGGATGTGTGCACTAGACCTCTCCAAAGGTTAGTCGCACTAGCTCTTCACCAAGGGAGCTAGATTACCACTCAAGATTGCTAGGACTCCACTAGACATACAAGAGATCTCTTCATAGGGACTTATTGTATGTTAGAAGGTGAAAAGTAGCTAGAGGGGCAATGGCCATAATTCCTTGGGCATTCTAGGACTAACTTGTCCTCTATGAGTCTAGATAGATCTCTTAGAAAGCCTGATGCTAGCTCAGGGTGGATTTGTGGATTTATTTTAGCCTTCAAGAAAAGTTCTAATATGCGTTGGAATAGATATTGGAATAAAAATAATTTTGAATAAATATTTTACTTTTGGAAAGGATCACTTTTTCTTGTATTCATGTTTATGCTTAACTATGTGAAGGGGTAGTGTTTAAGGGATAAAGTAATGAATATGTCTTTATGTGTCAAGCTAGAAATATGTTAGGATAATTAGAAAACTAAAAATACTCCTAAAGGGAAGCACGTGGTTAGATCCTTGACATATCTTTCCTATCGCAAGGTAGTCTTAGTCAGCCAAGAGACTCCAAAAAAACTCAAATGCTAGATTAGGAGGATAAGCTAGAAAAGGCAGGACATTGACTGTCCTAGTATATTGTCCTAAACCCCAACGAATACCATTTTAGGGGGTTGAAGTTGAGACTATACCTTATGGGTAAAGGGTCTCCCCTTATGGTAGAGATTCTCCCCCTCATTTCTCACTCTCTTTGAAACAAGTGCAGTAATGGTTTACTTCAATTTGAGGGATGATAGCAAAGCACTCACCTCAAACTTGAGGCTAAATAATTATGGTAGGAGACCATAGTACTAATTTAGGCCCCATTTCAAGTCAATCCTTGTGGGCTTGAGGTGGAGCTTCCCCTATGAGGTAGACTTAAGCAGTTCAAAGGTTATAGCTATTTGGTTATTTCAAGGGAGTTCTAAATGGCAATTATGTTGATTACCTCTTGATGGACTACTAAAGATACATGCCATCAGGATCCATTACATAGACACAATACACCTAGTATTAGAGCAAAAGTGAAATTGAGGTATAAACCTAGATATTATTTGCAAATATTAAAATGAGATAAAATATGGTTCAGAAGAAATTCCCTTTGATCCATTTTGCAAGTAATGCCTAATGAATTTGTACGAGAATGATGAAACTTGAAAGCATTTTCTTATATTCCAAGTTATATTTACATTGGCCATGCATTCCCTAGACTTTATATGGAGGAAACAATCTATGAATACCTGAAATGGACTTTATGACCCTTCTTCGTTGTACCGTGAAAGGTGATGGATGCAAAACACTATGTATTACTTCATTATTGTCGATTGTCTTCCCTAAATTCTAATTAAACCTTGAATGGATATAGTGGATGGAAAATCTAAAAGGTTGTCAAGATATTTAAATAAAATATTTTTCTTTCTCTTGTACTTGTGCAAGGCCATTAAGTCTTTAAAATTCTACATTGAAATGTGAGAATATGTATATGGAATGGCAACAACATATGCCAACCTAGTTCTTTGCACTATTAAGGGGGATCTGTGTCAATCCACAAACCATTGGGTTTTAAGGAAAGAAAAAAGGTAGGAGATAGAATCGAGTACCAGAAGAAACCTATAAATTACTTAGTAAATCATTCTCTATTAGTAGCCAACTACAAGCCTTAAGGAAGAAACCCTATATCAAAATCTAGAGGACACCAATCTTGTGGGAAGCTTCCCTACAACTTGATTCTAGTCTAACTTTTCCATATGAACCCATAATATGGTCGTCAGGATACTCAAATCAACCCGAACCAACTTGATCTACAAGATAGCATAGGCAGAATTTTGAAAATCATCCTAGAATAGTTAAAAAAACCACTTTTTGCAAAACACATTGTTTTTTGTATTTTTAGGCCTAAACACTTTGTAGCACTCAAGATAATTCCTTCCCTATTTTTATCTCCCCAAAACTATCATTAAATTAATAAAGCTCAATATTGGATATTCAAACTATTTTGGAGACCACTTTTGAACCTATAAAATCTGTTAAGGATTGTGAGTAAGTATCCCATAGGCATATATCTAGAAGATGTATATGGATGTCTTTTTCTCATTTTTCCTTCACTGAATATGTAACCACATGCCATCCACCCCCTCCAAACCTATACATCCTTCGGATGGGCCATAGAGTGTAGTCCACTGGGATCAAAAGGCCACATATGAATTTCTCAAAGTATGATGCACACAATCATCCTTCCATGGGGATAAAAAATACAAACACATGTCATCCTCACAATCATGTAACTAATCAAACTACCTTTTCCTAGATTATAATGAATTAAGATCTTACACATCTCAACTAGCATGTATCTCTCTGCACCCAACGCTAGTAATGATAGCTCATTAGACCTCTACATCATCCTAATCCTTATAAATCCTCCTAGATCATATGGTATCCAAAGTTCATATGTTGACTCATATCCTTCTTCCTCTTATTCATCTATTTCAATTTGCTCATCTTTCACTAGGTTCTCCAATACATACACCTCTTCTATATCTCTTTTCTTGCATATCGCGATCCTCTTCCCTACCATAGTCTCCCTCAAGTCCACCTCAATCATTTCTGACAAAGCATACGTCACATGCAATAATTTACATCCATCATACTTAGTTTCTCTCCATTCTAAAAACTATCCTATAGGACCACCCTATAGAAAATTGTACATATATTTTGATGCATAAATTGGATTGTTGAGATTTAAAAAGAAAGAATATAGCCTCACTTATGATCTACAAGTTTATTGAACACACCAAATTCCTAAGATTTTAGCCTCTAATTCTTTTTGCATAATCTGCAATTGTAACTTTCGCACATGGACTTGGATGAGGACCAAAATTTGTATGCCTCTTCCCTAGATATCAAAGCCCATTCTAGATGTATTAATCACCATTAATCCTATTCCAATTAGAACATTTCTCAAAAAATTCAAATCTTCCCTATCTATCCACTGCAATAACCTATAGCCATATCATCCTCTTGGATTATAGTGTATCAAAAAGATCAATTCCAAGTAACATGTATCCACCTGCATCCTACTCTATAGAATCCACAGGCCCTCCTAGATCAAATGGTAGAGGTACTCATGAACATATTATACCCTATAGATCCCCTTGGATCATAAGATAACTGTGAGGTTTTTTGCTTCACTTTGGCAATCTGCTCAAATTCTTGAAACTCATATAATCCTTTAGCACATACATGAAAGCATACTTCGCCTTAGTCCAACATCCAAGTTTGTAGCATAGGTAGAGTAATGTTGCTCCCAGTAGCTTTGCAATTTGCAATTGAAATTCATAGCATATGTCTTTGCGTCTCATTTGGAAAAAAAACCTTTGAAAGTCTTTGGCACAAGAAAAAGTGGAGATTTTTGGTCAATGTCTTCTTTGCACTCTTCTTTGTCATATGCATCGTCTTCTTTTTCATCCTAGGTCATGGTAATCTTTGGTTGTATTGGCTGCAAACTGTATAGCATCTGCATCCACAAACCTTTATCATCCAACTCCTCTACATCTTGCATATGGACAACCTCAATCAAAGTATCATCCGCATTCAAAGTAGCACGCCCCTACTCCTCTTTCTATTCTTCCTCTTTTTCCCTTGACTCTAACACCTTAATAGGCTCAGTGACCTCTTTGGGAAAAACATCAATGGCTAGCATATGCTCCTTAAGTAAACCATCCTCCTCTATCACTAGATCTGTCATGTCTTTTGCTATTAAAAATGACTCTTTTTGCAATAAATAATCATAATTCAACTCTTTTCACTGTAGTAAATTAGCTTTCTTCCCTATTTGGTGAAATAAATCAATAAATCACTCTTTGTACTTATCTGAATCAACCCTCAAATCCAAAATAAATTAGTCTCTTGCAATACATTCAGTTAAAATAATTTAGCATTCTTCCCTTTTGCTTTATAAAAGAAACCTTGATTATTATTTTTTGTTGAACTCAATCAACTTTTGATAATTTTGGTTGAAATACATCACCCCTTTGCAACTCTTTTGGCTGAAATGATTTGTTTCTCTTTTCTTTTCACTTAGCAACCTTAAATTCTTTTCATTGAAACTAAATTAGATTTTGACCATTTTGGCTAAAATACATCAACCCTATATAACTCTATTGATTGAAATAATCTAGCCCTCTTTTCTTTTTTATGAAATAAATCAAAAGACAACTCTTTTTGTTGACAAAACTCAACACCCAACTCTTTTTGTTGCATATAATCAACAATCTCATGGTACATATCCAAGGAATGAACTTGCAAGAAACTAGAACCTCTTTGTAATTCTAATTTTAACACAGCTGAAATATCTGTAATAATATCTATACATGATAGCCCACATTATCCTGCAATAAGCTATGTCTTCTTGACTCTTTTTCTTTTCTATAAACATATTGCTTGTCAAATGACCATAGTTTTGTCTTCTTTACTTTTGGCTTCTTTTTCTCTAGCTACAATGCATATGCTGCTACATAAGCTATTTGTATAGGCAAAATTCTAAAAGTTTCTTTATGCCTCCTTCCCAAAGTTTGTGACAATAGGTTGTCTCATTTCAATAGAGCAAAACTTCCCATCCTACTAAAAAATCAAATTTTGCTTATGAGCCTCTTTAAAGGGCTCACAATCCTTGCAGTCATCTTCGGTGCTATTACACCACATGCATATGTGCATGAAAGCTTCTCTTCCCGAACTCCTGGGTGTTGTAGAGAGACCTGCAATCTTCAGTTGATCTTCCACCCTTTCCCTTTTCAAATTGATATCCCTCACACTTTTGATTAGCTCATCCATACCCTTATCCTTCGTAGGAGGAGCCAAAGGAATGGGTGATTTAACCACAAAAATATATAAAGGCATAGGAGTAGCTCTTAGAGAAGATATGGGAGTAGATATAGGGGAAGATATAAGCCAGTGTGCCACATCTGTGTCTTATTCAGCATAGAAATAACATCCTTGGCATCTTACCAATCTATTTTTGGACCCATTACTTTGGTTCCATATTCAAGTAACTTCACTAATTCCATCTATTGCAATGGAGGGTCTGTTGTCTTTAAAAATAGCTCTACCTTCTTGTAATATTCCCATCTCCATGTGCAAATGGGGGTTTTGGGAGGGGGAAATTTAAATAATTAAAATTTTTATTTTAAAAAATTTAAGAGGAAAAAAAGGAAATTGAGTTGCAGTCAGGCGATGTCAGCAACATCATTACCCTCAAATTTTTTACTACCTCTCCCTCTTGGATCCAACGATAAGAATGCCACCTTGGATACATCAAACCACACACGTGTGATGAGAAAATTTGTGACAATGTGCAATGGAAGAAGGAACTCAAACACAGAGAAAGAGAGAGATATATAATCTGTAAGAGAAGAAGAAAAGAAACTTGTACTGTACAAGGAACAAATGCTAAACACACAAGGAGGACTGAGCAGTCCTAGCATGTAACCCATAGCGTTAGTTAGGGCATTGGATCAGGTTGATGATGATGATAGCAGTGAAGATGGAGGAAGATGACCGAGTCGAAGTGTGCACCTGCTAGAAGGAAGGAAGATGACCTAATGAAAATGAAGAGTGGAGAGGAACAAGCTATAAATAGCCAATAATTCCCAAATCTAACCAACGTGCCCCAAACGAATGCCAAAAAGCTGGCTAACTAGCATTGAATGTTGGTTGTGCTGGTAAAAATGCCAGAAAACATAGAAAATTTTTCGAAAGGTATGGACAATGTTGAATAGGCAAGGACAGCTCGAAAAATGTAGAAATTGCATAAGAAATGCACATTAGAACCCAACAACTGGAGGAAATGCATAGAAATGCACAAAAATTACCACTTTAGAATGAATAGCCTCCCCCATAAAAACAGATGATAGACCTATGAGCGCTCCAAAAGTCCTTGTATGACCTCATAGGTAGGAGATGACAAGGCATGACAAACAGGACTGTTAACACCCCCTCTCAAACCCTGGATGTGACGAAAGGCTAAGGAGGAAACACACCTTGGGATGGCAAGGGGAATGCTAATGTCGATGAAGTCCCCACCAATGAACAATGCCAATAAAGAAGCTCTTCATGATCCTAGAAAACCCCCTTTGAAACACTAGGGGCCAAGAAATCCACAGCCACATCACTGAGATCGTCCCCCTCTAAAAGGGATGGGGGGTACGAGGGAAGCATTGGAGGAGACGGTGGGGGATGGGAAGAAACCCATGGAAAAGATGGTGCACAAGGTGAGAATGGGTGTAGCAATAGGCAATTGCCTCAAAAAATTGTGCATAAGAGAAGAGAAATGGAGCCCGTAATGCCCACTCTCGTGCCAACCTATCATGATAACAATCCCTGTAGAAGAATCCTCAATACAAATGGTGTGCTTGGTGAAGATAACCTAGGTACCAACCCTAGTAAGGCCATAAATAGAGAGGAGGGGAAAGCCAAAGTCCATAACATAAAGGGTCTCTAAGAGGGAGCTCTTGGAGAGGCAAAGTGCCAACACCACCAATAGGCATCGATACAATGTCACACTAGTGGCTAATCCTCAGAAGGGTGTAGATCTTGCAACAAATCACCTTGTGGAGTCATATGAGCAAAAGCTCCATTATCAACTAGCCAAGCTCATCCCTCATGTTCTGCAACCTATTGATATGATCCTTCATGGAAGTAAAATCATCAATAACAAGCATATGCAATTTCTTCTTGAGAGTAATCCGGTGGGTAAATATATTGTGATGGTACAAAGAAGCAAGCTTTGTCCACATTTTTTCTTCTTTTCGCAACCTGCGCACATGCACTAGGACAGAATCCTATAAGCTCATAAAGAGGAAAGATTGGACTCTAGAGTTAAGCCGATCCCATAAAGTTGCACAATCCATTGATGATCCAATGGTGAGTTCCTCCACTGGACATGGAATAGGATGGCTAACAGACTCCCAAATATTGAAGGTTTCAAGGATACACTCCACCTTATATGACTAGAGTGAGTACTTTGAACCATTAAGCCGTCCTCTTTGGGTAAAGAAGGGAGTATGTGCACCTGTATAGAGGGTGCTATGGAAGACATATGAAGTCCAACAGAATAGGCCTTCTATCAAATAAGGAGAGAATCGGGAGGAGAGGGTTTCCGAACAAATAGGCTAGGTGACCTCCATCCATGACATGAACTAGCATGAAAATCTCTCCATCTTTCATAGGAAGGGATATAGACCTTTTCCTCTAAGTCAACAAGAACGGGTGATTAGACATCTTTGATATCTTGCAAGACAAACACCCATAGAAACTACATTGGGATGAGACAGGCCCTTATATAATGGAAATCAACTATAGAAACACAAACGATTCAATATAGATGGTCCATTTGGAGGAAAATAACTCTCCCCTTCACACAGAAAGGCTAGGTTTGTTTAAAACAAGGATGCAAAAACCTAATGCTTGCAAATCTATTTAGTCACCCATGCCACCAAAGTTTGCATTTGCTGATGTAGACAATAGCTAGTAGAAAAACACAAAAAAAGTGGGAGAAAATAGGCCGCCTATAGGGGAATTGGCTCTATGATAGCAAAACACAAATTTGTGAGGTCTCTAGAGTAGTCTAGGATGGTTGCCTACACTCTAAAGTGGTCACCTTAGCAATAGATGGTTTATTGCAGCTCCACATAGCTTTGTGTCCTCTCTTTTGGCAATGATACCATGTGAGAGTGGGCAACAGAAGATGGAACTTAAACACAAAGGAGGAGAGAGAGACATTATGCAAGAGAAGAAGAAAGGAAACCTACAAGCACTAAATAAGAAACAAATGCTGAATATAGAAGGAGGATTGATCAGTCCCTACATGTACCCCACATCTTTAGTGAGGGAACCAGATTAGGCTAATGATTATGGCAACACCAAAGATGTAGTTAGAGTGTGCACTTGACAGAAGCAAGGAAAATCACTTGATGATAGTGAAGAGTAGAGAGAGGCAGTTTATAAATAGCCAATAATCCCCAAATTTGGTGGACCTACCCCAAGGGATGCCGAAAATCTAGTCGAACAACATTTAATGGTTGTGCTAGTAAAAATGTCAAAAAATTACAAATGGCACATCCAAAATTTCAAAAGGCATGGACAATGTTTGATAGGTAAGGACAACCTAAGAAATGTATAAATTGCACAAGAAAAGCACACTCAAAATTGACAATCGAAGGCAATGCATAGAAATGCACATAGATGGCCACTCTAGCATGAGTAGCCTCCCCATCAAAAACCCGTGATGCACTTGTTAGAGCTCCAAAATTCCTCATTTGACTTAGATTGACTTAGATTGAAGCTCATAGGCAAGAGATGACACAACATGATAAATATGATTGCTAACAAAAAATTCCCTCAAAGGCATCACTAAGAGAGAGGGAGTGACAGTTCGAGGAGAAGCAATAGTCCAATAGCTCTTACATAAGCCTATATAAGCCTTAACATAAGGCTAAGGAGGCCAGTTTATTTTTTATTGCTGCATGGGAGAGAGAGAGAGAGAGAGAGAGAGAGAGAGAGAGAGAGAGAGAGAGAGAGAGAGAGAGAGAGAGAGAGAGAGAGAGAGAGAGAGAGAGAGAGAGAGAGAGAGAGAGAGAGAGAGAGAGAGAGAGAGAGAGAGAGAGAGAGAGAGAGAGAGAGAGAGAGAGAGAGAGAGAGAGAGAGAGAGAGAGAGAGAGAGAGAGAGTAAAAGATGTAGAGAAAGAGAAAGAGAGGAATAGATAGAGAGGGATGGATAGAAAGTGAGAAGTAAGATAGGGAGTGAGTGAGAGAATTAGAAATAGAGACATAAGGAAGATAGCGAGTGAGCGAGTGTTAGAGATAGAAGGGGCGTGAGAGAGAGATAGGGAGAAAGAGGATAAGAGAGTAGGTCTCGTAATGAATATCGGAAGGGCAAGCTTTATATACACACTTTGGGGCCTTGAGGAAGAACTCTTGAGGTTTGAAGCTCTAGACGACAACATGAGGATGACCTATAATTTGCTACTCCCTCGAACCAAGCAACATTAGACCCACGATTCACAAAGGACCCCTAGGTACTTGTTATGCTCCTATTATTCTCAAAAATCCTAAACATGATTGAATGGAAAAGGAAGAAAAGTTGTCTTCTGATTTTAATGATTCTTATATTTAGTTTGAGTCACAATGGTTTTAGATTGTCCACGACTATCACATGAAGAAACGACCACTCATTGAAAGTAAAGATTATCCATAGGAAATTAAATGAGGAAGGTTACACTTGAGTAGTGCATGAAGTATTGAATGAGCTTGGAAAATAGTTTGTGATGTAAAGAAAATATAAAGAAAAGACTAGAGATGTATTATTTAGCATGTGACTTGAGTACTAAGAGAATAGCATGTATCATTTTGTGATTGTACTCTAAACAAATTTAAGTTGTGGATTATATATTTTTATGAAGTATTCAAGGACATTATTTGGTCTTTTGAATTTATATTTTCATATAAGACTTATTGTCTTGGGGAAGAGATGGCCTTCCTAACCAAGATTAGTGGGTTGATTTGTATGGAATATTGAAAGTAATTGTGTAGATTGATGTTATAGAAAATGAATGTTTTCCTAGCTAATGGTGATAGATTTATTGCTTGAATGTGTATTTGTGCAAACGTTATTGTGCTCTCATGGATGGGTTTTCGTTTATGCACTAAACCTCTTCTAATATGAGTGAAAAAGTTCTTGTGCTCTCATGGATGGATTTTTGTTAATGCACTAAACCTCTTCCAAGGTTAGTGCCAAGAGCCCTTCATTGAGGGGCTATTTTGACCACACTAGAGGCTAGGATTTGCCCTAGATGCGAGAGGTCGAGAACTTGGGCTAGGCGGTGATAAGGGTGCCAGGGGGGCTTTGATTGTAAATCCCTTGGATCTATCAAGGATTGACCTTAGTCCTACAAGCCTAGGATGAACTTCCTAGAAGGTCTTGATGCTAGATAGGGACGGATTAGTGGATCATGTGCCATGAGATTTGGACACAAGTCCTAGATTAAGGGCTTTAATGCTAGGGTAGCATTGCACCTTGGAGAAGGTACATGATAAATACATTATTTAGTAGCTAGTTTCAAAGGATTGTTTGATATTTTCTTTATATATGTGCCAATAAATTATGTGAAGAGCCAATGTTTAATGGCTAATTAAGGAAATAGTCTTTGCATGTCAAACATAAATGTGTTAGGTTAATTAAATAACTAAAATACACCATTGAGAAACAAAAGAGGGTGGAACCTCGATGGGTCTATTGTCCTACTGGATGGGTGGTTTAGGTGCGTTGAGAGTTTTCCTTGCTAGAATTAGGAAAAGGCCAAGTGCTTGACTACTAGTGTGTCATCTTAGATCCTGATCAATGTTGTTTTAGGGAATGGGAGAGTTGAGTATATACCCTATGGGTAGAGGGATTGCCACATATCACTCCCTCTCACTTCTCACTTATTATGAGCCAAGTGAGGTGTTGATTCACTTTGATTCACGTATGTTATTGATTAAATTAATAAAACTAAATAATGAATAATCAAACTACTTTGAAGACCAATTTTGAACCTAGAAAATGTGTTAAAAGTATTACATATAGGCATATATATGGAATATGTATATGGATGTTTTTTTCTTATTTTTTCATCATTGAATATGTAACCATACAAGATCTCATTGTAGACCAAGGTCAAGTCTTCCATCTAATGTTAACTTTTATAATTGTAAATGTCAACTATACCTCCATCATCACCTTTGTTTAGTATTTTTAAAAAAGAAAAAGTTTCACTTTTTAGGCTAAAATTATGGGTCCTTGGACATAGGTGAAAATTAGGGCCATTTTTAATCTCCTAAAATCATAATGATTGCCAAATATTAAAACTTTTGGCATAAAAATTGGGCTTTAATTGCCTAAAATCACTTTTATAAGAGGAAAAGTATAGTTATCCATAGATCTTCATAAAAAGGATATAACAATGTGTGATAAGATGTCTCTCAAGTTGAGGACCTTGTCATCAAATAATGATCAATTTTCAAAGAGATGTCATTGAAAAAAAATCACTATCTATGTCATTGATAAACAAAGCTTAGCAAACTTGAAACCAAGGGTCATGATTGGCTTGACTTATTATGATGAGTAGTAAAGAATACACACAACAAAAAGCTAGAATGTATTTGAACAAAGCACACTAAGTAAAAAAGTAAGCAAAGGTTATATAAGCAGGCATCTAAGGATTATACTACACACACTCATTATTAATATGTTGTGATACTTAGAGTTAGAGAGAGAGAGAGAGAGAGAGAGAGAGAGAGAGAGAGAGAGAGAGAGAGAGAGAGAGAGAGAGAGAGAGAGAGAGAGAGAGAGAGAGAGAGAGAGAGAGAGAGAGAGAGAGAGAGAGAGAGAGAGAGAGAGAGAGAGAGAGAGAGAGAGAGAGAGAGAGAGAGAGAGAGAGAGAGAGAGAGATTGTGGAAAGCTAGAGAGATAGAGGGAAAGAGAGTATTTATATGTATGTATGTATGCATATATATACATAGAGAGGGAGAAGGGAGTTAGAGAGAGAGATTGAGAGATTAAAGAAAAAGGAAATCATGGTCTACTTCCAATGTCAAGTCATTGGATATCGTCTTCCTCCTTAGGGATTTCCTTATCACTCTCCTTGCTCCATCCAATAACCTCAACTTTATATACCTCTATCTTTTATCATTATTACTTCTACCCTTGTTACATCTCTTATTCTCTATTTGAAATTTACATTAAAATCTTCAAAATTTTATCATATTTATTCTCATCTTCCTATCAATGTTCACTCATAAGTCGATACTAATGACTCACTCTACTATACACTATCGTCTCATGTTTGATATATGAGTTTCATTTCTTGAGCATATCTCCAAGTTCTCCCTATACAATGCTCTTTTGTTTCCTTTTTTTTCTATGTTTTCTTGTGTTCCAATCTATTACAGTAGTCTTGTATGGTTCCATCATTGCATCAACTTATGACATTGTATTAGTCATCCAAGTTTGGGCTTTGGGTGATATTTCTTCCTATGGACAATCTTTCCTCGCACTCTTTTGTTTCTAATTATCCTCTACTATTTATTACAGCTCAAGTGATCAATCCCTACTATAAATCAACTTGAGTTTCTACCCCTCACGCCTACATCTCATCGTAGGTGTTGGCCTTTTTTATTTTCTACATTAATTTAACATTGATGACTCATTTCATACCTTATAAATCTACATTTTGATCTATGGTTACTGCTTCTTGCATTTAATGCTTGTGCAAGCTAAGTGATCATTTTTATTCTTTTGTCAAAATTTTCTAAAAAATTTCACCTTGATTATCTCAGGTTTTGCATTTGTTTTTTAATCAATTCCTATTTCCACTACATGTGAACTCATCATTTGTGCAGTAAATTTTGTATTTGATTGGCTATACACTCTTTCTATTCTTTATCTTCTCTTCCTATCATCTCTAGATGAATCCTCCCTGTTTTTTTGTTGATCACAAATATCACAACTCTTATAGCTTAACATGGAGTGATGTTATGAAAGTATAGTTTTGGTAGAAGTGATTATGGTGCATGCTTTTTTGGGGCTATTGAGAATTGCCAACCTCCCAAATTTTCTCTTCTTGATGACTCATACTATGAAAAATTCATATACGGGTGGTAGGAAGAATACGTCAAAGGCGCAATGCTACCACTATAGTTGGAAGGGACATTTGTATAATGTTTATAAGGAGCTAGCAACTTTGAGGAAGGAGAAGGAGAAGGAGAAGGAGAAGCAAGATATGAGTCATCCTCCTCCTCTAATAGGAACTCATATCCTTGGCCAAGTGAAAGTCCATGACATGGAAAGGGTCACGTTCTTTAAATTGTGGAAGAGCTTAGTAGCCCCTCCTTCTAATTCTTTCTAGCACACATAATGTAGTCATCCTCCATGACTCTCCAATGCCAAAGAGGGAGTGTGAGAGGGTGGTGAGATGGGGCTAGTGAGCCTCACCTATACAAGTATATAAGTGCAAATGATGGTGAGAGGGAATGTGGGATGGTGGTGAGGTCATGCTAGAAATGTGAGAGGGAATGTGAGAGGTTGGTGAGGTGGGGCTAGTGAGCCTCATCTCTATACAGGTATATAAGTGTTGAGAAGCACAAATCTAGAGCAGGGCTATGCTATGCAGGTTGAAGCTCATGAATAAGAAGCATGATGGATGTGGATTAGAAAAGAAGCATGAGAGTTGAGACTCACCACAATCTTGAGATGACAAAGAGACAAGAGTGAAAGGCCAAGGTACAATAGCATTGCATTGAAATGATAGTCAAGTACATAACTTTATAGTTCCATGATGGTAGCACTCTTCCTCATTATGCCAATGGGATTGAGGTACCTTTTCCTAGTTGCTTGCATTTTCCTTGCCCATATGCCAATGGGATTGAGGTACCTTTTCCTAGTTGCTTGCATTTTCCTTGCCCATATGCTCCATACGAAGAGGCATACAAATGGGCACGATTTCCATAACTCTCAAGACCCCTCTTCAATCACAATCAAGAGGGCACAAAGTGTGTAGAGGCTTTAGTGAATAACCACCTACAAAGTATGGGCGTGCCTCAAACATTGTGACCAACCAAAGGCTATTGCAAACAATACTAAGTGTGGGTACCAAAAACATGGTGGACATCCAAAGGCTATAAGAGGGGCTTCACAAAGTGTATAGAGGCTATAGTGCCAAAAGTTACATGAGATTTTTTACAAAGATTATGAAAGGAGCACTAAGGAAAGTTCATACAATGCTTAAAAGAGTCGATTAGAGTTGTGGGAATAGGACTAGTGATGCAAAGTCCTTCTATTTTTGGTCTTCTTTTTCTTCTTCTTCTTCTTCTTTTCCATGGTCTTCTTCTTCCTTCATAGCTACAAGGTAGGCCTTTAGAGACATTTTTTAGGTATGAAAGAACTTCTCAATGTGTCCAGTTCTTTTGCAGAAGTCACAAACCAAGTGGTCTTTTTTCCCCTTGTGCTTTTTGTTTAAATACAACACTTGTTCATATTTTGAAGTACTTGGCTCTTCTTTGCTTATGATCTTCTTTTATTATTCTAATAGAGAGACCTTAATGTCAACCAATTTAGGGGTTGGTATGCTAATTAATGTTGTAGAAACATTACCATATTTAGGATGAAGACTTTTCAACAAAAAACCAATGCATACATCCTCATCCATCTTTATTTTAATTCTTGCAAGTTGAGTTAAAATACTTTCCATGTAATTGAAGTGAGTTGCTAGAAAGGTAGTGCTCTACATATCAAGTGTCAAGAATTCAAGTAGCAACCCATATTTAGAGGATTTGGATTGAGCTCCAAACAAGGATTCCGACTAGTCCCATGTGTCATGAGAGGCTTCACAAGTATCCACATGATGGATGGAGCTATCATCCAACTCAAGCTTTATGATAGCTTGAGCTTTGTCATTGCTCTTTTGCAAAGCTACTATAATAGCAACAACGAGGCTTCTTCTCTCAAACAGTTGGTGATTTCCCATAAGCCCTTCATTAGGATAAATTTTATAATTGTTTGCTAGGTGAAACTAGACTCCCTTGAAACCGTAGGATTGTGGGACTTTGCCCATGTTGAATGACTAGAATAGTAGCAAATCAGCACTAGAATTCTTAGATTTAGAGCAATAATGAGCTGATTGTGTCAAAGGAGAGAAGTACCAAGAGGCACTAGATGAGGGTCACAACAGACACTGCTTGTTTGAGATTGAATCTTCTTGAGCTGTGAGTTTGAGTATTCCAAATCTTCCCCTCCTTGTTGATTTGATGTGCAAATGTTGTTGGAACTTCAGAGAATCATTGAACCATAGTGACAATGACTTGGCTTGAGGTAAATGCGGTAAGAGAATGAAGTGGGAAAGGAGCTTGTGGCAAAAATGGCTATGGAGTCTTCTGCTAGGGTTTATAGTTGACAAGTTTTTGTGATGGCAGAGCATGTAGACACGATCATTTGCCACAATATTTTATGGGAAAGAATCTTATAAGGTAGACTCAAAAAATCCTAACATCACAAGAGGAATAACAGCATGTATGCGCAGCCTCAATCGTACGACTAGCAAGCAGCGTGGTTCAAACAATGATGATTGATTTTCATAATGTCGGGCTATGGAGTGCTCAATGTCAAGGACTTAGATGATGAGAAGTTGCATCTTGAAGTAAAAAAGGTATCCCTAGAATAGATCTTGCAAATATATGCTCTGGTTTGAGAGATCCAAAAGGTCCAAGGAGGCAGGATGCATGCGGAGTATGGCTGCCAAGAAGTAGAAGGTGTAGATGAAGTGAGAGATGGATTCATTAGCTGGCAAAGAGGAGATGAAAGAAGAGTTTTTAGAGCTGATCCATGCTCAGTATGGATTTGATACCATGTTGGGAAACAGAGATCTAAAGTACGGCTATGGTATGGAGGTTGAAGCTCACAAACAAGAAGCATGATGGATATGTATTAGACAAGAAGCATGGGAGCTAAAACTAACCACAATCTTGATATGAAAAAGAGAGAAGAGTGAAATAACAAGGTACAATAGCATTGCATTGAAATGATAGTCAAGCACACAACTTTATAGTTCCATGATGGGAACACTCTTCCTCACTATGCTTATGGGATTGAGGCACCTTTTCCTAGTTGCTTGTATTTCCCTTCTCCAAATGCTCCATACAAAGAAGCATACAAATGGGTGTGATTGCCTAGCTCTCAACACCCCTTCTCAATCACAACCAAGAAGGCACAAAGTGTGTAGAGGCTTTAGTGAATAACCACCTACAAAGTATGGGCACACCACAAGCATGGTGATCAACCAGAGGCTGCTGCAAACAAATGCTAAGTATGGGCACCAAAAACATGTTGAACATCTAGAGGCTCTAACAGGGGCTTCACAAAATGTATAGAGGCTATAGTGCCAAAAGTTACAAAAGGCGTTTTACAAAGATTATGAAAGGAGTAGTAAGGCAAGTTCATACAAGACTTAAAAGACTCTATCAAAATAGTGGGAATAGAAGGACTAGTGAGACAAAACTTCTCAATGTGTCTAGTTCTTTTGTAGAACTCACAAACTAAGTGGTTTTTCTTTCCCTTGTACTTGTTGTTTACATACAACACTTGTTCATCTTTTGAAGTACCTGGCTCTTCTTTACTTCTGATCTTCTTTTCTTCTTCTAATAGAGAGGCCTTAATGTCAACCAATTTAAGGTTTGGCATGTTAATTAACATAGTAGAAACATTACCATATTTAGGAGGAAGACTTTTCAAGAAAACACCAATGCATACATCTTCATCAATATTTATTTTAATTCTCGTAAGCTGAGTTAAAATAATTTCCATGTAATTTAAGTGAGTAGCCAAAGAGGTAGTTCTCTTCATATCAAGTCTCAAGAATTCAATTAATAGCCCATATTTAGAGGATTTGGATTGAGCTCCAAACAAGGTTTCCAGCAAGCCCCATGTGTCATGAGAGGTTTCAAAAGTATCCACATGATAGACGTAGCTATCATCCAATTCAAGCTTTATGATGGCTTGAGCTTTGTCATTGCTCCTCTACCAAGCTATTGCAAGAGCAGCATCAAGGCTTCTTATCCTAGGCCATTGGTGATTGCCCATAAGACCTTTTTCATTAGGATATTTTTTATCATTATTTGCTAGGTGTGAAATCGGACTCCCTTAAAGCCATGGGATGTTGAGTCTTTCCTATTGAGAATCAGCAATCACACTCACTAAACAGCCTCTTTGTATGGAGCTTCAGGGTCAAGGATATGCAGTCTAACTTATCCCATATGCACAATGGTGCTTACTACAGTTTCCTACTTTCCTATAAAGCATTGTACTTGCTTCATTTCTTACTGCAATGATAATACTCTTTTCTTTTCAGTGAAGTGTCAATGTCATTGTCCACATACACAAGATTGTGTTTATGAGTCCAAGTCTCAATCTTGGAACCTAATTCACTTGTGTAACAAACAGTGTCTTTGTCTTCTCCATCATGAGTTCACACTTCTCATTTCATCCTCCATAGCTTCCGGTTTTGCCATGCTCTAGATCCCGCATTTCTTACATGGTATCAAAGCCCAGTTGGGCATGGCATTGCTTCTCTAGCCTCTCTTGATTCCTCTCAACCTCAGTCTAGCTCAATGTCAGCTCATGACTTCGTCTCCCAACTCTACTCTCACTGAAGCTTCCATGGCAGCCATAGCCAGCAGCACCTTGTTAGATTGAGCTGCTTATATCTCACTCCACAGGTCAAATCTCTTGGAGCTTCCTTCTGGAAAAGTATTCCCCAGCTCACAAAGCTTCCCTGTATCACATCAATCCAGGACATTGGACCATTTGGAGCTCAGCATTGTGAAAATCCTCAATCTCTGCTCTGTGTCTGCCATAGCCAGACAAGACCTACCTTACTTGGAGCTTCAATAACTCCTCAACCAGGCCATTTCAGCCCACGATTTCTTCTAGGGAGTTGTTCCTCTACTCAAGGCGCTTCATCTGGCATGAAAATCGACTACATTACTACGCCCTGACTCCAACATTGCAGAAATCGCGGAAATCTGTCCTGAACTGCGCCGAATTCGTTCGAGCTGCCTGCGTGCTGCATACAGTCCACGATCTTGACGATTATCATGGGGCTTTGATAGCCCATGAAGTCAGCTTCCTAGACATGTAAAAATTTTTGAAAATGATCAAGTATAGCTCCTGCAATGTTGAAAAAACCAGGCCCCTGTCTCAGAAACCCTAATTCCACCATAGCCAAAATTTCTCAAGCTTTTTTTTCTCAGTTTTTTCTTTCTCCTGACACTCAACCCAAGCCTCTGTCACTCTAATCCATTGATCCAGCATCAAATCAAGGAGGGGAAGGACCTGAGAAGATTGAAGAATGACCGAACGATCCCAAGCTCAAACATCAACACTGACATAGTGTGTTTTCACACTGTCATTAACTGTGTCTCTTGACACACTGCATTTTGCTCTTCTACTGATAAAATCTCAAAATTCTGGTGTTGATTTGCTGCTGCTCTTGCAACCTCAACATGGGAAAAGACTCTCCAAATGCTTGATTCAAAGGAGTCGGGTTTCACACCTGGAAAACCCGCATCAAGCTCATCTTGATGAAAAAGGGTCTCTGGGCCATCACAAATGGCAAAGAGAAGAAACCTCGGGACGCGGACCTTGCAACTACTTGGCAAAAGAATGATGACAGAGCCCAGGCCATTATCAAACTGGAGCTAGACGACAGTTATATCCATCATGTGGATAGCTATGAGACCTCACAGGATACATGGAAAAGACTTGACACCATGTTCGGTGCACAATCTAAATCATCAAAGTATGGTCTCCTGATTGAGTTCTTTAGGCTTGAAATGAAGTATAGCACATCACTTGCCACACATCTTAATTACATGGAAGGACTCCTAACCCAACTTGCAAGAATCAACATTAAAATGGATGAAGATGTTTGCATCGGTGTGCTACTTAAGAGTTTGCCTCCTGAATATAATAATGTATCAACAACTTTAATCAACATGCCAAATCCTGAACTTGTTGATATCCAGGCATCACTATTAGAAGAGGAAAAGAAGCTAAAAACTAAGGAAGAACCAAGTACCTCTAGAGATGAGCATGCATTATATGTTGACAACAGGTACAAAGGCAAGAAGGATCAGCTCTTCTGTGACTTCTGCAAAAGGACCGGACACACCGAGAAGTTTTGCCATGCAAGAAAGAGATCCCAAAAGGCCTATCTAGTCGCAGCCAAAGAAGAAGAAGAAAATGGAGCAAAGGAAGAAGAAGATGAAGATGAAGACCACCAGGATCGGAAGGACAAGACTCATCAGTCCTTGTACTCTCATAATTCTGATAGACTGTTTTAAAAGCCTTGTACTTCCTTGCCCTAATGCTTCCTGCCATAAGCTTTGTAAACTCCTTATGTAACTTGGCATTACAGTCCCTGTACACTTTGTGAGGCCCCTGTTACAGCCTCTGGATATCCACCATGTTTGTGGTATGCCCACACTTTGCAGGTGGTTCTCATTACAGCCTCTACACACTTTGTGCCTTTCTAGTTGTGATTGAGGAGGGGTGTTGAGAATCAGCAATCACACTCACTAAACAGCCTCTTTGTATGGAGCTTCAGGGTCAAGGATATGCAGGCTAACTTATCCCATATGCACAATGGTGCTTACTGCAGTTTCCTACTTTCCTATAAAGCATTGTACTTGCTTCCTTTCTTAATGCAATGATAATACTCTTTTCTTTTCAGTGAAGTGTCAATGTCATTGTCCACATACACAAGATTGTGTTTATGAGTCCAAGTCTAAAATTTGGAACCTAATTCACTTGTGTAACAAACAGTGTCTTTGTCTTCTCCATCATGAGTCCACACTTCTCATTTCATCCTCCATAGCTTCCGGTTTTGCCATGCTCTAGATCCCACATTTCTTACATTTCCTCATGTGAGTGATTGGAATAGCAGCAAATCGGCACCAAAATTCTTAGATTTAGACCAATAGTGAGCTAATTGTGTCAAAGGACACAAGTGCCAAGAGGTGTTAGATGAGTGTCAACATACATTATGCTTGTTCGAGCTTGAGTCTATCAAATCTTCCCCTCCTTGCTGATTTGATGTGCAAATGTTGAGCTTGAATCTTCTTGAGTCGAGCTTGAGTCTTCCAGATCTTCTCCTCCTTGCTGATTTAATGTGAAAATGTTGATATGGAACTTCAATGAATTAGTGACTTAGAGTGGCAATTACTTGGCTTGAGGCAAGTGGGGCAAGAGAATGAAAAGGGAAAGGAGCTTGTGACAAAAATGGCTATGGAGCTTCTGCTAGGGTTTACAATTGATTGGTTTTTTTGATGGCACTACATGTAGATGTGATCATTTTCCACAAGATTTTAATGGGGAAGAAGCCTATAAGGTAGGCTTGGAAAACCCTAACATATCAAGACAAATGGTATCCTGTATGCATAGCCTCAATCATATGACTAGGAAGTAGTGCAGTTCAGACAACGATGGTTAATTTTAGTAATGTCAGGTTGTGGAGTGCTCAATATCAAGGAATTACATGATGAGAAGTTGAACCTTGAAGTAAAAAAGGTATCCCTAAAAGAAACCTTATAGAGATATGCTCTGCTTTGAGAGATCCAAAAGGTCCAAGGAGGTAGGGTGCATGCTGACTATGGCTATCAAGAGGTAGAAGGCATAAATGAAGTGAGAGATGGAATCATCAGCAGGACAAGGGCAAAGAGGAGATAAGAAAAGAATTTGCAAATCTGAGCGATGATCACCGTGGCTCCATATCATGTTTAGAAACATGGATCTAGAGCACAGCTATGCTATGGAGCTTTAAGCTCACAAACAAGAATCATGATGGATATGGATTAACAAGAAGCATGAGAGCTAAGACTAACCACAATCTTGAGATGACAAAGAGACAAGAAGGATAAGGTACAATAGCATTGCATTGAAATGATAGTCAAGTACATAGCTTTATAGTTCCATGATGGTAGCACTCTTCCTCACTGTGAGTATGGGATTTGGGCACCTTTTCCTAGTTGCTTGCATTTCCCTTGCCTATATGCTGCATACAAAGAGGCATAAAAATGGGTGTGATTGCCTAACTCTCAACAAAAAGTACAAAGGATCTAGAGAAGGATTTCCCTTTTGCATTGATGAAATTCTAGTAAGTTTTCAAATCCTAGATCTAGGATTGATATCCAAGTTCATGATGGGTTCATAAAGAGCAAGATTGGCTTTTAGTTCAAGCTCACATGAGGGAGCACTTTGTTGGTCTAGCAAAATGCAATAAATTTATCTTTACTTATGCTCAAAGGTATTTTTGATAGGATGGTCATGTATGCTACTACAAAGCATTGTTTGACAAACATAAAGAGATGCTATGATTCTTCTCCATTTTGAAGTTCTAGTATGATCAACATTGACATTAGGTCCTCTATGAGGAAACTTGGTGTGGTGGCTTGATCACCCACTACTTGGATCCCAAGGGGTCCACTAGGGTTTACTATATGGTACCACGTGAGTGTAAGGGAGGGGGGTTATTTAAGGGAAGGAAGGTATATTTTATAAGGTAAGGTACCATAAATAGGGGGTAGATAAGGGGTATTTTCATATATTCCTTGCACGCAGGTGATGTCTCCTTATTACTACTAGTGAATCCCCCGTGACTTGGATATCCATGTTCCTATTTTGATGGCCTTGTTGTATAACATATGATGATTTATTATCCTTGTATCATTGTATTATATCAGATCACTTAGGATATGAGAGCGAGTGTTAGCAGTTTAGTCAAATGATGAGTGAATCTCGGCATGTGTAGTTGTGGGTTGGGAATTCTATAGTATTTTAGGCATTTTATATTGTCATCATTCTATTGATTTGAGCCATTTATTGCTTGTTGACTACATATTTATGTTGTTCATTGGTGACATCTAGATTGCATAATATGTATATATATCTCCCTCCTTCTTAATTTGGATCATCATCATTCACTTGCGAATTCTCAGTGCATGTGCTATTGGAGAGAGGGAGGCGATGACAATACTATACATCCCAATGACTCACTATTGTATGCAATTCTTGCATGGTATGGATTCCATTTCCAAAGCATATCTTGGAGTTCTCCCTTTCTAGTGTTCTTTTTCTTATATTTTACATTTTATCTTTTGTTATGCAATCTGTTATAGTAGTCTTCTACACTTCCATTGCTCCATCCACTTTTGAGAGCACCTCCACCCATATGATGCCCTATTAGTTTCTTTGAAGAAAATGATAATACTATTCATTCTATGTAGATACAAAATTAATTAGCTTACTTGGAATAAAATTACTAATATAATTAGCTTATTTAGAAAGCTAGTAAGCAAGTGCCTAAATCTAGTGAGAGGTATAGACCATAACCTATAGTAGACATAACTACTTCGATACAGCCCATTAACCACAATAGACAAGTACAAATTAAGATAGTGAGCACCAAAATACAACAAACACAATACATGCCAACCCAAGTTTCTATCAAATGAGGCTCAATGGTTGATGTATATTTCATATAGCACTAGATAACCCAAAGCATTTTCATGATGCCCCATTTCATGCAAAATGTTCTAGATGTGTCCCTCTTTGCATTATATTTTATGTATAATGTCATATTGCAAATTTGCAACACGTGTCACACACCTTTTTGTGCACTAGAGGATTTCAAAACTAAACATATGGATGGTTACATTCCCTATGGTATTACTGAGAAAAGGTTGCATTGAACATGAGACCTCCTTGTACTCAAATCATGTGATTGTTATCAAAGTATGATTTCACTCATTCTGTGTGTGGCTTTACTACATTTTTGAGACTTTGGAAGTATATTAAATTTACCTATAAAAAACGTTGGTCATTTGATTTCAATCATAAAAACTAATTATCTGAATCTTTGCCTAACTTTTAGTTGGCAAGGACCATAAGTTTCAACATGTAGATGCAGTACAAGTGGTAGAAAATGTGCAACTCAAAGAACCTATTGATGGAGAAGCAAGTAAAACCACAAAATTTTTCCTTTTATAAATTAGTCTTTTAAAAAAATTTACAATGCTAATGACTATGGTTTAAAAATTTGTAGAAATTGACAACTCTTGGCTACTTAATGGAGATAACCAAGGATGCAACAATTTCCAATTTGAGGAGCAAATTGCACATGTAGGAGACAACAATCAGGATGGTTCAATTGTTTATCAAGTTGTTCCACATGATGTTTCTTCAACTCAACAAGAAATGGATGAAGACACAAAGAAGAATATCACTACGTGCAATACTTGTAATAGGGGTGGAAGGACTCATTCACATGCTTCTAATAGTAGAAATAGAGGCAAGAGATTAGGAAAACTAAATGTGGTTAGGTGGCACGTTAATCAAAGACTTTCCCTTTGATGAATTTCATGCATGACAATATAACATGCTATCTTAATTACTTTTTATTGATGAACTTGTTTACATATTTGGCTAGCCATTATTAAGAAAATTCTAGTGTCATATGTATCAAAGACCTTACAAATGAATTCATCATATAAATGGTTGACATAATCTACGTCATCCTTAATGTAGTAATTTTCATTTTCATTGAATGTTTTTTTTGCATATGTGTGTGTGTGTGTGTGTGTGTGTGTGTGTGTGTGTGTGTGTTAAGAAGCCCATTTAACATTATGCTTTTGGTTTCATTTGATTTCTTTTGTAGTTGGTTGGTATCTATAAAGTTCCTAATAAAGGTTTTAGATGTTTGATTTTACAGCTTAGACATACTTTATGGGTTGCTTGTTAAATAGTAAATTCTCTACAAATGTAGTTTAATACTTAATTTCTTGGTGATAGTTGATGGGTTTGTTTATTGAATAAATTTTTTCTATTCTAAAGCATATATCAATACGGTTTCTAAGCTTGCACATGTAGTCTTAGTATTGCATGGTTAATAAATAGAAAACATTTTACATTGCTAAGCCATGCATGAGTTATAAAATAGTGTATATAAGGTGTACTTAATCATTTTAAAATATTCCATATTCAAGATAGATCCCACAATTCTCCCATCCACCAATCTATAGGTCTACACACATGGTACATATCCCATTCATGACATGGTACCAGAGTCCTCTAACAGCCATGGGAATGTGCGAGTGAAGGTATACCATAAAAGTAAAAAATAGGGTCTCTATTCAGATTTTCTGGAGCCCATTTTATCTCTTTAGTGTTGATGAGCATCCCATAGAAGTTCTGCATAAAGTCGACAACTTGACAATCCTCCATTATTTCAACTATCTTTTTTGCATATTGTTCTAGATTGAGGAGTGTTTAGTGCTTTAGACAAAGAGAACAATAAGTTTTATATGTCCATATAACTATAATTTGGGGTAGATAGGCTTTAGAGCTCTATGCCTTGGGTAAGTCCATGTAATGACAATATTGGATTGATAGAGTTCTATGTTTCACACACAACGGTTTTTTTTTTCAAATAACCACTCAAAGTTTGCTCATAGATGTAGTTTCTACCCATTTCAAGTGGTTGGTAACTCACTTTGAATATCCTTAAACAATAATTAATATGATAGAGTCATGATTTATAGTACATGCATATGCAAAGCACATTATATGCAATATGTGTTCAAAAAATATACTCATAGCTTTCATTGAGCAAGGAAGATATATATGAACACATAGTCTATCATGTGAATAATGAGAAAATACAAATCTAAGGTGTTCCCTAGCTAGATTAACCAAGCATTAAATTTGAGAAACATAGTTGGAGCTAGGAAAGTCAAACCAAAAGATGATAGTTCAAATATGTGAGTTAAAGCAAGGACTAAAGAGAGACATCAAGAAGTTTGATTATATTGTGCAAGAGTGATAAGTCCATTTTGATAAGAAATTTAGAGATTTGCACAAGTAATTCTTTCACGAAATCAACCCTCATCATGCTTCCTTTTGGCCTTTCATTTTTCCTCACGAATTCCTTCAAGATTTTCAAAAGTGCTCAAGAAAAAATATCCATTAGGAATGCATTATGCCACATGTAGGCATCTCATCCGCCAAATGGGCTATCTAATGATGTAGCTGCATTGTAAGAATAGATTGTATGAAAGTCTCCTCTACCAAAAAAATCACATCAATTTCCGTCACACTAGAGTATCCTCAAGTGATGTGGAATCAATTTACTTAAAGTTGCATACATATTATATTAGGGGTGAAAGGCCACATATGCCTAGCTCCCTACATTTACTACTTATTCTCTACACACATGTACATTGCAAGTGGTGGCTACCCATCACTGTCATGCTATTCTTTATTATTTCTATGATGATAAAATAAGGGAAGGTAGGTTACACATTGTGATGTTGGAGTTTGCACACATTTTCTTGCTCTCTCCTCTTGCTTAAACCTCCATAGCTCTTACTTCCTCTTCTACTTTCAGTGTTGATCCATCTTTTAACTGGTATCAAAGTGAGCATTCAAGGAGCTTCATCCACAATAGAGTCAGCCTAGGAAGAGAGCTTAACATGAAGCTTTCATGGTAGCCACAAAACAAGGCATGAATCAATCCCATTGAGCTTCCATTCTTGAAGGTTTGTTTTAGCCTTGCGTAGGACCTTCCCAACACTAAGTTGAGCTCCAAAAAATACCTATTGTGGTTAGTGGTAGCACCAGTAGAAGCCTCTAGGATAGCTAGCATGATTTACACTAGTTGTCCTAGTTGCTCCAAATTAGTTGCCCTCAATCATTTCTAACTTGCTCTAGCTCTTAACTTACTTTGGCATCAGTTATTTGCTTAGCATCCTCCTCGGAATTTATGGGTTTTTAAACACTTCTTGAAGGGTTTTAAGGTCAACCATTGACCAATGGTTCAAGGCATGTATGTTGTTCATTGTTTGGACAACAAGCATTTACTTGTTTTATGATCTATTGATGTTTATGGGGCACTTTTTTTCCCCCTCAAATGATGCATTAATACTTAAAATTTACTTTTGCATATATTAGAGCTTTATTAGCTCAATTATTGTAGGGTTTACTACTCTAACAAGTTTTGGATAATAAGAATTCATAGTGAAGGTTTATGCTATTCATACCTACACATGCTTCAGGGATGGTGCATGTATGTATTGATGTTTGGCATTGATTCTTATTCCCAAATATGTTTATGTTGAGCTTTGCATCTTAGATTTGAGCTGGTTTGATTGCATTTGGGCAATGTCCACCTACATTTAATTTTTATTGATTATGGGCTTGAAGGCTTATTTGTAGGTACATGCTCCCGAATGTATTGATTCATGTCATTGGGCACTAGGATGTTATGAGGTTTAAATATTGAGCTTTGCTTGGCTCTTGACCATTCTAGATTCACTTTCATGGGAGAACTTTGATATTTTTTATTACAGAGCTTATACTCTTGAGTCTATGGGAGACTCGCACTTGATTATGCACATATGTGTTGGGCAACTGGCACTCAAAGCCTTGGGACCATTGGACACACTCTGATTACTTCAAGAGCCTCAGCACACAAAATCCTTGGGCTATATCTTACCTAGACACTCGCATGTGGATTGAAACCTATTTTGTAGTGAGCATTGTGTAGCATACCACCAACCATGATGGATGCACATGCAAGCGCCACAACTCAAGTGAATGCTCCTTCGACCGCCAACCCTCTACGACCTCCACGTGCAAAAGTTTGAGCATCGGCATGGCAAGAGAGAGTGCTTGGAGAGAAGAATAGTAGAGCTTTATCCTCTTTGTCCCTCACTCTCACTCTCTTTCTTTCAATCTCTCACTCTCACCCTCACATCCTCTCTAATAAAGAAAGCAAGAAGGAAAGTGCACAAAGTTTTCACACACATGAATAGCTTGCTCAATTCATTCTCATCCTTTTTACACACTTTTTTAGAGTTATATTTTGTCCATCCCTCTTGGCCATCTGGCCCATCTTTTGGGATAAAAGACTGGTCATCTTGTTGAGAATCAGCAATCACACTCAAACAACCTCTTTGTATGGAATCTCAGGGTCAAGGATATGCAGGCTAACTTATCCCATATGCACAATGGTGCCTACTGCAGTTTCCTACTTTCCTATAAAGCATTGTACTTGCTTCCTTTCTTAATGAAATGATAGTACTCTTTTCATTTTAGTAAAGTGTCAATGTCATTGTCCACATACACAAGATTGTGTTTATGAGTCCAAGTCTCAATCTTGGAACCTAATTCACTTGTGTAACAAACAGTGTCCTTTCCATCATGAGTCTACACTTCTTTTTCCATCCTCCATAGCTTCCGTTTTTGCCATGCTCTAGATCCCGCATTTCTCACATGGTATCAGAGCCCAGTTGGGCATGGCATTGCTTGTCTAGCCTCTCTTGATTCCTTTCAACCTCAGTCTAGCTCAATGTCAGCTCATGACTTCATCTCCCAACTCTACTCTCACTGAAGCTTCCATGGCAGCCATAGCCAGCAGCACCCTGTCAGATTGAGCTGCTTATATCTCACTCCACAGGTCAAATCTCTTGGAGCTTCCTTCTGGAAAAGTATTCCCCAACTCACAAAGCTTCCCTGTATCACATCAATCCAGGAGATTGGACCATCTGGAGCTCAGCATTGTGAAAATCCTCAATCTCTGCTCTGTGTCTGCCATAGCCAGACAGGACCTACCTTACTTGGAGCTTCCATAACTCTTCAACCAGGCCATTTCAGCCCACAATTTCTTCTAGGGAGTTGTTCCTCTGCTCAAGGTGCTTTATCCTGGCACAACAAATAACCACATTGGCAAGCTACAGCTCTGGCATTGCACAAATTCGACGTCGCTGCCCCAGACTGCGCCGATTCTGTTCGCGCCCCCTACGTGCTGCATACTGTCCACGATTTTGACGATTATGATAGGGCTTTGGTAGCCCATGAAATCAGCTTCCTAGGCATATAAAATTTTTTGAAAATGATCCACTGTAGCTCCTGCAATCAGCAAAAAACCAGGCCCCTGTCTCAGAAACCCTAATTCCACCATAGCCAAAGCTTCGAAATTCTGACATTTTTCACTGTTTCTCTCACTGAAGTTATCAACAGTGATTTTAATCACTGAGCAATACTCTTTGAAGTTCATTAAAGTACTGTCACTCAGATCTGAAGGCATCAGCATCAAATCAAGAAGGGGAAGATCACTTGGATTTTAAAAGAGTAAAAGACTTTTGCACATCTGGTATTCATTGACACTCAGTTAGTGTTTTTTAGCACTTGTATCTCTCAACCAATTCTTCTGTTGCTCAAATCTAATAAGTCTGAAGTTGATTTGCTACTGTTCTCGTAAATCTAACATGGGCAAAGACTCTCCAAATGCTCGATTCAAAGGAGTCGGGTTTCACACCTGGCAAACCCGCATCAAGCTCATCTTGATGAAAAAGGGTCTCTGGGCCATCACAAATGGCAAAGAGAAGAAACCTCGGGACGCGGACCTTGCAACTACTTGGCAAAAAAATGATGACAGAGCTCATGCCATTATCAAACTGGAGCTAGACGACAGTTATATCCACCATGTGGATAACTGTGAGACCTCACAGGATACATGGAAAAGACTTGACACCCTGTTCGGTGCACAATCTAAATCATCAAAGTATGGTCTCCTAATTGAATTCTTCAGGCTTGAAATGAAGTCCAGCACATCACTTGCCACACATCTTAATTACATGGAAGGACTCCTAACCCAACTTGCAGGAATCAACATTAAAATGGATGAAGATGTTTGCATCGGTGTTCTACTTAAGAGTTTGCCTCCTGAATATAATAATGTATCAACAACTTTAATCAACATGCCAAATCCTAAACTTGTTGATATCCAGGCATCACTGTTAGAAGAAGAAAAGAAGCTAAAAACTAAAGAAGAACCAAGTACCTCTAGAGATGAGCATGCATTATATATTGGCAACAGGTACAAAGGCAAGAAGGATCAGCTCTTCTGTGACTTCTGCAAAAGGACCGGACACACCGAGAAGTTTTTCCACGCAAGAAAGAGATCCCAAAAGGCCTATCTAGTCGCAGTCAAAGAAGAAGAAGAAAATGCAGCAAAGGAAGAAGAAGATGAAGATGAAGACCACCAGGATCGGAAGGACAAGACTCATCAGTCCTTGTACTCTCATAATTCTGATAGACTGTTTTAATAGCCTTGTATTTTCCTTGCCCTAATGCTTCCTGCCATAAGCTTTGTAAACTCCTTATGTAACTTGGCATTACAGTCCCTGTACACTTTGTGAGGCCCCTGTTAGAGCCTCTGGATGTCCACCATGTTTATGGTACCCACACTTAGCTTTTTCTGCGACAGCCTCTGGTGTTTTGCCATGTCTGTGGTATGCCCACACTTTGCAGGTGGTTCTCATTACAGCCTCTACACACTTTGTGCCTTTTCTAGTTGTGATTCAGGAGGGGTGTTGAGAATCAGCAATCACACTCAAACAGCCTCTTTGTATGGAATCTCAGGGTCAAGGATATGCAGGCTAACTTATCCCATATGCACAATGGTGCCTACTGCAGTTTCCTACTTTCCTATAAAGCATTGTACTTGCTTCCTTTCTTAATGAAATGATAGTACTCTTTTCATTTCAGTAAAGTGTCAATGCCATTGTCCACATACACAAGATTGTGTTTATGAGTCCAAGTCTCAATCTTGGAACCTAATTCACTTGTGTAACAAACAGTGTCCTTTCCATCATGAGTCTACACTTCTTTTTCCATCCTCCATAGCTTCCATTTTTGCCATGCTCTAGATCCCGCATTTCTCACACATCTCTTATTTCATGCTTTTCAGTAATGAAGGAGACCTAGCTAGCATAACTAAGAGAGAGAAGAGAGAGAAAGACTACAGGAGAAGAAGAAGAGGAGAGAGAAAGACAGGAAGGAGAGAGAGAGAGAGAGAGAGAGAGAGAGAGAGAGAAGAAGAAGAAGAAGGAGAAGCCATGAGGGCTGAAGAGAGGTGGAAGAGAGATTTCTTGATAATTCCGTGATGCTTGAGGAATCCCTCTTACATCTTTTATATCGTCAGTGTAATTGGTATTTTCCCGTATGGCCGGTTCGTTACAAACCATCCTGTCTCATGAAGTTTTTGTCCTAAAAAACAATGGAGAAACAAGGAGGGAAGGCTACAAGGTACTACTATGCGTGTGATACAAGGGCAATAAGCAAGGGCGTCCATTGGCTGACCGCCGACCATCGCGCCTGCTCATATCTTGCACAGTGATCCCCTCCTCCCACAAAATCTTAAGCTCATCGACTAATGGACGAAGATACACGTCCATATTTTTTACTTTGTAGCGGCCTGGGACGAGCAAGCTAAGGATGAGATGTCCTTTCTTCGTAGAAAGCCATGGAGGGATGTTGTAGTTGACAAGGACTATAGGCCACACACTGTAAGAAGTTGAGCGCAGACTGAATGGGTTCACGCCATCCATTGCGAGACCAAACCGAAGATTCCTTGGCTCTCACGCAAAGCCTGGGAAGGTAGAGTCAATGTGGCTCCATGCGCGCGAATCCCCTGATATTCGTTGAACTCCATCCGTGGACCTATTCTGCACATGCCACGTTGTCAAGCTCGCCATGCCAGACGTACGAAACATGTGGTTTATGCGAGGGATGAGTAGAAAGTATCTGAGAACTTTTTGAGGGATGGTTTGCCCTTGCAAGTCCTGTCGATACCTATGAGCACCACACTTTGGACATGTCTCCGTAGTCTCGTATTTTTCTCGAAACAGTATGCAATCGTTGATACATGCATGGATGTTATTGTAGTCCATGCCAAGCTTCCGTAAAACATGTCGTGCATCATCACGAGACTCAGGCATGATATTTGCAGGTGGTAATATATGATATTTCAATAACCTGAAAAAAATCATAAAACACCTTGAAAAAGCACAAATGTTTGTAATAATAGTGTCAAAAAAAAATCAATGAAGCCTATGTGCAAGGTACCTGAATAACTCGGTCACACTCGTATCGCTCCACCCGTATTTTGCTTGCACACTTAAGAGTGCAAGCAATGTCTTCAATCGAGATCCTCGGCACCCATCATATAATGGTATGGATGCTTCCTCTCTAAGCGGATCAGATGTCTCGACATCCATGGGAATCAATGCATCGATCATTGCCTCCATCTCAGGCTCCAAGATTGTAGGTAGGTCTGGAAGGTTGTCTGTCTCCTCTGGCATTGACGGTATAGATTGGCCTTGCGAGTGGTGGATTGGCTCTTGCACTCCATCCATTGCACGCCCGCAAACTCTTCTGATTGGTCGCAAAGGGTGCACTCCCCCTTGGGACGAGACATCACCTCCCTGGATAGAAAAATTTTCAACAAGACCCAATCTTATTGTGTATGGTTTTCAATTAGCTTGTGAGTACAATGCATGATTAATATTAACTTCAAATTACCATTTGCTGAAAATCCGCAATTGCCTGATCAATGATCTCAGATTGAAACTCACCAAATTGTCGTACATGTTCTATAGACAATCGGTGTTTTCGTCTAATTGCCAACTTGCATTGAGAGCAAGGACATGGGACACGCTGATTAAGATACGCCTCGTGATCTTGAACAATAAGACCTTCTTCGTTTTCCATCTTATCTACATTATAACAAACAAGGCTCAAATGGATAGCTTTATGGAGATGTATGTCAAGTTGCAAGTTGACCATAAGCTCTTGCTTGAGAGGTTTTAGTCTCTGCAAGAGCTTGAGAAGCAAATTTTGTAAAACATTGAGGTTGATATTGATGCATCCATGGTGTTGAAATTTAAACTTCAAGATATAAGAAAGGCTTTACTGATTGATGTAAAGAATGCATTGGACATAGTAGTTGAGAGATTTATTGATGTTATATCTCGGCCATATACCATGCTCAAGGATTTGTTTGTCCCGGTAGATAATTATTCATTATTGTAAAAAAAAAAGCATTGGTTTATAAGGTTCATGAGTCGAAGACTAAATGTTTAGACTTGACTAAAAGATTGGATAATGCCTTAGATGCTAAAAGGAAAAGTGATGAATATGTTACTTCATCATTGCAACAAAAAGATTGGTGACAAGGATGCTATGATTAATGAAGTTCTTCACGAGGTGAATATAGAGTTGAAGGGGATGGAACACAATTCTTCTTTGGGATTTAGTGGTGATCAATCAATTATTGAGGCGTCTTCTTGTACAACCATTATACCTTATATACCTAGCTACGGTCTCTAGGTTATGTACTTTGAGTATCTTAGAGGGGCTCTACTAGGATTACTTATACAACTGTACTAGAGGGCTTTGAGTATAAGTAATCCATTTATGAGCATCATTGAGGATCTCTTAGTCTAATAATAAATTAGTCTCAACAAAAAGCATCTTAAAAATGTGGTTTTTTAAATCCTAGGTCCATGTATAAAAATTAATGCCATCTATGAAATTTATCAACTATAGTAATAAAATTTGTTTCAATCAATTCTACTCATAGTCATAACATTTGAAGAAAATATCCTATGCTCAATTTAAGGGATTCTTCTTCTATAGCAATACTTTTGGGTTCATTTTGATGAAGTACCATAATGACCATTAGCTAGGGTATCATTTTCTTTTAGTCCTTCCGTTGACTAGTTGGCATGATTTCTAATTTGTTATGCCTATAAAGTTAATACAAAAACAATGAATTATGAATATCACAATTAGATCCCCCTATTTGGACATTATGAAGGATATGACCAATTTTAAGCCATCTTAAAGAGTCACCAATGTACGTGGCCCATGGCAAAGCACATTGCATACCATTATCGATAAGTCTATTATCGTGCATCTTAAATCTCCTAATTAGACTTTATAAAGTGTATGACTAATTTTTAGCCCTCTTAAGGAATCGATGTAATGGTACCCATAAAAAAAGCAAAGTGCATACCATTACCATAATCATGGATATGTTATCGTTCCAATATATACACACATAGGTGGACTACATCTTGAGTAGGCAAAAGCTGTCCATTTGAGTAGACATACATCTCCATAAAGCTATCCATTTGAGTATAGATCTCTTTCTCTTTCTCTCCCTCTCTCTCCCTCTCCCTCTCTTTCTCTTGCATTTCCTCTCCCTCTCACAATATATCCTAACACTCTCCAAAAGCAAAAGGGAGAGGGAGAGAGAGAATGCACTCTTCCTCCCTCTCCCTCTCCCTCTCCCTCTCTTTCTCTTTCTCTACCTCTCTCATTTCCTCCCCCTCCCTCTCCCTCTCCCTCTCTTTCTCTTTCTCTTTCTCTCCCTCTCTCTCCCTCTCCCTCTCCCTCTCTTTCTCTCTCATTTCCTCTCCTACACAAGCAAAAGACAAAGTGATTTAAACCTTAAACAAGCAAAAGGGAGAGGGAGAGAGAGAATGCACTCTCCCTCCCTCTCCCTCTCTCTCCCTCTCCCTCTCCCTCTCCCCCCTCTCTCTCTCTCTCTTATTTTCTCTCCTAAACAAGCAAAAGAGAAAGTGATTTAAACCTTAAACAAGAAAAAGGGAGAGGGAGAGAGAATGCACTCTCCCTCCCTCTCCCTCTCCCTCTCTTTCTCTTTCTCTCCCTCTCTCATTTTCTCCCCCTTCCTCTCCCTCTCCCTCTCTTTCTCTTTCTCTCCCTCTCTCTCCCTCTCCCTCTCTTTCTCTCTCATTTTCTCTCCTAAACAAGCAAAAGAGAAAGTGATTTAAACCTTAAACAAGCAAAAGAAGGAGAGAGGGAGACTCACCGATGAGATATGGTGAGTGTGGGGTGGCTCCTCTTTACGATGAAGGCTCCTCCTCTCCTTCGCGAACAACGGCGGCGGCGGCAAGTCTTCTTCCTCTCCTTCTCTCACGACGGCCGCTCTCTCCCTTGCTCTCGCTCTCAAATCACAAAACGCGAAAACGCGAAATAAAGCTGCGCTTGGTTTCGGCCCGCTTTTTTCCCTATGGACCGTAAATAGCAACGGCCCATAGGGAAAAAAGCGGGCCAAAATCGAGCGCAGCTTTATTTTGCGATGCAAAAAGCGACGCAAATAGCAACGGTCCATAGGAAAAAAAGTGGGCCGAAACTAAGCACAACTTTATTTCGCGTTTTATAAAGTGACGCAAATAGCGACGTCGATACCCGCCGTCGCTAATCACCGTCGCTACCAGGTCAAATCCTTGTAGTGATAGTACAACATGTACACATGTACAACAGGGTGAGGAAAGACGTCATCTCATCCCACGCCCATCAACCTCCTGAGGAAGGCAAAGCGCTCTGTAGAGAGGCTTTTCATGAGCAGATCTGCAGGATTCTGGTCAGCTGAGATCTTGACAAGATCAACAGACTTGTTCTCAACGACCCCACATATGAAGTGATACCTCACCTCAATGTGTTTCGTCTTCGCATGGAAGACCGGATTCTTGGCTAACTGAATAGCACTCATAGAATCCGAATGCAATGTAGGGATAGCAGCAATACCACGGTCAGCAACTAAACAACCCAATCAAATGGCTTCCTTACAAGCCTCAGTGGGGCTGCAACATACTCGGCCTCTGTAATAGAAAGGGCCGTGCATTTCTGCACCCTGGACATCCAAGAAACAGCACCTCTAGCATAGGTGAATACATAGCCGGAAGTGGACTTCCTACTATCTGCATGTCCTGCATAATCAGAGTCAGTGTACCCCATGACTCCTACATCCTAGCTGCCATAGCATATGCACATATCTGCAGTGCCCTTCAAGTACCTCATGATACCCTTCATGACATCCCAATGCTTCTTGCCAGGTGTAGCCATGTAGCGTGCCACAACACCAACTGCAAAGGCAATATCTGGACGAGTGGCTATCATGGCATACATAAGACTTCACAGTGCAGATGCATAGGGAATCTTGGACATCTCGGCCCTCTGCTCATCTGTCTGCGGACAATCAGCCTGTGATACCTTCACATAAGAAGGCAATGGATAGCCAATAAGCTTTACGTCCTGCATGCGGAAGTGCTCAAGGACTTTATGAATGTACTCCCTCTGTGACAAGTAGAGGAGTCCCTGATGCTTGTCGCGTCTAATGCGCATACCAAGTATGTGAGCGGCATGTCCCAGATCTTTCATCTCAAAGCTCTTCTTGACCTGAGCCTTAAGAGCATCTAGCTCATCATGAGCTTTCCCTGCTATCAGCATATCATCCACATAGAGGACCAAAATCAATAAAGAACCATCACGGGCTTTCTTCTTGTAAAGACACGAATCCATAGCACTCCTGCTGTAGCCCTGTGATTGCATAAAGGCATCAAACTTATGATACCACTCCCTAGGTATTTGTTTCAAGCCATAAAGACTTTTCTTCAATTTGCACACTAGGTGCTCCCTGCCAGGTTCTGCAAAGCCCTTAGACTGCTCCATATAAATCTCATCATGCAAGTCCCCATGTAAGAAAGCCGTCTTGACATCCATCTGGTATAAATCCAAGTCAAGCTGAGCAACCAAAGCCAAGACTAAGTGTAGGGTGATCATCTTAACCACACGAGAAAAGACCTTGTCAAAATCCACACCATGCTCTTGCTTAAAACCCTTTGCTACCAATCTAACCTTGTATGCCGGCTTGGGGTGTCCAAGGGTACTTTTTAGCTTGTACACCCACTTGCATGGCAAAGCCTTCTTGCCCATACCAAATCCCAGGTGTCATTCTTATGCAAGGAGTCTATCTCAGACTGCATAGCCCTCTCCCAGGAGTGACTGTCACCCCTGCGCATAGCCTCATCATAGGTGAAAGGAACTCCTGCATCTGTAACCAAGACATAATGCATCAAGGGATGAAATCTATCATGTGGATGTCTGTCTCTAGTAGACCGTCTCACGGCAGGCTCTACTGCCTGCCCAACTGCCTATCCAACACCTTGATCATGAGCATCTGTTGCAGCTGTAGGCTGTCCAACTAGCTGTGCGGGAGCTCTCAGCTCCTCCTCAAATATGACCCTACGGATCTCAACAACTCTCTCAGGCTGCTTATGCATTTTGTCTTCATGGAAGACTACATCATGACTGCGGATGACTTTCCGCGCCTGTGGATCCCAGAGATGATAACCCATCTCGCCTGCATCCCATAACCAAGGAAAATGCATTTGAAACTCTTGGGATCCAGCTTACTTCTCTTGTCCTTGGGAACATTGCAAAATGCCTCACATCCAAAGACACGGAGATGCGCATAAGAGGGAGGTTTTCCAGTCCATACCTCCTCTGCAACCTGGAAATCCAAACCACTAGAGGGTGATCTGTTTATGACATGCACAATTGTACTAACTGTCTCAGCCCAAAAGCTCTGTGGTAGGCCTGCATGGCTAAGCATACTGCGTACACGCTCCTGGATGGTTCTATTCATCCGCTCAGCCAAACCATTCTGGGGGGGGTGTAGGGAGCAGTCAACTGACGCTTAATACCCCTCTCATCACATAACTGCTCAAAAGAATGTGAGACATACTCACCCCCATTATCTGTCCTTAGGCATTTTATCCTATACCCAGACTAGTTCTCAACCAATGCAAGCCATCTCTGAAACACAGCCAAGACATAGGATTTCAGCTTAATGGGATAAGCCCAAACTTTCCGTGAAAAATAATTTATGAAGGTAACAAAATACTTTGCACCGCCCATAGACTGACAAGGCATGGGCCCATTGACATCTGAATGTACCAATGCCAAGGGCTCACTCATGCGTGGCCTACCAGATTTCTTATGCGTAGACCTAGTCTGCTTGCCATAAAGACAATGCTCACATGAATCAAAACATGCATAATCAAGGGGCGATAAGTACTGCAAACCAGAAAGCATTTTCATTCCCTTCAAAGACATATGGCCCAAACGGGCATGCCAAAGAGATACATATGGGATAGAACCCACAGACAAAACATGATCTAGGGAAGAAGCTAATACAATCAAGGGGTAAAGACTACCAACCTTGGCACCTCTCGCAATCACAAGTCTACCACGAGTGATCTTCCATGCAGAGTCTCCAAAACATACATGATATCCTGGATCATCAAGCTGTCCAGCTGACATGAGACTTCGTGTCAAAGTAGGTATATGACGTACATCCTGCATAACAAAAATGCTACCAAAAGGAAACTGCAGCCTAACATCACCAATGCCCACAATATCAAGAGAGCTGTCATCACCCAAGCACACTGAACCCGAAACAGTACGGTATGAATGAAACCACTCTCGGCAAAGTGTAACATGAAAGGACGCACCTGAGTCCAAGAGCCAACACTGTGCACACATAGAGTGTATCTCTGTCATCTGCGAAGCACTAGAAGAAGTTGCTAGGATATAATCATCATCATCAACATTCTCAGGCTGCATAACATTGATCTCTTTAATTTTAACACTGGACTTTGCAGGTACTATGCTGTGATCAGAAGACTTATCCTGCACTTTGTCTTTTCCCTTATATTTGCGCCTTTCATTGCGCAATTCATGGCATTGTGGCCTAATATGGCCCTTTTTCCCATAATGGTGACAAGTAACATTTACATTCCTACCATGGGATTTGCTACGTGACTTCCCACGAGACGGACCAAGATTTCTGAGAATCCCGTCCCGGCCACTACCACTGCCATGCTTTCCATATCCATCATTCCTGCCTCTAACTGTCATAGCATGAGACACACGAGAGGCATCCAAATTCTTACGGTTAACCTCTTCCTGCAAAAGAGCACTCTCAACATCAAATAATTTCAAGGTAGCAGTAGAGGCACATAATGCAGTGCGAAATACATCCCATGACTCATTGAGAGTACAAAGCAAGAAAAGAGAAGTGACATCCTCTGCAAAAGTGATGTCCTACGAAGTCAAGTTCTTGAGTATAGCATGGAATTGGCTCAAGTGAGCAGACATACACATTCTCCTTCATATGCAGATCCATAAGCTGCTTTAGCCAATACATCTGACTCGCTGGACTTTTCTTGTCATAGAGATTTTTTATCTTTTCCCACAACTGCCATGCACTCTGTTCTTCCTCAAAGACATTATAGTGAACCTGTTCTGTGAGAGACAATACAATAGTGGACTTGCATAACTCATCAAGCTCAAGCCATTCCTCATCTGGCATAGTTGCAGGCGGATGCCCACTTAACCTCAAAGGTTTGATCTACGATTTCTGCACCAACACTTGTCAAATTTGGCTCTTCCAATAAGAGTAATTTGTACCATCAAGCTTAGTGATGTTGAAAATAGCATGATCAGTGGGACGAACTCGCTATAATGCAGGCTGGAAGACTGTAGAAAACTGCTTGCTGTGTTTACTGCAGAAAATCACCAAAAAATCACCAAAATCGAGGAAAAATGGCGAAGAAAGTGGAACCAAAGCTGCTGCCCACCAAGTACTAGTGAAAGTACATCATTTCAGAGTGTTTTAGTATGAAAAATCCATGTCAGTCCATACATATATGCTTGCTGTAATAAATTTCAGATTTCAGTAAAAGAGAGCTAACAGTGCCAAAATCGGATCCCAAGGCAATCAGATACTGCCAAGACCAAAGCTGGCATCATGCGGGCATAGCATAAGCATATGGCGGTCAATAAGCATGTATCCAACACCCAAGTATGTCATACAAACATTTGCCAGTGAGTAGGCACACCCCTAGGCAATGGGGCAAATGTTTTTGCCACTACCAAAACTTGACACAAGTAGGTGTCAGTTCACAAAGATACAGATCCAAATCTAAGACTCAGCTCATAAGCATACAATGAACCAAGACATATAATGTATCCTCCCAAATGGTAAGAAATCCCGAAGTCTCAAGTGTCTGTAACTACTCAATAGCATGTAACTGCTCAATACATAAAGGCACTGCCTGCTCAATGTTTGATAAGTATCAAGAATGCTTCCACTGGCACAAAAGCCATATGTACGAGCTCAAGAGCTCAAACCAAGGCAAGACACAATGCCAACAACATAAGTCCAAGACAATACATCAATAGTACATCCTGAACATGTAGGCGGTAGAGCATCCGTATATAGCATCCATAAGCATGTAAGACATCAAGTACATCCCAAGATACAACTCTGGCAAGCCAATAAATAGCTCAAGTAAGCTCCCAGAATCCAAGGTCAAGCCAAGACCGAGCTCTAGTAGCAATAGGCTCCAAACAATGTAACTAGTATGTAGTAATGGCATAGGCTAAGTATGTCAAGACAGGTCAGACATAAGCAACATACATGCCATAAGTACAACCAAGATGGAGCATCCAAATGCTTTGCAAAGCGAGCTTAAGCTCAACCAATGATCCCAAATCAAAACCAAGCTCTATGTCGAGCCCCAAGTGTCAATACATCATCATATATGCCCGAAACATAGCCTGAAAAGCATAGGCATAAGTATACATGAGTAAAATGACTTCAGCCCAATTGTGTACAGCAATGATTTACTGTTCAAAACAAAGAATTTCAGCACCAAAATCAGGCCAAAATCATAGCATTACATGTAGCTTCAATCTCCCAATCAATCGGGATGCAATAGGCATCAAACCGGTTATGTAGTCATGCCCAAACAAGCATAGGCATACAAATACATGCTGTCTCAGACCTAAAATCTATTGCAGAAGATTCTATCATTGGAATTTGGCAAATCCAACATCACCATCGCGTCCAGAGCATACCAAAACCCTAACTTAGACTCTTACATTGTGTGAATCGGGTTCTGAATGCCCGAGATATGACAAAAAGAGTGATTTTTGGGCCAGATTTTGAAACAGGTGCAAAAAAAACGTGAGCTGGTTGGGGGGGTCTGCTGTCCCACGTGCCAACAATGAAGGGGGCACAAATGAGGGCCAAAGAAGTCCTACACCAAGCCTTACCAAGCCTTGCTAGGTTGGAAGCAAGATCCAGGTGAAGGAAGCTCCAAGAGGTGTAAGCTATGGCTGCCCACAACTTGTTTACAACCTGTGAGACCTGAGAACTGAAGTAAACTCTGAAGAAAATGATCAAATACCTCTGATGTAATGCCCTGAAGGTGCCCAAAAATGGTGGGAAGGTGCTCGGGAAGCTGGGGAGTGACGGGAGCTCGAAGGAGTCGGATATGGCTGCCGAGAAGGAGACCCAATGCAAGTAGGGAGTCGATGGGATGCTGAGAATGCCACGAACCAAGCTCAAGAGTCGGAAAGCAAAGCTCTGATACCAGTTGAAAGGGAGCGACGGATCGAAGGTTGGACTCGAGAGCTATGGCAGGAGAGAAAGAGCAAGAAAGGGAGAGACTAGAAATAGGAACTCCAACTGTCATAATGTGTGACCAGGCCTTCCTTTATTCAAATTGTCACTAAAAGAATAAAGAATAAAGTGACGGTGATGGGCGCCCGCCACCTGCAGTGTGCAGTGGCGGTGGCTGTCAGTGTAGTAATACACGGGCAGCTAGGCAGAGACACCTTTACCCCCCAAAAATGTTTAGGGTGACACACTTAGTGCTACCCCCTTTCCTATCCTCCATATTCTTGTTGAGGACCACAACAAGTATATCTAAGATGACCTATGGCTTCGCTTCCAAGTGAGGCCAGAAGTCCTTTTGTGTGCTAAGTGAGGCTTCTCTTGAGGCGGGGCTTTTTCTTGCTTTCTTCTTCGCCAGCCTCACTAATGTCTTCTCCACTATCAACTCCTTCACCATTCATTTTCCTCTTATGCATTGGGAGCACAACCAAGCTTCCAGTGCTTGATGAAGAGCTCCCCTCCATTCGCACAATCCTGCATCTCCTCATCTACTTCATTCATCTTACTCAAAATGTTCTAAGCAAGTCACCATACTCCCATTTGCGTGAGTTCATGCAATGTGGAGATATGGCATTAAGTCCTTATTAAAGGTTAATAGAGATTATATTAATGTGCTTTGGCATTGAGCACTGCACTTTTCTTAAAGAAGAGAAACACATGAGGTCAATATTACAAGCTATTAACAATTAGGAGCATAACTCAACATCAAAGCATTGATCATAGCCCAAATCTTGAAAGTTCCTTCACTCATGTTATCCTTATCTCCTATAATGGCTTGTTTTTATCCACTTTCATGTTGAAGACTAATAATAGCCTTGATTACCTTTTTGACATAGCTCTAGCAATGTTTGGTCTCAACACACTCCTGGAGCCCCAAGAGGAACACCAAGGAAAAGGGAATTCTCTTGCAAGAAAATCTATCTTGTAACATCAACAAGCTTTTTTTATTAGGGTTTATATTATCACAATGAAGAAAAGAACACCAGGCATAACAAATCTTCATGTAGCATCATGTAGATCTCCCACGGATTTGATAGAATCAACCATATTCCCCAACATCTTTACAAAATCCATCAATAGAACAAAGAAAGCAAAGGAATACACCATCTTTGAATGGAAATACATCACATAGTATTCATCTTCAATATCTTCATGGTTTTCTTTCTCAATCTCTCACATACAATCACACTGTTTTGATAGATTTGACTATCTCTGACTCTCTCTCTCTCCATCAATAGTACATCATATCCTCACTACAATCACTCAATAATCACTCTCAATAATCCTTCTTAGGTCGTGGATGCACCTCCCAAGAGGTATGTCTAATATGAAGAGGCACCAGAGCCACTACAGTGTCTTTTCATAGCTCACCACTGTCACTTCACTCCAGTCTTTACTTGAGTCTTCAGCAGCTACTTCTTTGACTTCTTTTAGCTCTTTTGCACTTATATTCACCTCTTTCCAAGACTAGAAAACTTTCCCAAGCTACACTCTCATCCAACAGAACACATATAGAAGCATACAGAAGGTCTACAGAAAGCATCAGAGGCTCACAGAAGCTCAATAGAGAGTTACAGAAGGTCAACAGAAAGCATCAGAACCAAATAACTCATTCCAAAACCATTTCAAACCATCAAAAATCACTCAATAAGCTTTCAAACAATCTCAAACCCTATCAATCAATACTCCATCCTTCCATACAGAGAGAAAACATAACAAAACAGAAGCTCAACAAAAGCTAGCAGGACTAAACAGAACATATCAGAACATCAACAGAACTTCACATCTCTACTAATAAATATCATGAGCTTAATAAAACCATTCCAACCTATCCAAAACACTCTCAAACCACTTCCAAACCAATCAATCATCTCATAAAATCAACCATTCAGCTCTCAAAAACAACAAAAATTAGCCAAAAAATAGGTCATTTTAACACTCAACATATCCCCACACTTAATAAGGAAGCGTCTTCGCGACCCAGGAAAAAGAGAATATAAGTTCATTCAAGAGCTCAACTTTGATCTTCAATAAATCTTTAAAAACAGTCCATCCAACCACGACCCCAACTTATAACCTGCATTTGATATAAAGAATACAACGAAAGGAAAATCCTTTATACATTAACACTTCTTATCAAACTGGAAATCACAACAAACTTGTAAAAGATATAAGAGGTTTCTTCTTCTGCATCATCATCTTCAACTATCCAACCAGCAACACCATCACCGCAATGCTCCAAAAATGTAGCTCGCACGAAAGCAAATCGAATAGGCAACCACCACGATTTTATCACATAAATTAACCCACAACACAAACACTACACACAACACAACCATCTGAATGACTCCTCCAAAAAGAGAGATTTATCATTAAATTTCATCCACAGTACATTGCAAAGGTATCAATGAAGATGATCGTTTGAAGGCTTGGTGATTTCAAAAATGATCCATGGACAAGGATTCATCTACAAATGTCTTGGGAGGATTTTGAAAAAATTGAAGGCAGCACATCCTTTCCAACAAGACAAGGTATCTGCTAGGCAAACAGGGGGCATGAAAGTACAAGACATCCAGTTCCTGGGAATCAATGCTCACATTGACATTCATGCACAACTTTGGAATAGGTTTTGAATCATTATGAGAATGCCTATGCATATATGCCAGGTACCAAGTAAAATGAGCAGTTAAGCGCACATAAGGATCTGCAAACTGAGAATATTGCTGAGCAAAATGTAGATAATTTTGATAAGCCTGACTAGCACTTATCCATTCTCCTGGGATCAATGGCCAATTGATTTGAGGCCCAGTAAGGGAATCATTTGAACTCTAGCCTCTTCTTCGAAGAATCTTCTGATCAAAACCTTGATACCCACTAATCAACTGAGGAGGATTAGGAATAGAAGTGTTAGGAGACAAAAGAGGGACTAATGAAAGAGGATGAAGCGATGGATAGGCAAAATCATAAAATGAAGAATGGATTAAAAATGGATTTGCTGAAAATTGAGGAGATTCGGTTAAGAAAGGCGTTAAAAGATAAGCAGGAAAAGTTGATAGAATGTCAGGGGATGGGGAAGGACAAGGATCAGGAGTACTCGATCTTCAATAAAAGAACAATGGGTAAATATAAGAATTTGAGGAGATCCTTGAGGTTGAAAAAGAAGGGGTAAAATGACCTTTGGGTTAGATTGAAAAAGGAAAATATAAGCATCATACCTATGAGCCATTTGTTGATAATGAGTTAAGCATGGTAAGGACGGACCTAAAGCTGATCTACGATGATAGGCTTCAAAGAAAGAATTATCAAATGGGGGTTGGTTGGAGAGATAGGCTAAAAGATCCACCCTCAGTTGGTTAATGTTCTGGGCATGAGCTGAAGCTTTGACTTGACGGTGATTCAAAATGACAGCATCAACCATAGTGTGCCATGAAAACTCAGGACACTCAGTCACCTTTGAAGAATATCCCTGGAACATCTCATCAATCCTCAACTCCAAATATCGGACATACAAAGAAGCTTGCAATATCACATCTCCAACATACCAAGCCAGATCTTCATCATCTGGAATCAGTAAATCGCCCCTCAAATATATATAGGATAGAAGCATCGTATCTGGAGTGACAGAGTCTTCAAAAACCATCCTCACTACTTCTATCAGCAAATCAGATGACCAGGCCCCACTCCATCCATCCTCTGGAATAAGTAAATCCATCGTGGAAATTTTATATAGAAGGCCAACTTCTGTTGTTGATAATGGACAAAAAAGGAATGATCTGGTGGAACATATTCTTGATACTGCTCAAAAGAAGACCATAATAAATCCATGCGAGATTGCAATCTTTCCACCTTGGCCTAAAATAAGGGACATAATGTAGCCTGTCTCTGAAGAGCTGCCAAGTCTGCAAGGGATAAAAGAGAAATTGGTTACATAGGACTCTGTGTATTAGACCGAGACTGAGCCAACTGATCTTTGAGTTGCTGGATTTAAGCATTGCTCTGGTCTAAGATAGCTATGGTGGATTTAAACTTCTCTGATTGGGCAGCCATCACCTCCTTCATCTCTTAACTCTCCTTCTATAACTTATCCCTCTCCTCTGTTACAGCAACCACTTGAGACCTAGCTTCTGCCAACTCAGCTTTCAACTTAGAGATTTCATCTGTCTGAATATCCATGAGCTTACTCTGCTGCTCCATTTGCGTACAAAGGTCAAAGAATTTCTCCTGAGTAGAGGCTAACTCAGTATTTGTCTTATTCAGTTCCTCCTTAGACTGCTGAACTTCATCATAAAATGAAGAATATAATTGCTGGATACAGGCAGTCATCGAAAGTTCAATAGAACTCCAGATATCCTTGCATAGGAACGGAATAGCATCTCCTGTTACCATGCGGTGAATAGAAGGAATAGTAAGTTCGAGCATCCCGTCTCTATGGGCTCTTAAAAGATTTGGCGTTTGAAGGAATGCAGGCAAGGTGCTGCAAGACTGGGCAGGAACTGTCATTGGAACTGGAGGAGGAGCACCCTCTTGAGGCGTTTTCTCTGAATGACTAGGGGAGGAGGATAATCATCATCCTCAATTATCACATCATCATCTTCATTATGAGGCGGAGGAGGAACTTCTGGAGGATCAATTGGAGGTAAAGGAACTTCCTTTGCAGGGGCAGCATGTAGTAAGAAGACATAGAGGAAGGACCCAAATGTAACATTAGTCACATTTCCTCGAGTAGCTTGGATAAAGTGGTGACCCATCTTGGAGAGGAGGTAGGTACTCCAATCAATAGTTATGCCTTTCAAAATCATTCGTGAAGCTGTAAACAACTCCTTGGAAAGATAATGAGATGGGGATTTTGCAGGCATGAACCTGTCCTGAAGGAATTGGCATAGTTGTTTCCATAGGGGATTGGAAATCATGGAAACAGCTCCTACTAGGTGAGGACTCTTATAGCCTGATCAAGAAGTATTTTCTTTTAGCACATTTCTTCTTTTAGGTTTTTATTTCCACATACTCGGGCGTGTAAAAAGGAGGGAGCTGAGCGTAGTGACCCAAGGAGAATAGGGCATCGGCCTCGGGTCCTGTCTCGGTACCCAAGAACCTACCAAGCCCTCGCGAGGCGACACTCAATCTTTTTCTGACGCTCACTTTTATTTTCGCTCCAACCTTCCTTACTTTCTTCTTTTCCAGCGAGACGCCACCCCTAGGAAGACAAGGTATCAGCTGCGGGTCTGACTCGTCTCTAGGAACCTATCAGGCCTTCACAAGGCGATGAGTAACTGCTTATAAAATTTCCTTTCTTTTCTATTCCATTTTTATAGGGGTTAGAACCCCTTTTTACACACCTTTGTATATATTTATTTTCATTGAGATATTCGGGGGTTTTTTTTCCCCCTATCATCATCATTTTTTTCCTTCGACAGGTTTCTCTAACTGCCTCACAACTAACAAGAACTCCTAGAACGGCTGCCTAGCAGGCTAGCAGAACAAGGTCACTATGAATGCTTTCTAAAACAGGTCTTTCGATGCCTGGCAATGTCTTTACAGGAGGCAACGACTACTCAGCCCTCCCTCAGACAGACCTAACCTAAACCTGGGACTTCATGCCTTGGACGTCGATCCCCAACAAGAAAAGAAAATCCCCTACAAGTACACAGACACATATAGCATAAAAACACGGTACTCATAAAGGAGAGATATCACCTGGATAGGGCCACGAGAAGTCTCCGTGCGACATAGGCTCCTTCCAAGCTCTTCTTTGAACCTGTCTAGCTTAGGCCTAAAACAAGAAACCATTAACCACACCCCTACTAAACAGACGATTGGCCCTCTTGGCCTAACCAGATCAAACAGAATAGCACCTGCACATCCCTCCCCGAAATAGTACAGATATACAACAATATACTCCTTTCAAAGAAGGAAAAATAGGGCTCGCAGCCCTAAGCTAAATGCATAAGATTCTGACCCATCCCTCCTGCATATATAGCAAGAGGCGTACGCATAACATGTTGTCTAATCAGCCTATGGGTCCAGGATAACAATGGTAGATGGGTCTCGGCTACTCTTTGCATCACCCATATCAACCATCGCCTGCCATATATTGCATGCTCTGATAAGATTCCCCACAAGCGACCGGGTCCTGTCTCATTATTGATAGCAATATCCAAACTAGGACCATGGTTGAAGAAAAGGTCTTCTTCATAAGTAAGGTTTACCAGTGAATCCGCAAACTAATTCCAGTAACGTGGAATCTGCTGAAGAGACACTCTCTCAAACTCCTCAAGTAGGGTCATGGCAGTTCGATGATACATACAAAGGATGGGATTCTGCACTGTGTATGTCCCATCTAGCTGATTCAAGATCAACTGCGAATCCCCTTTTACTAACAATCGCCGAATACCACCTTACTTGGAAATATATAGTCCCATAATCAAGGCTTTATACTCTGCCATGTTGTTAGTGAATCCTACCCCAAGATAAGCAGCTAACTTCATCGTAACTCTATGTCGGGGATCTCGGATTACTACTCCAACACTCCCTTTTTTATTAGGGTCCCTGGACACTTCGTGAAAATATAATGTGTACGTCCACAATGGGTTTACACAGTCTGCCATCACGAACTCCTCTATTCATAATTATGATAGTCAAAATTTAGCATGTTTAGAGGATGAACTGATGGCTCCACCTTCTTCATTAAACTCAACAGGGATACTTGTCAACATTCGTAAGAAATGATGGTAGAAGACTTTGATCTCCCACACAAAGGTTCCATCTTCTTGCTCAATCACTTTGTATCCTTTGTTCCACTAGATAAGTTTCCCCTGATGATATCTTTGCTCCAGATATGGGTGCTTCAAACAAGGAATTAACCGCCCCATCAACTAGCTTTAATCTCTTTTGTAGGTCTCAAATCAGCCCCAGCATGGAACTGCAATGCATTTTTCCATGTTAGCGTACTTAGAAATAATAAGGTTTAATCTTATTAAGATTAACCTTATTTTTAAATTCTACTCCCTGCAGATCAGCTAGTAGAGCCATAGACTTTAAAAATAATCCTCCTCCGTACACTTCTGTTGCCTCCCATGGATCGCTCTTAACATTTATTTATTATCATTAACCTTATTTTTTATCGCTCTTAACCCATGGAAGTGTGTCTTTGGAGTGCCTTATGGGCTATTGCTAGGCCATGTAGTCAGTTCAGTAGGGATTGCAACAACTGACCCTGAAAAGATCAACATTATAGTCGCTATGAGTCCACCACGCACTCTGAAAGAGGTGCATAGTTTTCTGTCATCGGTAGGGTACTATCGGAGGTTTACCACGCACTCCGAAAGAGGTACATAGCAGCTTTCTGTCATCGGTAGGGTACTATCGGAGGTTTACCACGCACTCCGAAAGAGGCTAAGCTATGTACCTCTTTCGAAGTGCATGGTGGACTCATGAAGACTATAACCTTGATCTTTTCAGGGTCAGTTGCGATCCCTACTGAACTGACTACATAGCCTAGCAATAACCTCCGACAATACCCTACCGATGACAAAAAGCTATGTACCTCTTTCGGAGTGCGTGGTGGACTCATAGCGACTATAACATTGATCTTTTCAGGGTCAATTTTTGTGATCCCTACTGAACTAACTACATGGCCTAGCAATAGCCCATAAGGCACTCCAAAGACACACTTCCGTGGGTTAAGAACGATACAAAATAAGGTTAACGATAATAAATCAATGTTAAGAGCAATCCATGGGAGGCAATGGAAGTGTACGGAGGCAGATTATTTTTAAAGTCTTCGGCTCTACTAGCTGATCTGCAGGGAGTAGAATTTAAAAATAAGGTTAATCTTATTAAGATTAAACCTTATTATTTCTAAGTACACTAACAAGGAAAAATGCATTGCAGGTCCATGCTGGGGCTGATTTGAGACCTACAAAAGAGCTTAAAGCTGGTTGATGGGGCGGTTAATTCCTTATTTGGAGCACCCATATATGGAGCAGAGATACCATCATGGGAAACTTATCTGGTGGAACAAAGGATACAAAGTGATTGAGCAAGAAGGCGGAACCTTTGTATGGGAGATCAAAGTCTTCTGCCATCACTGCTTACGAATGTTGACAAGTATCCCTGTTGAGTTTAATGAAGAAGGTGGGATGGAGCCGTCAGTTCATCCTCTAAACATGCCAAATTTTAACTATCATAATTACGAATAGAGGAGTTCATGATGGCAGGCTGTGTAAACCCATTGTGGACGTACACATTATATTTTGACGGAGCATCCAGGGGCCCTAATAAAAAAGGGAGTGTTGGAGTAGTAATCCGAGATCCTCGACGTAGAGTTATGATGAAGTTAGCTACTTATCTCGGGGTAGGATTCACTAACAACATGGCAGAGTATAAAGCCTTGATTATGGGACTGTATATTGCTAAGCAAGGTGATATTCGGCGGTTGTTAGTAAAAGGGGATTCCCAGTTGATCTTGAATAAGCTAGATGGGACATACACAGTGTGGAATCCCATCCTTTGTATGTATCATCGAACTACCATGACCCTACTTGAGGAGTTTGAGAGAGTGTCTCTTCAGCTGATTCCACGTTACTGGAATCAGTTTGCGGATTCACTGGCAAACCTTACTTATGAAGAAGACATTTTCTTCAACTGTGGTCCTAGTTTGGATATTGCTATCAATAATGAGATAGGACCCGGTCGCTTGTGGGGAATGCTATCAAAGCATGCAATATATGGCAGGCGATGGTTGATATGGGTGATGCAAAGAGTAGCCAAGAACCATCTACCGTTGTTATCCTGGACCCATAGGCTGATTAGACAACATGTTATGCGTACGCCTCTTGCTATATATGCAAGAGGGATGGGTCATAATCTTATGCATTTAGCTTAGGGCTGCGAGCCCTATTTTTCCCTCTTGGAAAGGAGCATATTATTGTATATCTATACTATTTCAGGGAGGGATGTGTAGGTGCTATTCTATTTGATCTCGTTAGGCCAAGAGGGCCAGTTTTGCAAGGTTTTGAATGTTTTATTTCATTGGGCCAAGAGGACCGATCAGTTTTTGTAGTGAAATGCTTTATTTCATTAGGCCAAGAGGGCCAGTTGTCTGTTTAGTAGGGGTTTGGTTAATGGTTCCTTGTTTTAGTCCTGTGCTAGACAGGTTTAAAGAAGAGCCTGGAAGAAGCCTATGTCGCGCGGAGACTTCTCGTGGCCCTATCCAGGTTATATCTCTCCTTTACGAGTACTGTGTTTTTATGCTATATGTGTATGTGTACTTGCAGGGGATTTTCTTTTCTTGTTGGGGACCGGCGTCCAAGGCATGAAGTCCAAGGTTTAGGTTAGGTACTATCTGAGGGAGGGCTGAGTAGTCATTGCCTCCTATAAAGACATTGCCAGGCATCGAAAGACCTGTTTTAGAAAGCAATCCTAGTGACCCTATTCTGCTAGTCTGCTAGGCAATTGTTCTAGGAGTTCTTGTTAGTTGTGAGGCAGTTAGAGAAGCTTGTCGGAGAAAAAAATACAAGTATTTAAATCGTGCGCCCATGTGCATACAAAAATAATAAATAAATATCAAGCACTTTAATAAATAAGCGCGACAAAATATAGGCGCCATGCCTAAGATACGCGCCCATAAAAAATTGATGATAAATTTGAATACACGCTATCCTCCAATGCTTCCCACTGCCACCACTGCTTGCTCTACATATCAACTGAAGCATTCACAATTGTTAGAAAAATAATACAATTAAACCGACAAAAGTGAATACCTAGTAGTCTTCAGCTACATAAATAAATTGGTTAGAAATCAATCCTAACCTTAATTTATTACGAGTGCGCACTCTAAGCTCATAAACATTTATTAATTTAAATATGTATTTTGCAGAATCATCCGCTATGGAATCACCCATGTACACATAAAATTAACAAAACACCCGAAAAGGATAGGTGTCCCCATCGACTTCTCGCACAAAGAATCCACTTTGTGTATGAGCCCCGGTGATAATAAAATTTTACGGAATCCACTGTGGAATATGCCTCCTGGCATCATCAATAGTACATAGAAATTAACAATATGTCCCCAAATTGATAGAGAAACCAAATAGGCATAAATGCATGGATCGACAATGCTCCATAATATACTCCATGATTATTTAGAATACTACTTGCTTTTTAGTGCAATGCCAAATGGGGCTAGGTGAAAATTCAAGTCAAACTTTCAATTTAGGAAATCTAATGGTAGAGTTTCCAAGAGTAAATTTATCAAATATGGTAAATTTCTCAACATAGTTACTTTGGAAAGAACAATGATATTAACACAATAATTACATACTTCAATGTCAATATAGATTTTTCCTTTATAGAACTCTTCTTGAGATGGAAAGTAGTCAAATAATATTTTGATAAAGCTTGACGTAGTTGAATTAAGCCTCCTTGAGATATAGAATATCCCTAATAAAGATCCTTCTAGGAGCGCTTGATGATGCATAGCTTTGTGATGAAGAAAGTCTCTCACTAACTCAATGCAAGACTCAAGAAATCAAAACCAAAATGTAGGTGAATTTTTCTCCAATGACAATCTATCAAGCTAACACCAACTAAAAAATGTAACAACCAATTGATATGTAATTTAAGATGCATCTAATAACTTATCAATATAGGTTTGGCTCCAATGTTGTAATGGATGAGGATTTGTAAAACATGTGGTGAAAATTGCAATGGGAGTTAATAATGAGATAGACTAGTATAAGAATGATAAGTCTACTCTTGTGTTTGAGTTAAGGCATGTATGCACACACACACATAGAGTTACCATTGAATATCTTATTTACTACCTAAGAATATCTCACCTAGCACTAGATATTATGATATGCTCCTTCAAATATCTTATCTACCACACCTAAGAATATCTCACCTAGTGCTAGATATTATGATATACTTATGTTTACATATATGATGCTTTGATGCTATATACAATATCAAAATAGAGATCATCCCTACATCTAAGAAATTGTAGCTTATGATTCATATCATGTATTTAAAAGTTTGTAGACATGTGCTAAAAAGAGGCTCTATTTATAAGTCTAAATCGTATAAGAGGTGACCATCTCTTGTTTCATATTATTTTTATCATGATCGGTAGATGTTGAGATATAAAAGAGATTTCTATAGTTATTACTAGCTAAAATCCATTTTTATTGGGCCTATATGATTTTTTGGGTACACCTCTATAATGGAGTCTTTTGTTGCTACTAAACAAGGTGTAGCTAAGAAGTAACAAAATGTTTCACTGATTGCCCACAAGGTGAAGAGGACTCCAAAAACTTTGTTGGTGTTGAGGCATAAGTTGAAAAGAATTCCAACAACTTGAATGATAAGACAAAGGCTACATGTATGCTATTCTTAATCTATTCTCTTTGCATACTTGTCTCCTTATAATTTAGTTAAGTTAAATGCTTGCTTCTTTTCAGGGACAAAGGTTGAGCATGATATCACTAGTGATCCTCTAAAAACTAACAATGCTAATAGTGGTGAAAATGACAAGGAAGATAGGGAAAAAATCTAAACACTTCAAACAAATAGGAAGGAAAGTGCCTCTAGGGCTAATGCAAGCTACACTTAGTCACTTTTATGCAAAGAGGAGAACTCCCCCACCTTCAATTCCATTGTGTCACCTGATTCCTCATGAGGTAGTCAGATTTGCCTCTAAGTCGGCCTCATCTTGATTCCCACTCTCTATCTTCATCATGATGTGATTATGTCTTGGATGTGATTGTGGGATGTGGTGGCCTTGTGTAGGTCAATGCTGAGGACGGTTGCCATTTCCTTTCCATGGAGATTAATGGCCTGCTACACAAGAGTTCCTCTCAAACATCACATGTGGAGAAAGGTCCTAATTTATGAGTAACACTTCTATCCTTGGAGATGTGACTTGAGGCCTTTCACTATATTTTAGATATTTATCTTATGAGAGTAATGTCACTATAGCTATGGTTTTGTGTGGAAAGATTTCTCTTTTTTGTATGGACACTCTGATATCACATGAAGTTCTAAGTTTTGCATAGAAAGTAGTCTTAAACATTTTTTGCCAAATGTGCATGGCAAGCTCTTGATATGCTTCAAAAAACACCACTTATTCTGTAAATTTAGCACAAAAATTATCCTTCACTTTCATCCAATAATACTTTGTTATATCTTTGGGTATTTCACCAAAATTAAGATTTGCAAAAAGCTCAAGAATATCACCTTCACAATTACTTCTATTCCTTCACCCAATGAGAGTTTGCGATGACTCAATTTACATTTGTTTGATACAAGCTAACCAAAAGATTTACATATGGAATCTTTTTTTTAAATCTTGAAAAAAAATAAATAATTGCAAAAGCTTAAAACATTAAGTTCCCATAATGATGTGGCTGGCGTGTGATTATATTTGTTTTTCTTTTTTTTAAAAGCTTGAAAAAAACTAAATAATTGCAAAAGATTGAAACATTAAGTCCCCATAATGATGTGGTTGGCGTGTGATTATATATTTTTTTCTTTCTGTATCATTACTTTGCCTTGAATTCCATGTGGAAGGCCAAGTGAGGGTGGTTGATATATCATGTTGAAAAATGTTTGCTAGCACTAAGAAGACTTTGCCTAAGTGATTGCATGCATTAGGATATTTGATTTGTGCTAGAGAGAGTACCTTGTGACTATATGGTATGCATATTTTACTAATTTTTGGTTGGTTATATTGAGAATATGCCATGTTGGTTTTGTTTTCTTGATGTGCATTCATGTAAATTCAAAGCATGGGGGTATATTGCATAGAGAAATTTATATATAGAATCGGTACATTGCACGAAACAACTAAAAAAAAAAGGATTGATTGCAAAAGAATGAAAATAAAAGCTCGCAAAAATAAAGTCCCCCATTGACTTGAAAGGCTTAAGCCATTAAACTCAATCCAAAAGTCTTCACAATTTTGAAGCTTTTGGAAAAAATCTGAGGGGTGAGACACTCATGCTATCCCTGATTTTCATTTTGCCTCTGATAAATGCCATCTTCCCACTCATTTTTTCAATGGCCATAGAAATAAAGTCATCATTGGCAAAGGAGAAAAAAACATCAAGAGAATAGCCCTGGCATTGCATCTGCTCAAAACAACTGAGAGCTTCAAAACCATGTCCATGCTGGGTATACCCTGCGATTTGTAAATTTGATAGCTTCATCCAAGTTGAGGAAGGAAATCTGCAGGGAGGCGAGTTCAACAAGAACCTCAACAGCTCTAATGAAGGAGGATCTACATAGCTAGATTTGGTGTTCACCTCGCCCCAACCCTATGAGATCATTTTTGGTCTCCTGGCTTCTGTGAAATACTTGAATTTTGGAAGCTTGACAGTAGCTACATTGTCCTACTTAGCCCTAACTTTGAAAAATATGTGGAGCCAACATTTTTGAGGACAATATGCTTGATGATTTCACCAGCCAAGTACTTGGCCTCAATGAGGGAGAAATTCAAAGCTTTGAGGGACTCTCCCATGGTTTCCTTTGCCTGGGATGATCTGTTTCAAGATTTGCCGGAACTCAACAGTAAGGGTGTCGCTCTTCTTCTTGAGGAGTTGGTAGCCTTTGGTGGCATCGATCAGATGGGCCTTCACTACTCCTAGGACTGTTACAGAGGAAACAACATTCAATTGCTATCCTTGTCCCCACATCTCTGATAATCCTCTGTCTTTTGGATAGACAATAAGTGGCTTGAAGAAAGGTCAATGAAGAAGGGGCCACAAGAGACCTGCTGATGCTTGCTAAAAGCTTCTTGTGTGTTTCAAAGAAGATAGGAGGGGAGCTGGGTAGATTTTAGGTGAATAGAAGGATTAGAAGGATATGAGATGAATAATAAGCCTAAGTTATGGATATGATCGAGGGCCTTAAGGTAGGTTTAACTCCTACTATTCATTCATAATAAAACAGGGCTAAAGAAGGACTCTACTCTAATGAAGCAAGTCATATCTCACTATGGTTTTGATACCATGTTGAGAAAAATGGATCCAGAGCTATGCTAGCTATGGCGGACGGAGGTTATAAATATAAAATATTATTGAGATAAAGAATTGTAACTCAACTAAATTAGGTTCCAAGATAGATTAACTTGGACTCATAAACACAATCTTGAGTGACTCAAACTGAAAGTACCATTACATTGAATTGAGTGTCAAGTACATGCCTTTATAGCTTTTTGGACAGTACAACTTTTCTTCTTTGTGCTTATGGGATTTTGGACATCTCTTCCTAGAGATTCTAGATCATACATCTTTGTCATATCTCTCATATAAAGTCACTTATGGGCAAGCCTCTATATCAGGCATCATTTGCTATTCTCAACAAGTAGAAGGTGGAGCTCAATGCATACCTTAGGGTGAAGGAACCATGGCTACCCTAAAATGAACTACTATAAGTATTCATAGGCTGAAGGAAAAGGAAGAGGAAGATCTTCTCAATCTCAGCTTTGATGCCAATTGAAGGGAGTGAGCCTTGAGTGGAAGCATGCAAGAGAAAACAAGAGCTATGATGGACAAAGCAAGAGAGCAAATAGAAGTGGAAGAGATTCTCAATCTCAGCTTTGATGCCAATTGAAGGGAGTGAACCCTAAGTGGAAGCCTGCAAGAGAAACCAAGAGCTATGGTGGACAAAGGAAGAGAGCAAGAGCAAGAGACACAAGATGTGGGAACTCCAATTGTCATAATGTATGACGAGCCTTCCCTTATTCAAATATCATTGAAAGAATTAAGAATGACGTGATAGTGATGGGCATGTACCACTTGTGGTGTACAAGTGTGTGAGTATTGTCAATGTGACTAATAATGGGTTGTTAGACACAAGTTCCTTTACCCCCAAGATTTCTTGGTCTATTGTGAGCCACTCATGGCCACATGGCCATGGGCGTTGGTCTTGTGAGGTCTTTAGTGAGCTATTTGTAGACTCAACTTGGTGCTTTGTTGCATCTCAAACATCAAAATGCTCAATTTCTTGCACCTCGATTACTTTGCACCATGGACTACTATGGTCTAAAATTTTCATTTTTGGTCACAATCACCTTGCAGATCTACCTAAAGTTGTCCAAAATCTTGAAAAGCATGCCTTTAAATCTACCTCACTTATCTTTACTTTATCACATGTATTAAAGACTAGACCTAATCAAAATCCATAAGTGGCAATATTGAATGTTGTATCTTAGCTTGCAAAGATATATCCCAACTAATGCTATAATAAAAGGTTAGAACCTTGTTATTCAATAAATCATTGACAATAAGTATAGAACTTAGTTAATAGTAGAAATTTCCCAAGTAAGAGTTGTAGGGACAACAAGTTTCTCTCTTATAAATCTTTGTACCTACAATATATTCCACCATCAATAGCATTTTTAATCACAATTTTGATATGAAAAGTTACTCCAACTCTTGAAAACCTTACATGACTTTAGAAAATGTAACATCTATTAAGACATTACTTGTAAACATACTGTATTATTGATACTTCTTTAAATGACCTAACATTGAAAGTAGAAGAATGCATTTCCCCCCATCCACACTAGGTCATTGGGATGCATTAAAAAAATCTAACATGGATGATACCAATTCATCCAAACCTATACATTTTAAAACTATGGGGATACACCTCGTATCAATACTTAATTATAAGAAAGTAAGAAGGGTGGTCAAACTTGTGAGTTGAGAACCCCTTTGTGAGAGGTCAAAGTCTTTCCATTAGTGTTTGGACAAGGGTCTTGAGTAGACACAATCCATAGCATAGCTAGACCATAGTGCTAATACTAAGAAATAGGAAGGTATGCTAAGGTGTTGATGGGATTAATGATTCAAGGGATAGGCTAGATTGGACTACAAGGATATATGGACAAAAGGGTCAAAGAATGGTTGATCAATATAAATAGGCTATCACACTTGAGTGGTTGAGATGTTACCTAATATTTTCCTAATTTTTGTGTTGAATGATAAAGGCAAGGCACTTGTATGTGCATGAGATTAGTATTCCAAGTAAGGCTATAGCAAAAGATAAGGGCGCATGCAAGAGGCATGTAAGCAATCGACACTAGACTATACCACCCTCCATATTCGAGTATGACAAACAACAATATTCAAAAATACCCTCCTACATCTTATGACCAAGGCACAGACCTTGGCATACTTGGCAATGAGGCTATGAATGCTTCATTGGCACCATTGGCTACATGTAAGGATTGATTGTTTACTTGAAGGAAAGACTTTCCAGTAGGGTCACCCAGCATCCAAGCACGCTTAAATACAAGGTAACTAATAATCAAGTTAATCCTTTTTGTTACTCTAGTAAAAGTTTTCAAAAGCTTATTTTGGATGAGATAAAGATATTTTAAGCACCTCCCACCTACTAATTGGCATAGAAAACTTTCTACCACATTGCTTCTATAGTTCTATGAACTATTTCACAATGAAGATACCATGGGCAAGTAGAAATTTCACTCTCTCAATTTTAAGCATCACATCATGTCCTCACCATTGCATGCATAAGATATTAATCTTGCACACATGCAAGAGAATGATATCATGAATGATCTAGATCTAGATGATTTAGATGCAGTTGAACTAGTTGATAGAAGAAAATCCAGTTCTTTAGTTAGACTGGCATAGTGACATGAGAGAAAAGTTTTGCTACTCTCAATGAAAATTACAAAGTTCTAGGATCTTTTAAAGCATTTTGTATGACAAAAAGCTTCTAGCATCTTGGTTATGCTGCTTGAAGATGAGCTACTCTTGGAGCTACTTCATGGCCCACCTTAAGGTGTCAAGTCCGTTGACTCTCTCAATATATAAGAGGTTAATAATATATTAAAGAATATGAAAGCATTTGTGTTTTGAAGAGAGGAATAGATCGTAACAAGGATGTTGTCAATACTTTTTTATGAAAGTGGAGTGACTTGTATCAATTATGTTGTACACTAGATCCCATCAAAGCCCTTGAGGTAGTCTCACACTTAACGATAAGGCCTACAAGTGGTGGATGAGTCTTGATAACACTACTTGTCCTAAATATGGGCAAAGTTTAAGGAATTTTTTTGAAAATGATTTTTTTCTAAGAAAGAAAGGGACCATAGTATGGGCAAAGTTTGAGGAAGTGCTTTGAAAACAATAAATGGTCAAACATTAATCGTGCTTTGTTTTTCTATGGAACACAGACAAGTGTTGACGAACAGCCTTAGTGGCTACAACATACTCACCTCAATGGTAGAAAACAATACACATAGCTACAATTGAGAGACCCAAGATATTTTCTCACTTGTGAACGTAAATATAAAACTTATAGTAGACCTCTTCGAGTCTATGCTCCTTATTCAAAAACAACATATATATATCCAAGATGACAGATGATTTTTGATGCCAAGAAGTACTTCAAAATAGCCAAAAATTATGAATATCTGAGGAAAAATAGATTTCGTCGAAGGCGGCGGTGGCAATCAGTATGATTTTAAGCAGCAATGCCCATAAATGCTTAAAAGAGCCACTGGACGGCGGTCGGAGAATTTTCATAATTCTTTGGCATGACAGACAAGACCTTGGGAGATGCCCGGTAGTGGAAGACTTCAAGACGGACGCCCAAGATTTTTCAGACCAAGAATCGGGTACCGTACGTGGAAAAGGGAGTGCCCGGGAGGCCAAGCCCAAAATGCCAAGTGTGGAAATGGACTTTAGGAGAGCCCAAAGGGTGTGACCCTTTGGGGCTAGCCTAAAATTGAAAATGGTGGGGGGGGGGGGGGGGGTGGGGGAAGGGGGGGTTGCATTTTTTTTGCGAGGTGCAGGGAAGGCGCCATATCCACGAATTGAAGGAGAGATGGAAGATGGGGCCTGTGAATCCCCCCAACTGACCGGATACATGATCTACTTCTTATCTTCGCTCTCCATCGCTGGTCTTCGCTCCTCAATTGGCTGCCTGGTTGTGGAGATAAAAAACCAGTCTTTCTCTCTCCTCCCTCTCTCTCCTGCATAGAGGCAATTCATGTGCAAGAAATCAAGAAGAAGAGGGGCTAAAGGATGCTTGTCGGGCTGTGATCGGATTGCTTTAAGATGGAGAGAAGGTTGAGGAAAGAGGTTCAGCAATGAAGAATGGTTGTTGGTCGGTCCGTGGGCTGCTCGGAATAATTATTAAAAAACCCGCAACACGCAAGACATGCGGTATGCTCCAATTTTATGAAGAAATTTGCTTGTTTTTGTTGTTTCATGGTCCAAATGTTGTTCATATGTGACGAATTTTTGTTTGAACCTTGGTTTCATCATGTTTGAGGGCTGTAACTATAGAAATGCAGAACCCATGATGATTTAGAGCTGTTATTAATTCTTTAAAACCCGTAAAATGTCATTTTTAATGGAAATTGGTGGGTTTTTTCGATTTTGAGTTGGAAGAAAGGAATGTAAATGGGATAAAATAGGAGAAAATGTTAAGTTTCAGTCAAAATAATAAGACAATACAAATAAACCAGAAAATACCTATTTTCTATGAATAATAAATAAGGAAAATAGTAAAAAATAGAGAAAATTAGGGTTTTTACGCTTTTAAAAAAAAGATTTATGTGCATGATTGTTTGGAGAGCCTAAAGCATGAGGTTAAGCCTCAGTTTGGCCTTGTCCTTTGTGTTATAGTACGTGTTTGTTGTTTTTTACATACAAAAATGATACAAAACAACCATTTACACCTATGCACCGCAGCAACACCTAGACAGTGAGGGGGGAGGAAGTTTGTGCGACGATCTAATTGCTGAAAAGATACAAATTTTGTTTTTCCTCTTTGTGCATAGTATTTATGGATCGTTCATAATTAAATATAGGCGATTAGTAGCACGAAAGTTCCGGTGCTAGTCCCTTAAGCAGCGCAGCATGTAACACTTAGTTAAAATTCATGAAAGGGCTGTTTTTCGCACCTCACATGGCTGTTTTTTAATCATAAAATGGTTGTGCACAATTGTCATACACCTTGCATCAATGATGTTACGTAGTATCTCCTGGAATGCATTGCAATTGATTGATAAACTTTGACCAATGCTGAGAGGACAGGAAACCCAAGTTGTAGGTTTAGACAGGTGCTTCCGTTGGGGACAATTTTGTGAGGCAAATCAAAATCTCCTGGAATGCTGAATTACGAAAGAGTGGAGTTTGTGCGAATGTTATATGTGTTAGCGACGAATCTTGGAGCCAATCCTCGAGGTGTAGGAGAGTCGTAGTGGAGCCGCAATAATCAGTCGAGAAGTGCTTCCCTATGTGTGTATTACGAGGCATTATGCCTATATGTTGTGGGATCTCCCTTTGAGGAAAAGGTAAGGTGAACGTTGGACTACATATTGGATACAAACGCAAAATCGTCATAAGCCTTTAGTGTAATGTGAGTTTTAGATGCTCCTGGCCCGCGAGGCCGTGTGGTGGGATTGTCTGTTGTATGCATGAGGTTCGGCTAGTGCTATAGCCATTGCCGGCCCATTCTAGGTCCCATTAGTGGTGCATCTGCCGAGAGCCACCAACAAGTGGTGGTTCTCGAATCTAGGGTTTTTAGGGACCAAATAGTTGGTTTATGTCCTCCGACAAGGACCGTCAAGCCGAAATACAAAAAGTAGAATGTGCTGAGAGGGCTAGACGGTGGTTGGAGATCGTAAGTCGTTATTCTCCTCAAACGAGCAGCCCATTACACATAAGTGGCAGTGGTTCTAGTAACCTAGGTGTTATGAGTAGCTCTTTGAGTGCATGTGAAAGTCTTGGTACTTTCCTATTTCCAGTTAATCAACCCACAACAAGTGGGAGTATAGTGTTGCCTACACAAACTCCTGTTGTCAATCTAGTTGTAGCCATGGCACAACCTATTGCAATTCCAGCAGGTACACCGGATTTACCGGTATTAGGAGCACTATTTCCCATTTTCCATGGGTTAGCAGAAGAAGATGGAGAACTCCACATTAAGGAGTTTCAAATGCTCATGTTCAATTATTGAATCCAAGATGAAGGACACCTAATGATGTTCTTCAACATGACGTTAAAAGGAAGAGTGGCAGTGTGGTATTACGGTGTCGTATTGCTGCGCATTCGAGGTGTGAAAACCACCCGAAAGTTGTGTGTGTGATTTGGTACTTTGTACATACTTAGTCGTTATGTTTGCTCCTTCATTCTATGTGGGAAATATAGTGAAGAGGGTTTGGAGCAAGAGGAATTAATCAACAATGCTCTGGTTGACATGTATGCTAAATGTGACATGCTTGTAGAAGAACATGGAGTTTTTGGTAGATTGGTAACTCGAGATGCAATCTCATGGGCTACACTTATTTCAAGATATGCCGATTATGGGCTTTGTGAGGAAGTACTAAGCTATTTCCAAGAGATGCAAATCGAAGTACATTGGTGGATATGTATGCCAAATGTGGGAGCTTGCTTGAGGTTCAACACACCTCAGAATGGTTCAATACATCTGGTAGGAGCATCAAGACAAGATTGCTTGTGAGTGTCATTGTATCACAGTGGACTTGGGCAGCTACTATTTTGCAAAGTTCTAATGTTGCATGGGAGTATGGTGTCAATGGCCCTTTCTGGTATGTGAGTGGGGCAACAATTCAGGTGCTCCTTTTTGGAGTACTTACCATTGAAATCAAACGGAAGGCACCATCAGCACACACAGTTTGTGAGATTGTGCGTGCGAGGTGGGGTTTTTCGGCGCACATTGTTTTTCTGGTGTTTTGCTTTGCCACTAACATAATTGTGACCGCTATGCTGCTTCTGGGGGGTTCTGCTGTTGTAAATGCTTTGACTGGAGTTGACATTTACGCCGCTAGTTTTCTTATTCCCTTTGGAGTGGTCGTGTACACTCTTGCTGGAGGCTTGCAAGTTACTTTTCTTGCGAGCTATATACATTCGGTTATTATTCATGTGGTGCTGGTCATATTTGTATTTCTGGTATACACATCTGGTAGCAAGCCTGCGGAACAAGAGCTAAAAAAAAAAGAGGCAGAGATATATATCGATTTTTGTTATGTGAGATGAGGGAGAGAATCACAAAGGGGGCGCAGGGAATCTCGGAATAGGGAGGCTAATTAGCTGATTCAAGAGCTAATTATGACGATGAAGGGAGATCGACTGGGGAGGAAGGCTGACGACGCTAAAGAAAACGATGGGGGGGGAAAAAGGGAGGAGCCTGAAGAGGAGAGGATCGAATGTTTTTTTGGGTAGGAGAAAAAAAACAAAGGCGGAAGATGAAAATTCGAGTGTGTGGAAGGGGAGGATGGTCATCTGGTCTGGAAGGGTGCTAGCTCTGCATTCAGAGTGACAGAGGAGGAAGGACTTAACAGAGATGGCCAAATAAGGGAAGACATGAAGGAGACGATTCAGAAGTGTTATGGACTTGCAGGAGCGTATCGTAATCCATAAAAACTCAATCAATTAAGGACAATTTTGAACGGCCTGGAACCAGGGAGTTGCGCGATGCTGCTAATCGTTGCGCGTTGCTGCTAATCGGTTTGATGCACAAGGACGAGGTCATGAAACTTTTTGTGTAGTGAATATCGCAAACACTGTAGAAGCAGCGATGTGGACGCTGGCAGCCTCATCAAGCACTGTGTCAATGATGAATTGCAACACACTTCTGTGAAAGCTACCTTTGCAACAGACTTGGAGATCTGCCGCCATCACACATGTTTTGAATGTTTCAATGTGTCCATCATTGAGATACCATTAACATTCTCTCTCTTTCCCTCTATGTCAATGTCAGCTGGTGTTACACTTGCTACAGCATTAGACTGACTGGAATGACTACAATTCACTTTGATAATGAAGTTAGTTTCTGTTTAGATCCTCTGAACCAGCAGCAATTGAAAGTCAGAATAAGTGTAAGCCTGAAGGGTACAAAGAACACTTGGGAGTTGGTGCTAGAAAATCTTAGGAGATCAGCATTTCCTGTGAGAGGGTTCCGCAAAGGATAAAGAGGAAAGTTAATTATTCCAAGGGATGTTCTGCATCAGATGCTTGGACTAAGCAGAACTGATCGATTTGTGATCGATGAGATCATCTCTTGGGTTTGTATTTTAGCTGGTTTGAAAGAGGGCTCTGCTATGAGAACTCTGCTATGAGACGTGTGTTGCAGAACTGGATTGGATTGCATCTCTGAGCAACAGTTACAGTAAATCTTTTGTTGTGGGATGCAGCTGCCTGTGTGCAGTCACGACAAGGTTCTATACAGCATGGTTTGGCCAGGACACAATTGCGTTGAGAAGATAGGTTTGATTTGCCATGCACTAAGTTTACCTGATATATCTCTGTATCACGAGTAATGTAAAGGCTGTTCTTTGTGTGGGCAAGGCAAGAGTTGAGGCAAAGGTCTGATGAATGGAGGCTTGTTGACTTTGTAAGAGGGATATATTGTGCAGGGATATATTGTGCCATTGATTTCTTCTGGAATGTATTTGTGATTCATTAATTGTGTTGATGGAACTTTGGTGCTCTAAGAGGTTGTACCCAAGATACTTCCCTGACACAATCTGTTAGATAAAAACAACTTCCATTACTGCATGCTGTACATCAGCTTGGTCTTTCAGTGATCGGATCTATTGCTTTAAATCAGAATAATTGTTTTTGAACCATAGTCGCTGCCATGTTGGTGATCTATGCCCAGAGGCTATTTAGACTTCTTCTTCTTGAACCTTGTATTTGTTATTGGCAGAAATAAAACAGAGTCTTGACATTATTTCCTCATCTTGCTTATTCATCTGTTTGATCTTTTATCCTGAAATTTATCAAGGTCTTCTGAAGACGCGGCTTTGCTTTCACAAACCCTTTGACAACGGTATAGAAGCCGCAACCATAACTAGCAGTGCCCAATTCTTTACGACTTCCCATAGAGAGTTTGCCCATGAGAAGGGTGGGCAATATTGGTTGCGTGTTCTGAATGTAATATGCCAAGAGCCAAATGAGAATGTCCAGGCATATGCCAAGAAACTAAAGCAAGTTCTTCACAAACTTAACGCTTATATTCCCATTCCAGCAGTTACACAGTTGCAATATTTCCTACATGGATTGGATTTTAATATCTAGGTACAGCTGAGTATTGTTGCTTGGGCCGATATTGACACTGCCATTACCCAAGCATAAGGAGTAGAGTCGCTCTTACAAGCGGCTTATGCAGTAAGGATAAATCGGAATGGTAATAATTTGGCCTTGACCAATGGGAATCAAGGGGACCCCATGTTAAATACAATTGGCAGAGGGAGTATTATGTTGAATTTGCCTATATTACCAGCTCCTCTTAGCATGACTATGCTTATGGCTAGTTAGGCGGCCTCACTAAATAGTGGTGGAAACCAAACAATGAATCCTAATGTTGTCCCAGTTGGTTAGCGGTTAATTCCTAATCAAGTGGTTAGGCTCATGGGACGACAGGCTGACGATCGCGGCTATGAGTCAAGTGCTTCTAATGTCCTTGGTGAAGTTAAGGACATGATCAAGCACTACACCAATATGATCTCTGAACAGTATCGACAAATAGCTATGGATGTCAATTTTCCTAAGAAGCAACAGAATTTGATAGGGAGCCGACGCCCTGAAGAGGGTGGCCCCTCAAGATTCAGCTGTAAGTGGTATGGGGGCCAACATTTCCCTAGGAATTTCCCGAATGTCAAATGTGATATTTGCGGGAAGGCTGGCCACTTAGCTGCTACTTGTTGGAGTAAGATTAGTTCTCTCCAATAAGGGAGTAAATAACTAGGTTCAGTTAACCATTGTGCACAAGGGAATAATCCCCAACAAGACGATGGACCAAGGCAAATATTGCAAAGAGGAAAGGTTGTTGTAGAGGAGTTACCTCATGGCAGTGGAGTCAGCCTTATTGAGGCTGTATGTGTCAATGATGCTGAAACTTCTAATCTACAAGCCGTAATAAGAGGTCAAAAGATTAAAAAGGGTGAGAAAGGAATTGTAAAACCTGTCCAGGGAAGCCTAAGCAAGATGCTAGGGAAAAGCGAGTCTTGAACCCTGATAAGAAAGGCGGACCGTTGTCGAAGGGTTTGTGAAAGCAATGTCGCAACCACAGAAGTCCTTGTTAAATTCTAGAATAGAAGATATCACTCGAGCGTCGTCATCTTTTTGCCTATCCACATTTGGTCAAAAGCAGTTTTACCAATCATATCAACTTGCCAACAGAAACTCTGAAATCCTGAAGATGTGCTTCCAGCACTCTGTTTATCCACTTCAGTTTGCCACTTAAGCCATAGTGCAAGCAACTAAAGCAATTCAAGCTTCTTCCTCTCAATAACACTTTTCGTTCAAAATCAGATATCTTTCCAAGAGTTAAATAAACCTCCTTCCACTGATGAATATTGTCAAGTGTTTTCTGAAGTTGATGCATGCGATCAACCAAAGATGAAAGCTCTTGTGAGACTCTCTTTTCTGCATTAAAAATTCAGTTCCTTCCTCTTCTTTGACAACAGCAACATTCTGAATTTTCTGAAAAAGGAACTCAAGCTCTTTCATTCCAAAAGAGCTCAAAACAAAGCTTATGCAACATCTACTTTCAAGAACATTACATGGGAATACATTTCTGACAATTCAGCAAAAATAGGAGCCATGAATTTGCAAGGTCCACACCAACTTGCAGTAAAATCAACTACTACTGCTTTTCCATTTGTATTGGCTTCGAAAAGCTTATTATCCCAATCAGAGCGACTCTTGACAACATAGACATTTCCATGAGGAGCCTTAGCAACTACTTAACCTTCGAATCGATGCAGAAGACGAAGACGAAGTTGGACGGAGAGAGCCAAAGGACCTCCAGGCAGGAGCAGATCTCGATTTTGAGAATAGAAAACTTCAAAGAGCTCTGTCCTTCAATCCGCTTCAAGTTTTGTTCTCTGAAGTTGTACTCAGAGCTTTAATCGATCTTTTACCCTCTTCATAGCCGCAGGAGTGTCTATAGAGAGGTTTCAAGAGGAATCGATGGTGGAGACAGCATCGACTTGCTGTTTCAGGGACATAAGAACCATTTTAACGGTGCGGAGACTCTGGCAAATGTCCTCTTCCTCCTTTTCCATATCAACGTCTCGCTTCTGACATCGTCTTCCCCCCCTTCCACCTCAGTGTAATTCCTCTCCTTCCCGCAGCAGAGTACCCTCCATTTTGATTCCAATTCGTGGTGGTCTTTCTTTCCTTTCCTTTCCGATATCTCTGTTCCATGTGTGTCTCCCAACCTGAGTGGAGATCAAGAGGGCCGTTGTAATGGTTTGATATCCTTCTTTTCATTGCCAGGTGAAGAGACTTTGGCATTCAATGCCTTCACTGTCTCGGTGTGCATGGTATCCACCTTTGTTTTGGATACAGAGATGGAGAAGCTATTGGACACTGTCTCTACTTTGACTTTAGTTTCCACTTTCACATCGACTGTTTTTTTTAGTCTTTCCCACAGGAGATTGCTTCGATAATCCTTCACCAGAGGAAGGAGCTTCAATTGACCCCATTCTTAGCCTCTGTTGCCACAGTTTTCTTCCTAACATCCAATAAATCTGCTGCAGCTTTTTGAATCTTTGGTCTAGTGTGCTTCGTGAGGCGTCTCAGTCGATCCTCCTTTTTCGTCGATCCCCCCAATGCTCTGTTCCTCCTTCTTTTCCCAGATTAGCTTCCCCTTCTTTTTCTATTCCATACACTTCCTTTTCCCTCCTTCTTTAGCTTTTGAAAATCCCCTCTTTAGCCTCTTTCTTTCGTGTTTTCTTTTCCCCTTTTGTTTCACCTCAAATTAGCTTCCCTCCAGAATCAGAAAAGAACCAAGGAAAAGTAGCCCCAAAGTAGCCACGGGTTGTAATGCCAAAGAACCTCAATCGAAAGTGTTCCCACTCGGGAGAAAACATCCCATGACCATGAAAGAGACATTTGAATCGTAACTGTCTTCAAATCTAGTCGTTTAGGTGTTGCAAGCACAATTTCTGCATCACATGTGTGTGTAAGCATATTGAATGCATGCCAAAGGTTGGCTTTAAGAGTTTACAAACTTTTCTGTTCAGTAAAGTCCACTCAGCTGAGTACACGAGCAATAGTGCTAATGGATTTTGGCAAGCAGTGGTTCCATGCTCAAGGACAACACATGAGCCTCATGTTCATCTGAAAATTCACTGGTCCTCTTAAACTCCCTTGTCGATACCATTTGCATCTTCAGCATAAGCAAACAACTTGTGAAGCTCGGAAAAACCATACTCATTGCAGATCTAGAACCCATTCTCCTTCTAATTTGTTTATACCAAATATTAGATTCAATCCCAAACAACGCTTGTCTCTTCTGTAAAATTGAACATGAACCAACTGAAAGAAAAATGTTCAAGCAAAGCAAAGCACAACGTCTACGTCAAAATATGTACAAAGTAACAAATCTCATGCACAACTTTTGGGTGGTTTTCACACCTCGAATGCGCAGCAATACGACATCGTTAAGACCTGTTGGTAGTAAAGTTGATCCCGATGAGGATAAAGGATTTCCAAGAAAGAAGGTAAAGGCTAAAAAAGAGGCACCAAAGCCGATGGAAAGACCAAAGGAGAGAATGGTGTGGTGCGGGAAGAGAACTTTGGCTAATTACCATGACTTTGTTCTAGAAAGTTCCCTTTGTGAAGTCAAACCAGACATGAATCTCTTGCAATTGATTAAACTTTCTCTAGGATAACGCAAGGAATTCAAGAAAATCCTGCATATAGGGTATATAGTAGAACCTTTGGGCATAGCTAGAGTGGGGGAAGATTGGTTCGATCATGTTGAAAAGCATTGCCCTAGGGTTCCAGCATATGTGGATGGAATATTAGTGGAGCACGCTATCGTGGACACTGGATCCTCCGTCAATATCATAAGTTCAGACTTGATGGAGAGGTTAGGTCTAGAGATCCAAAAAGACGGCTGCACACTTCTTAGGATGGCTGATGATATTCTAAGACAACAAGAAGGTCGCATTACTAAGGTCCACATTACAATTGCGAGCATGGAATGCTATCTGGACTTTAGGGTAATAAGGTTTGCAGGATGTCCTAGCTATCGAGTTTTGCTAGGTAGGCCATGGATTCTATAGACAGACTACCAAGTCAATATACCCATTGGTCGAGTGATTCTAGGTCGAGGTGCCCATCGTGTAATAGTGGATGTTTACCCTGAGTCTCCTCAAAGTGAGAGAGTTGCACTATCCTCCACTAAACTAGAAGCAATAGATGATCCATCTATTAGTGAGACCTCATCGAGCAATGGATCTAAGAAAGGGTCCACTACAAAGGATATTTATCAGATAACCTTGAATGAGCCGATAGAGCCTCATGATTGAATAAGAGACGCGGATGTTATTGAGCTGGACCTTGGTACGCCTAATGATTCGTGGCCAATTAAATTACGGTCCATGCTTAGTTTGGAAGAAAGAGAGGACTACGTGTCCCTAATTCAAGAGTTTAGTGATATTTTTGCTTGGAGCTATGATGAATTTTGGGATATTCCTGCCAATCTACCTGTGCTATTCCTGTAAAGGAAGGTACCCGCCCTGTAGGTTAGAAAGTAAGGCATATGAATTTTGAATTAAGGGACGGGTTGTACGAGGAACTACAGAAGTTACGAAAAGCGGGTTTGATCTTCCATGTTCAGCATACTGAATGGTGCTCACCAGTTGTGATTAGGAAGAAGAAGAATAATCAAATCCGTCTTTGTGTAGATTTTAGAGAGTTGAATAAGCAGGCTATTAAAGATTACTACCCATTGTCGTTTATTGACCAAATTTTGGATCAACTAGCGGGTAGGGAAATATATTCATTCATGGACTGCTTTGCAGGGTATAATAATTAAATGGCAATTGCTGAGCAAGACAAGCTAAAAATTATGTTTATTACAGTCTTCGATACCTTTGCATACCATGTGATGGCATTTGGGTTGTGTAATGCACCCGGTTTGTGGCAAAGAACATCTGACAAGACCTTTGGTGACATCTCCCCAGAGGAGCTAAAGGTATTCATTGACGATTTGGGGGCAGCCACCATAAGGGATAGACAGTTGATCATTTTGCGAAAGTGTTTTGAGCGTTGCAGACAATTTTGCATAGCTCTTAACCCACGGAAGTGCATTTTTGGAGTCCCTTATGGGCTCTTGTTAGGCCATGTGGTCAGTTCTGTAGGGATTGTGACTGATCCTGAAAAGATCAAGGTCATAGTCACCATGAGTCCGCCACGTACTCCAAAGGAAGTGCATAGCTTTTTGTCATCAGTAGGGTATTATTGGAGGTTTATCAATGCCTTGGCAGAAAAAATGTTGCCGTTGGCCAACCTATTGTCCTTTAATTGTCAGTTTTCATGGAGTGATGCTTGCAAAGTATCTTTTGACGACGTGAAGCAGGAGCTTGCCAAAGCACCTATTTTAAAAGCACAAAAAAGGGGCGAAATGTTCTATATATTTTTAACAGCAACCATGTATAGTATGAACTACTGTTTGGCCCAAATTTGGGAGGAAAAGTGGTATCATCCAATAGCCTTTGCTAGTTGAAAGTTGGGCATATCGGAAATTAACTACACCTATATGGAGAAGTTGTGCCTTGCGATGGTATTTGCGACCAAAAAGTTCAGGCACTACATTCTTTATGAGAGTGTGGTTTTTTATACGAAGGCGGAAGGGCTTCGATTGCTGTTGAATAAGTTATAGCCGGTTGACTGTTTAGTAAAGTGGTTAATCACTTTGCAAGAATTTGATTATGAGATTAAGAGCAAGCAGCCGAAGCTTCAGGGCATTGTAGAGTGTCTTGTGGATTTTGAAGAGCCAAAAGAGGTCGTGGTTGAAGGAAGTGACATGGAGATTTTGTTAAGATTGATATGGTGTCTATTCCCTCCTGGTATGCTACTATAACACACTATCTTTCTACGGGAGAGACTGGAGCTGCTTTATCAAAATCGGAGAAGAGGAAGATTAAGTAGCAGGCATTAAAATTTTCCTTGATCGCATAAACATTATATCAGTAGGGTGTTGATGATATATATCGCCGATGTGTGATGCCTGACGAGGTTCCCTTTATTTTGGAAGAGTGCTATGACTCCACTTGTGGAGGGCACTTTGCTGGGTGGTTAACGGCACAAAAGGCTTTAAGAGAGCTGGATATTGGTGGCCGTCCATCTTCCAAGATTCCTTTGAGTACGTCAAGAGATGCGATACATGTCAAAGACATGATAGTCGAGAGAATAGGAAGCGTCCACTTACGTCTATCATGGCTATCCTTCCATTTGAGAAGTGGGGCATTGATTTTGTGGGTCCTATCACTCCGTCGTCTACTACTCAGAAGAGATATATTATAGCAGCAACTGATTACTTTACAAAATGGTCAGAAGCATGGGCGACAAGGCAGAACATGGGCGACAAGGCAGGACAATGCAAAAGAGACTGCCAGTTTCCTATTAGAGCAGATTATCTGCCGATTTGGTCCACCAAAAGAAATAGTATCGGACTCGGGAACTCACTTTTTCAATAAAATGATTAAAAGTTTGACTGAAGTATGGAAAATTACCCATAATAAGATGACCCCCCTATAATCCGCAAGCAAATGGATAAGTCGAAAGTACCAATAAGAAGCTTGTGGATATCCTATCCAAGATAGTCTCCGAAAAGAAGCGGGACTGGGATACAAAATTATATGTGGCGGTTTGGGCGTATAATACGACGTTTAAACGAGCCACTGGCCACACCCCATTCAAATTAGTTTACAGGGAGGAGTGTGTCTTGCCCTTAGAAATTGAGTTTCCGACCATTAGATTCGCAATCAATCATTCTCTGGGTGATGAAGATGCCCTATTTGAGCAGTTTACGACTATAGCCGACTTGGACGAGCTCAAATTGCAGAGTTTGTTGCACTAGGAGGTAGCTAAATGTCAGATGAAATGGTTGCATGATCTGAAAGTGAAGAAATATACTTTTAAAAAAGGGCAGTTAGTTCTTTATTACGATGCGCGGAGGGAGCTATTTCCAGGAAAGTTGGAATCTTGATGGGATGGCCCTTACAAGATAGCTCAGATAGGTAAAAATAAGTCCACAGTCCTATTAGCTAATCTACAAGGAGTGGAATTCAAGAATAAGGTTAATCTTAATAAGAATAAACCTTATTATTTCTAAATATGCTAACGTAGAAAAATGCATTGCAGGTCCATGCTGGGGCTGATTGGAGACCTGCAGGAGAGCTTAAATTGGTTGATGGGGCAGTTAATCCCTTATTTGGAGCACCCATATCTCGAGCAAAGATATCATCAGGGGAGGCTTATCTGGTGAAGCAAGGGATATAAAGTGATTGAGCAAGATGACGGTACCTTTGTGTGGGAAATTTAAGTTTTATGCCATCACTGTTTACAAATCTTGACAAGCATCCCTGTTGAGTTTAATGAAAAAGGTGCGATGGAGCCGTCAGTTCATCCTCTAAATATGTTGAACTTTGACTATCATAATTACGAATAGGGGAGTTCTTGATGGCTGGCTGTGTAAACCCATTATGGACGTACACATTATACTTTGATGGAGCATCCAGGGGCCCTAATAGAAAAGGAAGTGTTGGAGTAGTTATCCAAGATCCCCGACGTGGAGTTACAATGAAATTAGCTGCTTATCTCGGGGTAGGATTCACTAACAACATGGCCAAATATAAAGCTCTGATTATGGGACTGAATATTGCCAAGAAAGGTGGCATTAGGCAGTTGTTAATAAAATGGGATTCCCAACAGATCTTAAATCAACTCAATGGGACCTATACAGTTCGGAATCCTCTCCTTCGTATGTATAATCTAATTGCTATAACCCTACATTTGAGAGCATATCTCTTTAGATGATTCCACGTTATTGGAATCAGTTTGCAGATTCCTTAGCTAATTTTGCTTATGAAGAGGATCTCTTTTTCAACTTTGGTCCTAGTTCGGATGTTGTTATTGATATTGAGACAGGACCTGGTCACTTGTGGGGGATTTTATCAAACCACACGTTATATGGCAAGCGATGGTTGATATGGGTAATGCAAAGAGTAGTTGAGACCCATCTACCGTTGTTATCGTGGGCCCATAGGCTGATCTGACGACATGTTATGCGTACACCTCTTGCTACATATGTAGGAGGTATGGGCCATAATTTGATGCATTTAGTTTAGGGCTGAGAGCCCTATTTTAACCCTTGGAATGGAGCGTATTTGTGCATATTGGCCTTCTTCAAGGAGGGAACTCTATGAGCTGTTTTGTTTGATTCCGTTAGGCCAAGAGGGCCAGTTGTTTTAAGTAGTTAATGTCTGATTTCTTTAGGCCAAGAGGGCCAGTTGTTTTCAGGTTTTAATAATCTATCTCTTTAGGCCAAGAGGGCCAGTTAGTTTGTAGTGAAAAGTGTTGTTTCTTTAGGCCAAGAGAGCCCTATCTCTATTTGGTGCAGGTATGTTTAATGCTTTGTTGTTTTAGTGATTGAACCATATAGGTTGACAAAGTCGCTGTTGGAGGGAGCCTTTGCTACGAAGAAGCTTCTTGTGGCCATTCCAGGAAGTTTCCTCCCCTGTTCAAGTTTTACCCTTGAGCATTTAATGATATATGTGCGGGTGAGGGTTTTCTTTTTTGTTGGGGACCGGCACTTGAGGCATGAAGTCCCAAGTTTAGGGTCTGTATGTCTGGGGGAGGTCTGAGTAGTCATTGCCTCCTGCAAGGCATTGTTAGGCATTGAAAGACCTGTTTTAGATGGGAGTTCTAGTGACCTTGTTTTGCTGACCTGCTAAGCGGCCGTTCTAGGAGTTCCTGTTAATTGTGAGGCAGTTAGAGAAGCCTACTAAAATAACGGTGGAAAGATAAAAAACCCTAAAGATCTGAAAGATAATATATAAATATACAGAGGTGTGTAAAAAGGGATTTTAACCCCTATAAAAATAGAAAAGGAAAGATAGAAAAATCCTTAAGCTGTTGTTTATTGCCTTGCGAGGGGCTGGTAGATTGCTGGGGATGAGTAAGACTCGGGGACGATGCCTTGCCCTTCCTTGGGGTGACATCTTGCCATAAAATAAAGAAAATAAAAGAAGGTTGGAGCGAAAATAAAAGTGAGCATTAGAAAAGGATTAAGTGTCGCCTCGCGAGGGCTTGGTAGGTTCTTGGATACTGAGACAGGACTTGAGGCCAATGCCCTATTCTCCTTGGGTCACTACGCTCAGCTCTCTCCTTTTTATACGCTCGAGTATGGAAAAATAAAAACATAAAATGAAAAAAATATGCTAAAAGAGATACTATTTCTTGATCAGGCTATAGGAGTCCTCGCCTAGGAGGAGCTCTTGGTTGAGTTGTCCTTAGTTAGGTAGGTAGTTCAGACCACCACATAGGGTGACCTCTTTGATAGTTCTTTTTAGCTTGGCTGTGTTGCAGCAATTGGTTAGTGACTAGCTTCGGGCCTTCTATCAAGTTATGCTAGGTCTACTCCTTGTGGATCTCATGCCTTGGTTTTGTCAGGGGATAGGATATGAGTTGTGATGTGATGTGTTGTGTATTTTTTGTATCAGCTTGATACTCTTTTTTTTTTTGTTTATGTGCAAATCTATTCGTGGGATTCGACGGACTGAGTCACCCTATCCCGTGGTCGCCAATCACAAATGATTTTTTATGTTGAGAAGTGCTTAAAAATAGCAAAAAATTACGAGTATCTGGGGAAAAATAGACTTCGTCGAAGGCAGCGGTGGCAATCAGTATGATTTTAAGTGACAATGCCCAGAAATGCTTAAAAGAGTCATTGGACGGTGGTTGGAGAATTTTCATAATTCTTTGGCATGACAAACAAGACCCTGGGAGATGCCCGGTAGTGGAAGACTTCAAGACGGATGCCCATGATTTTTTAGACCAAGAATCGGGCACCAGACGTGGAAAAGGGAGTGCCCGGGAGGCCAAGCCCAAAATGCTAAGTGTGGAAATGGAAATGGATTTTAGGAGAGCCCAAAGGGTGTGACCCTTTGGGGCTAGCCTAAAATTAAAAATCGTGGGGGTGGGGGGGGGGGGATTGCGTTTTTTTTGTGAGGTGTAGGGAAGGCGCCATATCCACGAATTGAAGAAGAAATGGAAGATGGGGCCTGTGAACAGCCCCCCCAACTGACTGGATACATGATCTTCTTTTTATCTTCCCTCTCCATCGCCGGTCTCTACTCCTTAATTAGTTGCCTGGTTGTGGAGATCAAAAACCAGTCTTTCTCTCTCCTCCCTCTCTCTCCTGCATAGAGACAATTCATGTGTAAGAAACCAAGAAGAAGAGGGACTAAAGGATGCTTGTCCGGCTATGATCGGATTGCTTCAAGATGAAGAGGAGGTTGAGGAAAGAGGTTCATAACTGAAGAATGGTTACTGGTCGGAATAATTATTAAAAAACCCACAACACACAAGACATGCGATATGCTCCAATTTTATGAAGAAATTTGCTTGTTTTTGTTGTTTCATGGTCCAAATGTTGTTCATATGCGATGAATTTTTATTTGAACCTTGGTCACATCATGTTTGAGGGCTGTAACTATAGAAATGAAAAACCCGTAATTATTTAGAGCCAATATTAATTCTTTAAAACCCGTAAAATGCCATTTTTAATGGAAATTGGTGGTTTTTTTCGATTTTGAGTTGGGAGAAAGGAATGGAAATGGGATAAAATTGGAGAAAATATTAAGTTTCAGTCAAAATAATAAGCCAATATAAATAAATCAGAAAATACCTATTTTTTATGAATAATAAATAGAAAAAAAATAGTAAAAAATAGAGAAAATTGGGATTTTCGAGCTCAAAAAATATAAAAAAATAAGATTTATATGTGTGAATGTTTAGAAAGGTTAAAGCATGAAGTTAAACCTCAATTTGGCCTTGTCCTTTGTGTTATAGTACATGTTTGTTATTTTTTACATACAAAAATGATACAAAACAACCATTTACACCTATGCACCGTAGCAACACCTAAACAGTGGGGGGGGGAGGAAGTTTGTGCAATGATATAATTACTAAAAAGATACAAATTTTGATTTCCCTCTTTGTGCATAGCATTTAGGGATCTTTCCATAATTAAATATAGGTGACTAGTAGCATGAAAGTTCCGATGCTAGTCCCTAAAGCCGCACAACACGGAACACTTAGTTAAAATTCATGAAAGGGTTGTTTTTCGCACCTCACATGGCTTTTTTAAAAATCATAAAATGGTTGTGCACAATCGTCATACACCTTGCATCAAGCATGTTACGTGGTATCTCCTGGAATGCATTGCAATTGATTGATAAACTTTGACCAACGTTGAGAGGACAAGAAACCCAAGCTGTAGGTTTAGACGGGTGCTTCCGTTGGGGACAGTTTTGTGAGGCAAATCAAAATCTCCTGGAACGCTGAATTAGGAAAGAATGGAGTTTGTGCGAATGTTATATACGTTAGCGACGCATCTTGGGGCTAATCCCCGAGGTGTAGGAGAGTTGCAGTGGAGCCATGACAATCAGCCGAGAGGTGCTTCCCTATGTGTGTATTACGAGTCATTATACCTATATGTTGTGGGATCTCCCTCTGAGGATAAGGGAAGGTGAACATTGGACTACATATTGGATACAAACACAAAATCGTCATAAGCCTTTAGTGAAAAGTGAGTTTTAGACGCTCCTAGCCCGGGAGGCTGTGTGGTGGGGTTGTCTGTCGTATGCATGAGGTCCGACTAGTGCTATAGCTAGTGCTGGCCCATTCTAGGTCCCATCACAAGAGCATATGCATCCTTCCTTTTGAATCATATGTGCATAGCTCTAGTCCCATTTAAGTATCTGATGATAATATTTATACCTCCTAAGGCTTCTTTCAGAGGTTTACCATATACTTGCTACCCATTCAAGTATCTCATGATAATCTCTTTACCTCCTAATGCTTCTTTCCAAGGTTTTCCATTAACTTGCTACCCATTCCCATTGGGTGTAAAGCAATGGTGTATATTAGGCTACTAACTATCAATGCATAAGGAACCTTGGCCATCTCAACCTTTTACTCATTTGACTTGGGGCTATCCTCTTGGCTAAGTTTCAAATATGGAGGCAATGGAATACTAATTTTATTTCCCTTCTCCATATTGAAATACTCCAATACCTTCACAATGTATTCTTATTGAGACAAATAGAGTATCTTTTTCTCTATCTCACATATTGTACATGCCAAGAATGGGTCTAGCATTTCTTAAATCCTTCATGTCAATGGTTTGTGCAACCTTTTCTTTAATTCATCCACATCTATGAATGACTTTCCAACAATCACTATGTCATCCACATAGTGAATCAAAATCATAAGGTTTCCATTTATAGTTTTCATAGCATATATATAGTAATAATTTGTCTCACTTCTACTATGCAAACTTATGATACCATTACCTAGGAACTTGTTTCGAAATGAATAATCTCTTCTATAACTTATACACCAACTATTCCTTACCTTCCACAACAAATGCTTCATGCTACTTTATAAAAATGTCCTCACGCAAATCTTCATGCAAGAAAGAAATATTTACATCCATCTAAACAAGTTCCATATCTTCTTTAGAAACCAATGCAAGTATTGTACAAAGAGTAGTCATATTTACTACTAGTGGAATATCTCATCAAACTCAATTCCCTTTTCTTGAGTCCCTTGGGGGCCACCAATCTTTCCTTGTACTCAAACAATGTATCAAATGGAGATGCCTTCAAATTGTAGACCCACTTTTATGGAACTTTATGTTTTCCCTTTGGTAAGTGAACTAACTTCCAAGTAGCATTTTTCATCAAAGAATCCATTTATGGTTGCATAGCCTTCTTCCACTTGTAACAGTTATCCCTACTCATAGCATCAACATAACAAGAAGTGCCACCACAATCTATAACCATCACATAGTGTAGAGATGGAACGTATCTATTTGGCTCTCTAGAAACCCTCATAGACCATTGTAAACTAGATCAACATGAGCTCGTGGCTATCCAACCTATCTATCCTAAAAAACATGAGGCGGCCCACTCATTCCCATCTTAGCATTAGCTGATTGACTAAGCTTGTATCATGTGGAATAGACCATATATACTACTTATGTAATGGATGTACATTCTCCTAGAAGACTACTCTATAGATGTCAAGTGTTTTAGTGGGCTACCAATTCATCTTGTCCTCATTAAAATTGGCATTTTGGCTGCATACTACCTACTTCAACTCTGGATCCATAAGTAGTAGTCTATTTCTCTTGAATCCCATATCCAAGAAAGATATAATTTTTGGAATTAGGATCAAGATTACTCCACTTATCCTTAGGTACATGCATAAATAATTTGTCGTAAAAGACACACAACTGATCATAAACTAAGCCTCTTTCTAGACCATAAGCTCTTTGGAATTTTACCATCCATTGGCTTACTAGGAGACTTAAGTTAAGTGCACTATTATTTTAGCAACTTCATTCTAAACCTCATTAGTAAGTCCAACATTAGAAAGCATATTATAAACTCTTTCATGAATAGCCATGTTCATCTTTTTAGGCACACCATTTTGAGCACGATTTCTAGGTGCTATAAAATATCGTTTGTCACCTTGATTTTCACAAGAGTTTTTAAAGATATAAGGAGTGCATCCATCACCATTTTCAATAATTAACTCAAGGTTTTGTCTAGACTAACTCACTCCAAATGCCAAGAATTTTTGGAATGCATCTAGCACATCATCCCTCTTCTTAAAAGATGACAAGTGTAGACCTTTCTAGTGGCATTATCTATGAAAGTGACAAAATATGAAGCTCTGGGCCAATGAGACCATAGGTATAGGCCCACACAAATCACTATAATATAGATCCAAGCACTTTGATATTCTAATACCATCACCTCTCTTATGAAACAATTTAGATTTTTACCAAAAAGGCAATTGCCAATATAAAATGGAAAAAGTATCTGAATCAGTAAAATTAGATACTGCAAGGTGACAAAAGGCAAGTAATAAAGTAAATTCCATAAGGTGTAACATGAAAAAATAATTTAAAAACTAATTCTAGCACACATATAATGATTTTTAGTGAATATCTACAATCATATAATTATTTGTAATAATATTTTCAGAGCTTGCATAATGTTTTTGTAAGTTGTAATATTTTTTTCCAAAAAGGAAGACTACAACTCGACAATAGTGCACGAACTAGGTTTTGTTCGCTTTTGGAGTGGCTAGAGTAATCCAAATGTATATGCACAAAGTAGAAAACATTGATTGAGAGCTTAAAAAAGGGGATAGATGTAGGAATTTAGTGGAAGAACAACTCAAAGCCTAATGTATAGAAGGTGGAAAGTGAATGGATGAGCTCATTCTTATGGTGTGAAATCTTGAGAATTATCTTCTCCTTCTTGCTTGTACATGATGCACAAATCGGATGCTGTATGCTCACGTAGTGATGCCACAAGGTCCCCAAGAACAAAAGAACTCTACTTTTTGCACAAAACTCAAGATAGAAAGCATGCACGACATGAACAAGAGACCAATTGGGTGCAATCTCCCCCCATGCCTTGTGTGAGTGCTTCACAAAGCATGTATTTTATGTATTAATCATCTTCAAGCTCAAATAATAGCCCAAATTACAAAATAGCACGCTTTTGGCTTTTGAGTTTGCTTTAGCACAAAATAGAAATAAAGCTAATGGGCGGGTGCCCAAAGAGTCAGGCATACCCAATACAATGTCCAAATACAAATATCATAATCATGCGCCCATGTGCATACAAAATAATAAATAAATATCCAACGCCTCAATAAATAGGCGCGACAAAATATAGGTGCCATGCCTAAGGTATGCGCCCATCAAAATATAAGTGACAACTCGAATACACGCTATCCTCCAATGCTTTCCTCCGCCAACCACTGCTGCTATCTCTACACATCAACTGAAGCATTCATAATTGTTAGTAAAATAATACAATTAAACCGACAAAAGTGAATACCTAGTAGTCTTCAGCTACATAAATAAATCAACTGGTTAGAAATCAATCCTAACCTTAATTTATCACAAGTGCACACTCTAAACTCATAAATGCTTATTAATTTAATATGTATTTTGTGGAATCACCCGCTATGGAATCACCCATGTACACACTAAATTAATGAAACGCCCGAAAAGGATAGGGGTCCCCATCAACTTCTCGCACAAAGAATCCACTTTATGTATGAGCTGGCCCGGTCAACAAAGTTTACGGAATCCACCGTAAAACCTCATGGAATCCATTGTGGCACGGAATCCACCGTGAAATATGCCTCCTGGCATCATACCCCCGGGGTGGGATATCAATTGTCCTCAATTGCTATTAGCTCAATGTGGAGCTAACAGAGTGGGGAAAGCATTTAAGTCTCTAGCATGCATCCATTGGGCTTCTTCAACAGGATGGTTTTTAAACTTGACCAAATATCTAGAATATCTACGGCCAATTCTAGTGGTCATGAAATCAGTATCTATGATAGCTTCAGGTTCAAGTATTTTAGTCTCTTTATCTAACAAAGGTGGGTTTTCATAAACAGGGTGTACAGGTAATTGGCCTCTAAAGGGTCGTAATAAACTAATGTGAAATGTGTTGTGAATTTTCCAGTGAGGTGGTAGTTCTAACTTGAATGCATTGTCATTGATTTTGTGAATGATCTTAAATGGTCCATAGAATTTAGGTGCTAATTTCACAACTGGATGTTTATCTACACTTTGTAATCTTCATTTTTCTATTCTCAACCAAACAAAGTCATCAACTTTGAAATTCATGGCCTGTCTTTTCTTATTAGCTTTTTTTGTATATGATTGCTGGGCTTTGGCAATCATGTCTTTAACCTCATCAAAAATAGTAGCGTGCATATTAGCAATATCATCAGCACTCTGAATTCTATTTGATAAAGATGCAACAGGTGTAGACAATCTATAACCATAAATCACTTCAAACGGTGCTTTCTTTGTAGATGTGTGTGGTGTATTGTTATATGCAAACTGTAGTAAATGTAAATGTGTGTCCCATGTCTGTGGTTTAGAAATAGTGTAAGCACGTAAAAGATCTAAAGTAGTACTGTTAGTGGCTTCTGTTTGTCCATTAGTTTCAGGATGAAATGCATATGAAAAATCAATCTTTGTTCCTAGATTAGCAAACAAAGTAATCCAAAAGTTGTTACAAAATCTAGAATCACAGTCAGAAATAATAACTTTTGGTAATCCATGATTAGTGAAAATAGTTTTCAAAAATAATTGTGCTGCCTGAGATACTGTTAAAGTTTTTTTACATGGAATGAAATATGCTTGTTTACTAAACCTGTCTATAACAGTCCAAATCATATCATGGTTAGCTTTAGTATTAGGTAAACCAGTAATAAAATCCATAGAAATCTGTTCCCATGGTCTTGATGGAATAGATTAAGGCATAAGTAAACCATACTGTTTACCATGATGTCTCTTAACTATTTGACAAATCAAACATTCAAAAACAAAGTTAGATACATCAGTTTCCATATGTGGCCAATAAAAATCTTCAGTCAATGTACGCAAAGTAGATATAATACCTCCATGGCCTTGATATGAAGGACAATGAATCTCATTCAAAACAAAAGATCTAAATGGAACTGTAACACATAATCTCTTTTCATAAAACATGAATCCATCATTATATGACAATGAATCAATAGGAATCCAGTTATTTCCTACTAATTTATTCCAATTAGGATGAAAAGTAATGTCCTGATGATAAGTATCTTTCATAGGGGTTAAAGAATCAAATGATATAAAATAGATATTATGAATGGTCGATCTTCTACTTAATGCATCGGCCACTACATTTTCTTTACCTGGTTGATATTGGATAAGGGGATGAAAACTCTGAATAAAAGCTGCCCATTTGATATGTCGGTCAGATATTTGAGGTTGACTAAGTAAATGTCTAATACTTTGTTGATCAGTCTTAATCATAAACTCAAAACCCATTAAATAATGTTTCCATTGTCTTAAAGCTTGTACAACAGCTAATAATTCTTTATCATATGTGGAATATTTAAGTTCGGAGGGTTTCAGTTTACAACTAGAATAGGCTATGGGATGATTATCTTGCATAAGTACGGCTCCTATTCCAGATCCGCTAGCATCAGTAACTACTAAAAAGAATGGTCTATTGAAATCAGGTAGTTGTAATACAGGAGCATGGATTAATGCGTGTTTCAATAAATCAAAAGATTTTTGTTGATTATCAGACCAATGATAAACAATACATTTCTTTAAAAGTTTAGTCAAAGGCAAAGCAAGTAATGAAAAATTTCGCACAAATTTCCTATAAAAACTAGCAAGACCTAGAAAAGAATGTAACTCATGCATATTTTTAGGTATTGGCCAGTTCAATATTGCTTCTATCTTCTTAGGGTCAACTTTAATACCTTCTGATGCACGTTTTTAGGTATTGGCCAGTTCAATATTGCTTCTATATTCTTAGGGTCAACTTTAATACCTTCTGATGACACAATATGACCTAGATATTCAATTTCTATTTGAAAGAACTCACTCTTTTCCGGATTAGCATACAATTGATTATCTTTCAACAACTTGAAAACCAAATATAGATATTCATAATGTTCTTTCTCATTTTTACTGAATACCAAGATATCATCAAAGAATACTATAACACAATGCTGATATTTCAAAAATATGCGATTCATCATTCTACTAAATGTAGCAAGTGCGTTAATAAATCCAAAAGGCATCACTAAAAATTCATAATGACCAAATTGTGTTGCAGTCTTGAATATGTCAGATTTATCTAATCTCACCTGATGATAACCAGATTTAAGATCTATTTTACTAAATATGGCAGAACCTTGTAGTTTATCCATAAGATCATCGACCCTAGGAATTGGATATCTATTCTTTACAGTAATCTTATTTAAGGCACGATAATCAATGCACATACGATAAGTATTATTATTCTTCTTTACCAACAAAACAGGTGCACCAAATGGAGAACTACTAGGTCTAATCAATCCTCTATTTAATAATTCCTCAACTTGATTTTGAATTTCTTTTTGCTCTATCTGGTTATGCCTATATGGTGCTTTACAAGGTGGTTGTGTACCAGGAATTAAATCTATTTTGTGGTCTTCAGGACGTGAAGGAGGTAGTCCAGGTGGTAGATCTTCAGCAAAACAATCTTTAAATTGTGCAAGGAATTCTTTATGCCTAGGGTGCATACTTTTTTCTTTAGCTTGCAGTTCATTCACCCAAATTAGATAAGATCTACTACTTTTGCGTAATGCATGTTTAGCTTGAGTATGAGTAAGCAGTGGAAAAGCATTAGATGTATGCATACCATACAATGTAATGTGTTTTCCTTGAAAATGAATTTTAATTGAATGCGTGGAATAATCTATATCAAGATTATGCTGATGGCGCCAAGGCATACCTAAAATAATATCACTGGACTGTAATGGTACAACTAGAAAATTCCTTCTTTCAGTGTATTCACCAATTTGAATTTCTAAATCATGAACCTATTGTGTTTCATTATACCTTGTGCCTAAGAATGCTGATTTAATACGACACTGCGTAGGAACAATTTGTAATTTCAATTCCTTCACTAACTTTGCAGAAATAAAATCATGTGTACTATCATCATCATGCAAAATAATCTTTTCTTTTCCATGCACTCAACATTTCATTGTCAACAAAGAATGTGGAGTTGGCATACTTGGTAAAGTATTCGAAGGAGTAGTAATGTCGTCCTCATCTTCCGTAAAGTCAGGCATTTCCTCATGTTCTTCATCTTCCATTGCTCCAAGATAGTTGATATGGACAGGTGGCTTCTTCGATTGGCAATTGGCTGCTAGATGTCTAGGTTGATGGCATTTGTAACACAATACAGGTTTGGCTTTAGATACATTGTTTGCAATGGCAGGAAGTCTAGGAATATTAGGATTTGGCTGTGAAGATGGCTTAGGGTTTTGATTAGTATTTGATGGCAAAGCAGGTGGTTTTGTCCAAGACTTATGGAAAGATGATGAAGGAAATCGACTTTGATTGAATCTTCTAAAATTTGAATTGAATTTCTTAGAACCATAGTTACCATTTGCTTGAAATTGTTGTGGACGCTTGTCTCTTCCTCAAATCTTGTCTTCAGTGTAATGAGCTAAAGAAATTGCATCTTCAAGAGTTGCAGGCTTGAACATATTGACTTCAGCGTAGTAATGCCCAAGTAATCCAGACATATACTTGCGCTTGTGAGTCGCTTCAGGTACGTCTTCAAGCATGCATAATTGGAGTAAGGCATTCCAAAAGCGTTCGGTGTACTGAGAAATAGGCTCATGATCTCTTTGCTGAAGAAGGTCCCATTGCTTTATGGCTTTTTCATGGAATTGTGAAGGAAGGAAATTCTGTATAAACTTCTTCTAGAAACTCTCCCAGGTAGTGGGACAATCTATGCTCTTACGAACCATGGTCCACCAAAGAGATGCTCTATCCACTAAATTATTAGTGACACACTTGATTTTATCTTTTTCAGCATATGTTTCCTCATGAAAGTAATCATCAAACTGACTAATGAATGCAAGAACAATTTTTCCATCTCGAGTGCCATTGAAAGTACGGAATTTGAAATTTCTTTTACTTATCTTTGTTTCTTTGCGGATGGATTGAGCTTCGAGAGCCGCATCAATGGTTCGTCGAATAAGATCTTCAGATTGTGGTTCCTCTTTGTTGGTAGTCAATCTTTGTAAATTGGCCAATTGAACTTGCAATGCTTGCCGGGCTCTTCGTTCTTCATCTAACTGTATCATAATTAAATCCAACTTTTGTTCCACCGTAGGTTCAGGAAGATCGCCTTCAGCCATTAAATCATCCATATTTTGTTCCATCATCATGCAAAACTTCAAAAGACCTCACACTCTCAAAATCCAATTAGTGAGATGAGGGTAGCTCAAGATTGGGTGTACAAGGGTTATATATTTTTGTTTGGCTTTCACGGTCTTCGTCTTTGGCAATTGCGGGATTTGAAATCTTTGAAAAATCTGCATTTTGACCTTTTGCATGTGTTGAAACTGGTTCAGCAAGTCTGCGTATGCAAATAGAGCCTTCCAAGGAACAACTTTGCAGTTCGGTGCTTCTGCGCAGGAATAATGCTTATGGGAGTTTTGAGCACAAGTCAGTTCTGACTTCTGGTTACTTGCTGGACTTGCAGAGTTGCAGACTTACAAAACTTGAAAAGCTTGGTAATCTAGGAAGACTTTAGTGATTAAGCTTTTATAAAGCTTTAATAACTAGTCTTTAGGAACTATTAAACTGACTGCTGCCGTCGATTCGAATTTTAGGAGGGGGTAGTTGTTTTTCACTGCCGAATTTTACGCCAGTATGCGGCCCTACCACCATTTTGATAATTTGAAGCTTAATAAGCTTCTAATTAAGCTTTATAAGCTTTAAACTCAAGCTTAAAATTTTTAAGATATGGAGGCTTATCTGTTTGACTGTGGAAAAACGTTTTGGAGAAGAGGATGTAGGAGTGGTCCTCCGTCATTACAAGCCGGTCCTTCGCGCGATCAGAGGTTGTAAACAGAGGTGCTTGACCGCCAGGAATCCACCCGTATCGACCATTCGTGATGAGACTGACTGTAGAGCTCGATCGTTCCAGGAGTTCCGCCTTCGCACAAGATGGGTAGCGATTGGAAGCTCTCGATCTCAGCTTCGCTCTGATACCATTGATGTGCAAATCGGATGCTGTATGCTCACATAGTGAACGCCGGAAGGTTTCCAAGAACAAAAGAACTCTACTTTTTGCACAAAACTTAAGATAGAAAGCATGCACGACATGAACAAGAGACCAATTGCATGCAATCTCCGCCCATGCCTTGTGTGAGTGCTCCACAAAGCATGTATTTTATGTATTAATCATCTTCAAGCTCAAATAATAGCCCAAATGACAAAATAGCACGCTTTTGGCTTTTGAGTTTGCTTTAGCACAAAATAAAAATAAAGCTAATGGGCGGGCACCCAAAGAGTCAGGCATACCCAATACAATGTCCAAATACAAATATCATAATTGTGCGCCCATGCGCATACAAAATAATAAATAAATATCCAACGCCTCAATAAATAGGTGCGACAAAATATAGGCGCCATGCCTAAGGTATGCGCCCATCAAAATATAAGTGACAACTCGAATACACACAATCCTCCAATGCTTTCCTCCGCCAACCACTGCTGCTATCTCTACACATCAACTGAAGCATTCACAATCGTTAGTAAAATAATACAATTAAACCGACAAAAGTGAATACCTAGTAGTCTTTAGCTACATAAATAAATCAACTGGTTAGAAATCAATCCTAACCTTAATTTATCACGAGTGCGCACTCTAAACTCATAAACGTTTATTAATTTAATATATATTTTGTGGAATCACCCATGTACACACTAAATTAATGAAACGCCCGAAAAGGATAGGCGTCGCCATCAACTTCTCACACAAAGAATCCACTTTATGTATGAGCCGGCCTGGTCAACAAAGTTTACGGAATCCACCGTAAAATCTCACGGAATCCACTGTGGCACAGAATCCACCGTGAAATATGCCTCCTGACATCATTACACCATCTATCTGTGCTAATTGTAATGTGCCTGCTTATTGGCTATCCAAGCATGTTTTAGCAATCCATCGAGAAACGATTCTAAGCATCGCCACCCGGCACTCCCATGGAATGTTTCATGGTTTGTCGCCTAGGGTTTCCCAAGTCTGCCTCACAATGGAACATCCATGGCCCGAACCCACTAGGATCGACCTAAAATTTGGGTTCCTAATAGACAAGGTCTCCTGATAGCATCCTAGTGTTGGATTTGGGTTTCAGATATCCTACTTTACGCAGAGATACCCAATCCATAGCAAATCCATACCACACTTGGTTCAAAGAGAATGGAAAACGATAGGGATGCACCGCTCAACCTCTCTGCATGTAGGGCATAGTTCCATTTTGGTCACCTAAAATGAAACTCCTTGTATTTCAAAGATAAATATGATGATATGTTAATAAAGAACTTATTTGATATTGTTTTTCTATGTCACGTGATAAGATTACGTGAAGGAACCAGTGCTTAACAGTTTATTTAAAGAAGCTGATTGTTACATGTCAAATTAATGTGTTAGATAATTACATAACTAAAACAAATCGAGGAAATTGCGGAGGATGGGCCATGGGTCTGTCCTACGGTTGGGTGGTCCCGGTCAGCTGGGAACTTTTCTCAAATCTTGAAGAACAGCGGGATGATCGTCAAAGGACAGGAACAACAAAAGTGTTGACCTAGAGTTATGTCTTAATCGATTTACGCTGTTTTAGGGGAATGGAATGGGACTATGCCTTATGGCAGAGAGGTTGAGCTTTGCATCCCTCTTGTTTCCCATTCTCCTTGAACCAAGTGCAGCGTGAATCCGCTTCGGACCTGGCGTTTCTGTGTAAAGTAGTTCGCTTGGGTCCGACGCTAGTTGTTGTTAGGTAATGACCAATCAGGAGAATCCTAATTTCGATCGATCCTAAGTGGGAATGGCCATAATACTTCCGCTACGTGGCAGATGCGGGAAGCCCTATATCGCAAATCCCGTAACATTCCATGGGAGTGCCGGGCGGAGCTTTCTAGACATCCTTCCCGATGGACTGCTAAGATGTGTCCTGGATGATGCTAGTGGACACGTTACAGTTGGTATCAGAGCCGACCAACAACGAAAATTGTTTTTATGAGATTTCAATAAAATGAAGTAAAGAAATTATTGCTGTCAAAACATTTCCTTACCTTCAATGTTGTCTTGCAGAATTACGAAGCGTGGAACAAGTTTTTGGTATTTCGAGTCATGTTTATGACTGCAATGCATTCCCCGCTTTATAGACAAAGAATTGGGATGATGAACATCATGGAGCAGATTTATAATCCATCACCTTTATACATGGAACAAAGATGGACGGGTGCTTCAGGAATCTACTATATAGCCGCCCATCGGTTTGCTTATCTACAGACCAACCTAAAGAGGATCAAGTGGTTGGAAGACTTGAAAGTAATGAAGCTGTTCGTTTTTGTGGAAGCTCACGTAAATTCGACTTTACATATTCGAGGTCGAAGGGTTGAAATGAACTCATATGTATATGAGGAAGTAACTCGTGTAATCCCCGCCGACAGGATTAAAGTGTTGGGCTGCCATGAGAAGTATGGATTCCAACGGAAAGGATATCCTGAACTTCCGATGACTTATCGATTCTTGAAGATCCATGACCCAAAACCTTACTATTACACAGTTCATGTAGATAAATGTAATACAACATTGTTCTCCCCAAACTAAATGTAACAATTAGCTTATCATCACATGCAATGTTGTATTCGAAAGGGCTATGCCCATGTATATACGAAAAAAGACTTCTTTTTATCAATGTCTGGCTGTGCATAAGAGTTGATAAAAAGTTAAGTAGCTATATTGTTTATGGGATAGCTGAATTAAAGATATGCTAACATCGATTATCGTATAATAACGTTAAGAAAACCTTTATTCAGGCACAATCCTAGGTACAAGTTCCTAATTCGCCTCCTACATCAAGTACTGCTGTGATCTAGGAGAAGAAGTTCCTTCTCAAACAGATTAAGCCACCCGAGTTTGACGGGAGAGGCAAATTCGTCCAGGCTGATGTTGAAATTTAGATTGAATCCATGGAGGATTACTTCGAAGCAGTTGGTAATGCACCCACCAATCATGCTATGCTCGCCAAATTAAAACTCACCGGCAAAGCCAGAATTTGGTGGAAGCAACGGTGCAGGGATCAAGGGATTGCAGAGGGATCCGTCACCTGGGAGAAGCTGAAGAAAGCCATCCAGGGAAGATACTTACCACTTGCATATCACACGCAGAAAATGAACGAGTTCTACGAGCTCAAACAACTAGGACTCACTCTTGACGCATACTACTCTAAATTCGTCTCACTTTTAAAGTATGCGCCACAGATGGACATGACACAGCAGGTGTCCAAATTTTGTGCGGGCTTAAATCCACCAGTAAATACCCGTCTTGAATCTATGCATCCATTAGATCTTTAGAATGCACTCATTCAAGCGACGCCTATAATTCAGGAGGTGCAAGCTAGACCAAGGGGTAACAAAACTTGGTCTTATAATGACTCGAACAGAGGAGCATTCAGACCTCAAATGAAGAGAGTTCAAGGTCATAATCAGGGACAAAGAAAGAAAGCAAGGAGGAATAATGTCAACAACTTTGTTCCTACTCAAAGTAATGGCCGAAACCTCTGTTGTTTTCACTGCAACGAACCTGGTCACTTCAAGAGGCAATGTCCTAAGCTCGACGGAGGACATCGCCAAGTGTTTTTCCAAGGAACAGGCTGTGGTCAAGGAGCCGGTACCCAAGGAAGAGGAAGAACCGCCTGCATTGCCAATAGGCAAGGATGCGAAGAAGAAGAGGAAGACGATCCAACCATGGAAGCAGAATTCGAAAGAGCGACAGTCCATGCCGCTTTACACAAGAAAGGGCCGAATCGCCAGTTCTCGGTGATTCAAACAATGTTGGACTATCAAGGTAAAGGTTTCAAAACCTTGATTGATTGTGGCAGTACACATTCCTTTATCTCACCAGCATGTGCAAAAAGATTAGGAATAGCCACAGTAGAAGCACCTACCCTGCTTGTGGAATTGGCAAATGGTCGTTTGTACCAATCAAACTGCTAAGGTGGAATTCTTTCTGGGAGGAAAGAAGACTTCGGTTAAATTCAAGTCATGAATTTAGGTATCCATGAGTGTCTACTTGGAATGGATTGGCTTAAGCCCAACGACACCCACATTCACTATGGAAAGGGTCAAGTTTCCTTTCGAAACTCTGAAAGGGAATTAGTCACAACTCAAGGTGAGGCAGGAGTGCCAAGAATCCAATTGGCCAAAGTATCCCGAATCATAAAAGGAGCCAGAAAAGGATTACCCGTTTACTTGATCAAACTCAACAAGTTAGATCAAAAGCAAGAGTCTCATGAAGGACCTTCTTGGCTAAAGGAATACACTGACTATTCCCTAAAGAATTGACCGAACTTCCGCCTCAAAGAGAAGTAGATCATGAGATTAGGTTAGTACCTGGAGCTGTGCCAATTTCCAAGAGACCTTATAGAATGTCCATACCAGGAGCAATTGAGCTGAAGGAACAACTCAAGCAATTGTTAGATCAGGGCTACATCCAGCCTAGCAATTCACCACGGGGAGCTCCAGTACTATTCCAAAAAAAGAAAGATGGGACACTTCGACTATGTATTGATTACCGAGGGTTGAATCAATCAACAGTCAAGAACAAGTATCCTATTCCTAGAATAGATGAGCTTCTTGATCGTCTTCAGGGTGCAAAGATCTTTTCCAAGATTGATCTCAGGTCAGGTTACTATCAGATAAGGATCAAGGAAGAAGATATCTCAAAGATGACCTTCAATACAAGATATGGGCACTTTGAGTTCGTGGTTATGTCATTCGGGCTTACGAATGCACCTGCTATCTTCAATAGATTAAAGAAGGACATCTTTAGGCCATATCTTGATGATTTCGTGCTTGTCTTCTTCGATGACAATTTAGTCTATTCTAAACAGAAAGAAGATCATGAAGCTCAACTGCGGATTGTCCTTGAGACAATGAGGTCACATAAGCTATATGCAAAAATGAAAAAGTGTGCATTCTTCAAGCGTCAGATTGAATATCTGGGATTCATAGTATCATCAGAAGGAATATCAGTAGACCCAGCCAAGGTCAGAGATGTGCTTGAATGGCCAACACCAGTATTTGTCAAAGAAATACACAGCTTTCTTGGATTGACAGGATGATATAGGGTCTTCATAAAAAACTATGCTTTGATTGCAGCACCTTTGACGGATTTACTAAAGAAGCAGACTTCCATTACATGGTCAACTCCCGAACAAAATAGCTTCGACAGATTGAAGCAAAGTTTGGTATCAGCACCTATTCTAAAACTTCCAGACCTCAATAAGGAGTTCGAGGTAGTAATTGATGCTAGCATTCTTGCCTTGGGATGTGTACTTATGCAGGAAGGTCATCCAGTAGCATACTCTTCAAGGAAATTGAAGAGCCATGAAAAGAATTATGCTATGCATGATCTGGAATTACTAGCTGTCATCCATGCTCTAAAACTTTGGAGACACTACCTGTTGGGTAATAAGTTTACTCTAGTAACCGACCATAAGAGTCTCAAATGGATCTTTACCCAGAACGAGCTCAACATGAGGCAACGTCGGTGGATTGAAGTGTTGGAGGAATATGACTCTGAAATCAAGTACCGACCAGGGAAAGAGAATGTAGTTGCCGATGCATTTAGTCACAAGGCATTCCTAAATTCCCTAATCTTGCAGAATCCATCAACGACCAGATCTCTAGCTACAAAAGTATCTATGCCAAACAACCCTATACTTGAGTTAGCTAGAGAGGAAGCATGCCATGATTTGGCCTACCAAACAATGCCAAAGGAGATCTTTACCAAGGAGCAGAATCAAAAGTTGCAAGCTAAGTATCAGGAATTTTCCATTGATAGTGGACTTGTCTACTACAGAACAAGGCTATGTATACCAGTAAGCCAGTCACTTAAGCAGAAGATAATGTGGGAAGCTCATGATTCCCCTTTCGCAGGACATCCTGGCTATGCTAAGACTCTTAATGCAGTTAGAAAGAGCTACCATTGGGAGAGGCTCAAAGGTGACGTTCTCAAATATGCCACTGAGTGTTTGTCTTGCCAATGTATCAAAGCCAAACATGTCATGATGCCAGGGAAACTGAAACTGCTTGACATCCCCCAAATGAAATGGGAATTCATCAGTATGGATTTTGTTGTAGGCTTACCCCAAGTCCAGGCAGGATACAACTCCATCATGGTTGTGGTTGACATGCTTACCAAGGTTGCACACCATATTCCAGTAAAGACAAACTATAAAGCCTCCGACATTGCAAGGTTGTTTATCAAAGAGATATCTCTGGAGAGATTCTCTCTTCACATCACACTTCTGGAGAGCTATCTTTGAAGCTATTGGGACTCAACTCTGTTTTAGCACTGCCTACCATCCCTAAATGGATGGCCAAACAGAGCGAGTAAATCAAGTCATCAAGGATATGCTTAGGGCATACTGCTCTCGAGAGCGGAAAAGGTGGATTTAATATTGCCATTGGTTGAATTTGCCTACAATGCTTCTTACCAACATAGCATTCAGATGACTCCTTTCCAAGCTTTGTATGGTCATGACTGTCGAAGTCCCCTAAACTTTTCTGATCCAACCCTAAGGGTTGAAGCATCAAGGCAAATGTTGGAAGAGATGAATGATCAAATAAAAACAATAAGACAAGACATACAAGCGGCCAAGGATAGACAAAAGGCATACGCGGATTTGAAGCATCAAGAAAGAGTCTTCGAAGAAGGAGACATGGTCTTCATTCGCGTACGCCCTAAAAAGAGTTCTCTGTCCCTAGGAGATTGCAAGAAGCTAAGTCCAAGGTATTGCGGCCCGTAAAAAATCCTCAAATGCCTAGGACCCAATGCTTATAGATTGCAGCTCCCTGAGAACCTAAAGGTTCACAATGTATTCCATATCAGCCTATTGAAAAAATATGTACCCAACCCTAACCATGTACTTGATGATCAACAAATTGTAATGCCTAGTCAAGGAGTCCTTGAACTAAGGCCGGATAGGATCTTAGATGTTAGGGAGAGACAGTGAAGATCCAGAACCTTGAGAGAATGCCTCGTCTAGTGGAAAGATTATCTCGAAGAGGATGTCACTTGGGTAGATAAGGCACTCTCAACCATCAATATCCCCAGTTTATCTCGAGATGAGGTCATCTCGATTCCTCTAAGGGGGAGAGAATGTAATATATCAAATATATATTTTAAAAAATTTTCCTTCTCGCGCGGCGGTGCATCGAGCTGGAAGGGTAGAGGGGGGATAGAGGAGCTAGCAAGCTCCTCGCTGGAGCTTGTTCGGCTCCATAAGCATGCGAAGGGACACGTCGAGGGGAGAGGATTCCCTCCCCTCCCCTATAAAATCAAGGGTGGGCGGCAGAGACAGGAAGGCCGTGAGAGTAGGACGAATCTATCGCCCTGTGCATGCTGCTGCTGAGGGAGGAGGAAGGCGCCGCTGCCGTAGAAGGAGTCATGACTGTCGGATAGTCGTGAAGGAAGGAGGGGCTTGGTCGACGCCATCGTGGGGGACTCTGCACTGCGCCGCTGCCTGAAGCCATATGTCATCCCGAGACGCCTACCTCCTGCCCACCGTCAATGTCCATGTGGATCTTTAGTTTTTCAGAAGCCTTAGAAGCTTCCAAGGATTGGGCCTCCTAAGCCCCCTTTTCTGTGGCTTAGGACTACCCCCACGAATTCCCTCCTAAGATCCCCCATATCCCTTTTTACACTAAACCAACCCCCCTCCCCGGTTTTTCTTAGAACCTTTTCACCCCCCCTGGTTTTTTAAAACCCTCAAGTCCCCCTTCCTATACCCTTTCCTTACCCTTTTCCCCCCTCCCTGTTCTACCCCTTAGAAATCCTTTCACCCCGCCCCGGTCTTAAGGCCTTAACCCCTTCCCGAGGGGCCGTTAAACCCCCCACACCCCTTGGCCTCATAACCCACAAATCTCTTCCCTGTACTTAAAGTTATAAGCCCCTTCTTGTGAGGCCGTATTTCACCCCCCATATTCCTTTTAACACACTCCCCTAAGCCCTTTCTAACCCCCGTGTACCCTTTTTCCTTCACACCTTTTTCCCTGTGCTATAATCCCTTGTGTTACCCTTCAAAATTTTCCCCCTAGGTTTGAAAACCTCTAAGTCCTTTCACTCCCGTGCCCAAAAATCTCTCAAGGTTTGTATGTTGTGAAGCCACACTCACGCACAACCTTTTTTGCCGTGGATATACCCTATAGGGACTTTTTAGGCTTTATAAACATTTCCCTCTCCGAAGAAGCTAAGACTTTAAAAGTCTTATTATCACCTCTCGTGGTCAATCTTTTGAACGGCTCCTTGCCTCGAAAGAGAGATTGTGGAAATCCAAGAAGGAGAGTAAAAGTTGCCTTCACATCTGAAGGATTACAATTGTGATGCCGCCTAAGAAAGTCCAAGGAGTAGCTACGGGAGGGTCATCTCCCGATATCCATGTGGATATCTCACCCCAAAACCAGGTTTTTCCTTCTTGGTTTTATTTCGGTTTTAAGTCAATCATGCAAAGATGAAATTCATGAAAGGTTTCTTATGTTGCTTGAATTCTAGGAAGTTATCATTGCTAACTGCATATCTTAGCAAGGAAAAGATTGTTATTTGGCATGAGTTTTGTTTGCAAGGAAAAAGGAAGATTAATTGAATTTACCTAACCTCAAAGCATTAAAGTTTAGGACTAAAAAATCAATTGTCACAATGATAACAAATCGTGCCGAGGTGATCTCAATATTACCTTCTAAAAGATAACCGAATCAATGTAAACTTAGAAATACCTATGCTGCAAAATATACCTTGGGAATGATTTAAAGACCAAGAAACATTTATACCTTAAACACTTGACTACCTTCCCCGATTGTAGGATCAATAAATTCGTAAATGTAAAAGAACTAGGGTTTGTCCCTGAGGTTCTTAAAAAGAGACCCTAGGTCCGACAAACGTCAGCTTAAAGAAACTAAAATGGATTGTTTCATCGTATATTACGATGCAGGACTTACGTAGCAAGTACGAAGTCATATAGTCTTGTGATTGATTCACAAGAAGAAAGGGTAAATACCCTCAACAAGGATGGCAGATCCTTACGCAAGTTATCTTGCAAAAGGATGTATTCTTTGATATCCTTCTAAATAAGGAAAGTTAAAAATCGAAAACTAAATTATCCAATGAACTTTAGGGTTGACCAAGTTGGGTTAATAGGGTATGACCTAACCCAGAATATAAGGGATCTTGTTAAGTTGCAAGACACCCTGGAACGAGTGCTAATGCATTCGAAAGGAAAGAATCATTCCTTACCAGTTTGCCAACAACAAGATCGGTTAATAAAAAGTGTTTGTGCTTGCTAGAGAATTTAGAGCACTGTTTGATTTATGAATTACAAATTAAATGAATATCTATACTTCAGGTTGAAGGTCTGAAGGGAGAGTCAGCTTCAGTTACCCCCCACTGCCTGCCTGACCCTAACCAAGGGGGTTGTTGACCGCGCCAGGAACGTGGACCGAACCCGCCGCGAGAGGTTTCTCCATTGAGCTCTACTTGGAGCAAGAGGATGCTTGGGTGCCAGGGGAGGCTCTCGCTGTAAATCCCTCGCCTTCCGGGTCCTACACAAGAGGCTAACGTGACTCGGGATTGGATCTCGAGGCCCGTATACTAGTCTACGGGTAAAAGCTTGGATTAGTGATCCCTGTGGATTATTGGATAGCCTTCGGGCGGATTATGGACAAGCCTATGGGCGGAACTCCTTGTATTTCAAAGATAAATATGATGATATGTTAATAAAAAACTTGTTTGATATTGTTTTTCTATGTCACGTGATAAGATTACGTGAAGGAACCAGTGCTTAACGGCTTATTTAAAGAAGCTGATTGTTACATGTTGATCCAGGTTTTTTACAACCCGGATTATTACCACAAAATTTGGCCAAAGCCCCTATCAAGAGCTTACCATATCACTTTGGGTTTACTCTTCAAGCACTAGGTATGCTACATTGCTTCTCGATTATGATAACTCTAGCAAATGGAGGGAACAAGTTCTTAGAAGGCATGCCAATGTAAAGGGTAAAAGGAATGGCTATCTTAGTGAAGATGAAAATGGATTACACCTAAGAGTTAAGTGAATGCATAGATTTTTCAAAGGACTAGCCTCCAACTACACATGGGCTTCGTCTACATCACTAAGATTTGGAATCTATCACCATCATTAGAGGACACCTCACCCTAGCACACAAGTCAATATCCACATCATGGTGTCATTTGGATCTTGCACAAAAGCTTACAAGTATGGACCCCTTTTGTCACATGCTTATATGTATTTATATACATATGGGGGACTAAAGTCAAAGCAGCTTTTGAAAGTCATTTTTTATCATCTCAATAACTCCCAAGAAAAAGCAAATTTCAAGAAAATTCTTGCGTGTCCCAATCGGTTTGGACCTGGTCTACAAAGTTGTAGAAGAAACTTTTTTCAAATTCCTCACGGATTTGAAGTTACGAAGGCGTAGGCTGCTGGCTACATGCAATTTTCTTCTCTCTTTCACCACACCAACTTTCCACTCTGTCCTTCTTGTAAATATATTATAATAATGTGCTTTGGGCACCCACCTATTGTAATCTAGCTCCATTTCTCTATGTTGTCTACCACCACCCTTGGCTTCTTGCATGATGACCAAGGTGGGGACTTGTCCCATCCACTATGTTCCATATTTTCAAAGATGCCATATATCATCTAGGATTATGTTAATCAAGAAGATTAGCCTAATCTAATCCCTCATGGAGGCTATATAAAGAGCCCATGGAGAATGAAAAGAGGGAGGAAGGACAATGACAAGTCCATGAGAGCACTCTAGAATATTCTCATCTCCTTGAGGTAAGCTATGAGTAAGTTCTTTTATTATGTAGTATAATGGCAAGCTTCCTCTATCTTTTCTCCTATTATCTCCCTCTCTTCTCATCTTCTCATTCCATATAGCATAATGGAAAGCTTCCTCTACCTCTTCTCCTATTATCTCCCTCTCTTCTCATATTCTCATTCCATGTAGCATAATGGCAAGCTTCTTCTACCTCTTCTCCTCTTGTCTCCCTCTCCTCTCATCTCTCTCTTATATTCCAATATGGTGTCTAGTACATATATTCTCTCTTGTAAATTTGTGTCTTGGTTCTCTTGATTCTCTTTGAGAAAAGGGATGTCCTAGCCCATACTCCCTTTGGCTAGGTGGTGCCCCTCTTTAGTTCTCTTAGTGAGGATTGGAGGTTGGATGGGTAAGAGGCAACCCGTTCATCATTTTAGCCCTCATTTTTGGTGCCCCCGCTGAGGACATTCTCAACCACAATTCTCTACCTCCTTATGTGGAATGATACAACACATAGTGGTGCATCCTCTATAACAAGTTCCCCAAGTGGCTCTTCCTCAACGCCTTCACCAACTATTTTTGAAGCTGGTCGAAGTCCACGACTCCTAGAATTGTCTCCTAAAGAAGCTCAAGAAAGAAAGTATGCCTATCGGATGATGGCACGCATGCGGGTAAAAGGTGTTCACTTTAGAAATTCCATTATCTCACAAGGGAAAAAAATATGTTGCCATCAATTGCTAGGTTCTCATAATTGTGGTAAGTGTTTTGCAAACAAAGTGAAAGCCCTTCCGAGAGGTCCTCATCTTCAAATCATCAAATCCGTCTCTCTCTCTGGCCTAATCCACATCAAAGGAGGACAACTATGCATGAACGGTGTGGAGTTTTGTAGAAGTGCAAAGTATGGACACTACCTTCAACTGTTGTTAGCTCGAAGGTTGGGTGTGGTTGAAAAGGTGGCCATCACACCTTATGAAATATATGTCGCCGAGGATGGACACACCAAGGCAAGAACAATCACTGGTGAGCAAATTCTCCGTATAGCAAAGTTGGTGGGTTCCAAAAAGAAACACTCTGGAAAAATCCTTCATAATTCAAAAAAGTGCATTCTCTCTACTCCCTTAAGTAGTCTCCACTCATCATGAATAATAATAATGGCCCGAATTTCTACACCTTTCACTCTGTACAAAACATCCGAGTTAATGTATGCATCAGTAGGAAGATTTTCTTCCAGCAGCGTCTTGTCATGTACTTTGGAGCTGAAAGATTAAGTGAGATTCTTGTATCACCAGAACCTATAATCTTCCCAATGCTAGACTACAATGCATCCTTCAATGTACATGTATTTATCCTATTATAATAGTTTCTCATGAATCAGAACGAGTTGTATGGACCTATCCGTCCACTTGCTATGCAAACTGTGCATATTGTAGCTAGCACAAAACTTAGATTCCAAGGCATTATTAGAAGCATACTGGGGCCTAGACGTCTTGCTGAAATCAATGCATCTGTGAACCCATTCATCCTTCCCCTTATAAAATACAACTTAAGTCTAGACGTTTTCATCTTCATACTCTACTAAGGCAACATGGCATTTCCAAGTTTTTTGGACACAAAGGGGAGAAAGCTCTAGACTTTTTGGATGACTTGGAAATGGCCTTCCTAGTCACAGGCCGGGATGATGAAGCAACCAAAGTACAGGCCTTCTCTTTAGTTCTAAAGGGTGATGCTCGAGTGTGGTATCAAGCTCTCCCGGAGGCTACAAGGGGTAATTGGGAGAATCTCAAGACCGCATTCATGCACAAGTACCAAGATAGAGAGCCACCTGAAGATATTTGGAGACAACTCTTAGATCTTCGCTAAACCGTAGCAGGGGAATACCAAACCTATGAAGGCATGTTTATAAAATTGTGGGATAAATGGATAGCCTCTTTAGCCGAGGGAGAAAGAGTACCTGATTGCCTTAAGAAAGATTGTTTTCTAGTCGGACTCCATCCTCTACTAAGGGAGAAGGTCAAAGGAAAGTTTCCCACATCCTATGAAGAATCAGTCACTTATGCGAGGGAGAAAGATAGAAAATTGAAGTATCAAGCCCAATTGAAGGGGGGAGTTGAGCCCATGCACGTTTTACCAACCATGCCAAGGCCTAGAGAAATAGCAGAGGTCCCACCTGAACCAGAGATACCACAGCAAGAGCTCCTACAACGCATTACTAATCAACTTGAAAGCCTTTCATTAAATTTGGTGCAAGGAGTGCGGCCCCCTCCCCTCATAAATGAAGGCAATCGAGGTCCAAGAAGATAAGAAAGAGAGTATGTTTACTATAATTGTGGGGAGACTGGCCATGGTATGTACTTTTGCCCTCATCCTAGGTGTTTTCCAAGAAATGGGTTCCAACCAAGAAGGAGGGGACAACAAGTGACACCACCTAGGGAAAGGTTTGTTCCACCGAATCCAAGGCCTCCACCACCGGTTCAAGTTCTCCAGCATCCTCGACCACTTGCAGAGGTGCCGCCTTGCCTGTCCAACCGCCAGAGAATCATGATGTTAGGATAATTAGTTTAGATGAGAGTGATGTCAAAGGGAAGGCCAAAGTAGTAGAGGTTGAAGCAATGCCGGTGAAGAAATCCCGGAGAATTGAGAGAATGGAGCCTACACCACCAAAGGAGGTTGAAAATATGGAAGAGGAGGCAGAGTCATCAATGGCTGCAAAGACACGCAACAGTAAAAAGAGGAGGGCTCGCTCACGCCGACACATTGAGCCAGATGATTTTTCCCTGGGTAAAGGTACTAGAGCTTATGATTTTCTTGTTGATGTAAGGAATCAAGGGCCAAAAATTTCATGGCCACAATTACTACATCTATCTCCAACAGTGCGGTGACAATGGTCAAAGATGGTAAGCATTAGACCCATGAAGAATAGACATGTGAATGCAATCCAAGCTAGAAAGATGAAAGATATTGTGCCTCTAGTAGAAGCCGAAATCAATGGGTAGAGAGTGTCAAAGACATATGTGGATGGAGGTGCAGAGATTTGTGTCATGACGGAAAAGTTGATGCATCGTTTGGGATTAGAGGTAAATGAAACTACTAAATTTGGGGCCAAAATGGCTAACAATGTAGTAGTAAATTGTTTGGGAGTTATAAAGAACGTCAAGGTAAAGGTGTGTGGAGTGCAATTGGAGCTTGACACGTATGTGATGCCAGTGAAGGGGGATGGCTATCCGCTCATTCTTGGGTGACCATGGCTAATGGGAATGAAAGCCAGACAAGATTGGGAGACAGGGGCTTTAGAGCTAAGGCCACAAAAGGGGCTGCATAAAAAATGGAAGAGCACTATCTACAACATGAAGGAGGGCCGGCAGGAGGATCTTGTGTTAGAGACCACTGCTGATGAATGGAGTTCCAGCGAGGGTTGGTCATCTATGACAGAGGGAGAGTCTTCTAATGAGGAGGAAGAAAGCTCTCTAGAATTGATGGGGATTACATTAAAATGGCCTTCTAGTAGTGCAATTCCAGAGCAGCTTCCAAAGGTCAAGAAGGAGGGGTTAGAAAAAATGTTGGCTAAGGATCTATCAGTTGAGGAGAAGGCAGCCTACATGGAAGTGGTGATAAAACACTCTGCACTTTTTATTTTTGATTATGAACACATCACAGGTGTGACAGCAATACAACATCACATTAATCTAAAAGAGGGAGCACGGCCAGTGGTGCAGTGACTACGACGATTGGGAGTAGTTCAACAAAATGCTCTACTCACTGAGGTGCAACGACTTTTAAAGGCAGGCTTCATCTATCCAATAGGGGACTCAGAGTGGGTTTCACCTGTGGTGGTGATACCCAAGAAGAATGGAAAATGGAGGATTTGTGTGGATTACAAGCCGCTGAATGCTGCAACAAAGAGAGATCACTTTCCTCTTCCCTTTCAGGATGAAATACTCAACGAGGTGGCCGGGCATGAGAGATACACTGTTTGTGATGGATATTCAGGTTATTTCCAGATTCGAATAGCTGAGGAGGATCAACAGAAGACCACCTTCATTACAACTTGGAATTGTTTTTCTTACAAAGTAATGCCATTTGGGTTAACAAATGCCCCAGCTACCTTCCAGCGATTCATGAATTATGTCTTCCAGCCATATTTTGGAAAATCCATTAGGGTCTTTATTGATGACTTTTGTATTTATAGTTCTAAGGCTTTACATCTAGGAAAGGTGGATGAAGCTTTCAACCGACTCACACAAATGGGGGGGCAGTTAAACCATGAGAAGTGTCGCATTGGCGAAAGCAGTGTAACTTTGTTAGGGCATGTCGTAAGTGAGAGGGGCATTGAAGAAGATCCAAACAAAGTTAAGGCCCTATTGGCGGTGCCATCACCATCTTCTGTGAAGCAACTAACCTCTTTCATTCAGAAGGTGCGATATATGGGGCGGTTCATTCATCTCCTCTCCCAATTAATATTTCCACTACAACGGTTAATCCACTCTGAGGAGCTCCTGTGGAGTGACGACAGCGAAAGGTGCTTTCACGAGGTGAAGAAGGCTCTTAGCACCCTTCCTATAATTTTACAGCCTTGTTGGGATCAAGAGTTTTTTGTCAATCCGAGTTTTGGGGAAGATGCTCTAGGGGTAGCACTAATACAAAAGGATGCTAAAACTGGCCTAATGAGACCGGTTTACTTTTCTAGTAGAGTAATGACAGCATCAGAACGAGGGTACAAGATGGTCGAGGTGATGGTTTTGTCTCTAATGTTTGCTATAAGAAAGTTTCGTCCTTATCTTCTCCCTAGGCCATTCATAGTGATCACGATAGAAGAGCATTTTCCCTATGCCTTACAGCACATGGATGTTTTAGCTAGAATCGCTAAGTGGGTGATACAACTCCAAGAGTTTGACTACACCTTCAAGGTGGAGGATTCTACTCGAGCTTGCCTAGCTGATTTATTGACCCATAGATGCCATCAAAAGAAGGAAAAGGAGAAGGGAAAGGTGAAAGAGGGGACACCTCCTCTTGAGGAGCCGCCACGGGTGGAGAATGCCCATGCCCTCTACTTCGATGGGGCCTACAAGCGTATTAAAGACATAGCGGCAGCAGGAATAGTGGTGTTCAGCCCCAAAGGTGACAAACTTTATGGAGAAGGTATCAGCTTGGAGGATGTCCATTCTAATAATGAGGCAGAATATCAAGCCTTACTTTTAGGTTTGAGGTGGTGTCTTTCACATGGTGTCACTCGGCTTTTTGGTGATTCTATGCTAATTGTTAAGCAAATGAAAGGAATTTGGGCTTGTAAAAATGATAACTTGGAAGTGAAAATGAGGGAAGCTAAAACTCTCATGAGAAAGCTACAGAAAGCCCAAATCTATTTTGTGCCAAGGCGCACAAATGGCGATGCAGATGCTCTAGCAGCTGAAAAATTGAAAGAGGTAATGGTGGGCATCGTTATAGTAAAGCTTCCCTTGTTTCAAGGTAAGTTTCAACTACAAGATGTGCTTTATTTTCTCGAGCAAGGTGAGACACCTACACATATGAGTAAAAGTGAGAAAAGATGGCTAGCTACTAAGGCCACTAAATACCGCTTGATAAATGATGTGTCGTATTGCAAAGGAAAGGATGCAGTGCTTAGAAGGGTGCCAACAGCAAAGGAGATTATAGATGTGATTAAGAGCTGCCATGAAGGGGTTTGTGGCGGACATTTTGCTCAAGAAATAACCAGCAGGAAGATTCTCCAAGCTGGTTTTGTGTGGCCTAGTCTACATCGAGATGTGCAACATTGGTGCCGCACTTGTGACGATTGCCAAAAGGACAGACCAAGGAAGCTAGTGCATGAGGAACAAAATCCCATAACTACATATGGTCCATTTGAGAAATGGGGGATTGATGCAATAGGGCCACTTCCACGAACTCAATCTGGCAAGGAATACATAATAATGGGTGTGGACTACATGACGAGGTGGGCAGAGGCTTCAGCAACTAGTAGGATCATAGCCCAAGAAGTGGGAAAATTTGTGTTTGAAAATATTTATTGCAGGTTTGGCACACCTTTGGAAATTATCTCTGATCGGGGTCCTGGTTTTAGGGCAAACCTAGTAGGGGAGCTAATGGAAAGGCTAAAAATCAAGCACAGGCATTCTACTCCCTACTATCCACAGTGTAATGGTTTGGTCGAAAAAGTGAATGGGCTGATTTGTAAGATAGTTACCAAGCAGGTACACATGCACCCCAAGCACTGGGATAAAAAATTGAATGCAGCTCTTTGGGCTTACAGGACTTCATTTAGAACCTCACTTGGCTATACTCCATTTCACCTCGTCTATGGCCAAGAAGCTTTGCTTCCTATAGGGGTGGAACTGGCTAGTTTGCGTGTTTTAGTAGCCAGTCAAGAGAAGAATCAAGATAAGAAGTTAGAGGAAAGAATCTAGAGAGGCTGGAGTTAGATAGAGAAGCAACAATCCAACACTATTCCATGCAGGCTAAAGAGAGAAGTAAGACCTTTAATAAGAAGCTGGCTAGCAAACACATAAGGGAAGGATCACTTGTGCTACGCTATGATAACCGCTTTGATAATAGAAAGGATGCTAAACTTGTGTTCAAGTGGGAAGGGCCATTCATGGTCATAAGGAGATATCCAAATGGCAGCTATAAGCTAGGTGACATGGATGGAAAGGTTCACAAGACAAGGGTAAATGGATGGCGACTGAAGCCTTATTTTCAAAGAAATATGAACACTTTGGAGCAGTCATTCAATGAAGAGCCACCAATGAGGGGGTGCAGTCCTCCTTGCTCTATTGGACCATCATTATCAAGCTAGAGGCATGAATACCTCTAGCCTAAGGGGAGGGCTAATGATCCGGGTTTTTTACAACCCAGATTATTACCACAAAATTTGGCCAAAGCCCCTATTAAGAGCTTACCATATCACTTTGGGTTTACTCTTCAAGCACTAGGTATGCTACATTGCTTCTCGATTATGATAACTCTAGCAAATGGGGGAAACAAGTTCTTAGAAGGCATGTCAATGTAAAGGGTAAAAGGGATGGTTATCTTAGTGAAGATGAAAATGGATTACACCTAGGAGTTGAGTGAATGCATAGATTTTTCAAAGGACTAGCCTCCAACTACACATGGGCTCCGTCTGCATCACTAAGATTTGGAATCTATCACCATCATTAGAGGACACCTCACCCTAGCACACAAGTCAATATCCACATCATGGTGTCATTTGGATCTTGCACAAAAGCTTACAAGCATGGACCCCTTTTATCACATGCTTATATGTATTTATATACATATGGGGGACTAAAGTCAAAGCAACTTTTGAAAGCCATTTTTTATAATCTCAATAACTCCCAAGAAAAAGCAAATTTCAAGAAATTTCCCGCGTAACCCAATCGGTTTGGACCTGGTCTACAAAGTTGTAGAAGAAAATTTTTTCAAATTCCTCACGGATTTGAAGTTACGAAGGCGCAGACTGCTGGCTACATGCAATTTTCTTCTCTCTTTCACCACACCAACTTTCCAATGTGTCCTTCTTGTAAATATATTGTAATAATGTGCTTTGGGCACCCACCTCTTGTAATCTAGCTCCATTTCTCTATGTTGTCTACCACCACCCTTGGCTTCTTGCATGATGACCAAGGTGGGGACTTGTCCCATCCACTATGTTCCATATTTTCAAAGATGCCATACATAATCTAGGATTATGTTAATCAAGAAGATTAGCCTAATCTAATCCCTCATGGAGGCTATATAAAGAGCCCATGGAGAATGAAAAGAGGGAGGAAGGACAATGACAAGTCCATGAGAGCACTCTAGAATATCCTCATCTCCTTGAGGTAAGCTATGAGTAAGTTCTTTTATTATGTAGTATAATGGCAAGCTTCCTCTATCTTTTCTCCTATTATCTCCCTCTCTTCTCATCTTCTCATTCCATGTAGCATAATGGCAAGCTTCCTCTACCTCTTCTCCTATTATCTCCCTCTCTTCTAATATTCTCATTCCATGTAGCATAATGGCAAGCTTCTTCTACCTCTTCTCCTCTTGTCTCCCTCTCCTCTCATCTCTCTCTTATATTCCAATATGGTGTCTAGTACATATATTCTCTCTTGTAAATTTGTGTCTTGGTTCTCTTGATTCTCTTTGAGAAAAGGGATGTCCTAGCCCAGGTGGTGCCCCTCTTTAGTTCTTTTAGTGAGGATTGGAGGTTGGATGGGTAAGAGGCAACCCGTTCATCATTTCAGCCCTCAATGTCAAATTAATGTGTTAGATAATTACATAACTAAAACAAATCGAGGAAAGTGCAGAGGATGGGCCATGGGTCCATCCTAGGGTTAGGTGGTCCCGGTTAGCCGGCAACTTTTCTCAAATGTCGAACAACAAAAGCGTTGACCTAGAGTTACGTCTTAACCGATTTACGCTGTTTTAGGGGAACAGAATGGGACTATGCCTCATGGCAGAGAGGTTGAGCTTTGCATCCCTCTTGTTTTCCATTCTCCTTGAACTAAGTGCAGCGTGAATCCGCTTCGGACCTGGCGTTTTTGTGTAAAGTAGTTCACTTGGGTCCGACGCTAGTTGCTATTAGGTAATGACCAATAAGAACCCTAATTCCAGTCGATCCTAAGTGGGAACGACCAGAATACTTCTGCTACGTGGCAGACGCAGGAAGCCCTAGATTGCAAATCCCGTAACATTCCATGGGAGTGCCGGGCGGAGCTTTCTAGACATCCTTCCTGATGGACTACTAAGACGTGTCCTGGATGATGCTAGTGGACATGTTATAACTACTTTGTTTTTACAACTTTATAAATGGGAAATGAATGAAGTATGACTAACTATATGGATTGAGATTGAAGAATAAGAGTAGGCCTCAGGTATATACATGATCTGGAGTACTTCCAAAGTATATGGAGCCATAAAGTCTTCAACAAATAATCTCAAAACAAAGTAGACATCTTGTTGTGTAAACAGACCCTGCTGGACCAAATTTGCCATAACTTCTAGTAGAAGTGTCCAAATGAGACGTACCATATATCAAAATGAATCTCTTGAAGAGTACTTAAAGCCCATGTAGATAGCTTAATTCTGAAAATTAGACACGATAAAAACTGTTATAAAACAACGTGCTATCCTGATCTTGTCTACATCATCACTAGCTCCATAATCAATAGGCTTTAGCCACCAATGTATCCCTTAAGAAAGAAAACTCATCCAATATAGAATCAGGCCTCCAAGAAGCTTCCTCAGGTGGTAAACCTCTCCATTTGATCAAATATTCCATGATAGAACGAGATCGAAGCTTCTTCTCACACTGACCTATAATAGCCTCTAAGATGTACTGAATAAGACCTTTTTCATCAATAGGTGGCAGCTCATCAACTATATTCATTGGATCACCATAAAATGGCTTGAGCTGACTAACATGGAAGAAATTATGAATCTTTGTGGAAGAGGGAAGCTCTAATCTGTATGCCAAATATCCAATTCGCTTAAGGATCCAATAAGGGCCATAAAACCTGTGGGCAAGCTTATTACTAGATCCAGATTTTAATGTAGAGTACTTGGACTTGGGCACCTTTAGTAAGACCAACTCTCCTTCTTTGTCATGAAGGAAAATACAACATTAATATTTGCACCTTGGATTAATTCCAGCCTTTGTAAATTCAGCCCTAGCCTACGTGTACATGTGTGAACAGCCCTTAAGTTTGGAAAGAGGGTTAGAACAAAAGGGACTAGAGGCCAAAGGCAAGACATCTTTTGATCATTCAATAATCTTGGCTTTTCCATCTTCTTGAAGTTAGCTTCTTCTTAGCCTATGAAGCATTCAGCCGTGGCTGTCATGTATTCTTGAATCCCCAACCATTAATACATGATGAGGATGTCTTGGTGCAATAGACTTGTTAATTCTTTGTTGTTGCTTAGTTAATTTTAAATTTCAGTTAGATTTCATTCCATGGTTGATTGCTTTCTTACATTAGTATCAGAGCAGTAGCTTAGATCCTTGCAGAAGTCATTTTCAAGTACCAGATTCAGTTTCCTAGGCTAGGGAGAGCAAACCATAGTTAGGAATTTGAGTGACAGGACTTGACAGGACATGAAAGCTTCAAACCGGAGTTACATGTGAAGGTCTGCTACAAACAGGGATGAAGATGGTGATTCTTGGCATTACTAATGGAAGAAACGGCAGGCTCCATCCAAAATAGCAGGTCGTGACCAAGATTTGAACTAAAAATTGGGGTAAGTGGACAAACTAATGGTTACAGGACTTAGAGGAGGGATAAGTTAGAGTTACTTTTCATGAAACAAGGGTTTCTTCTCTTTTCCTTCAAGCTGTCCACAAGAATCCATGGCCAAGACAAGATCAGATCTTCTCTCTCTCACTCCTATCATGAGAATGGATTACATGACCTTCTTCCCTGTTTCAGGAGCTTCATTTGGAGTAGCTAATATAGCTACTTAGCATTGTCTTGGACTTTTCATACATGAGTATGTCCTCACGCTGTTTGCGTCGCCTGCACACACTCCCCTACTGCGTGGAAAATTCAGAAGTATGATGGCCTTTGAGCATTGCTAATGATCCTATTAACCCTGGGCAAGAGGTCTCTCACAAGCTTCTTCAAGATTCTTACCATTCTGGAGTTTTCCCTCTTCTTCAAAACCCTAGCTATGGCAGTTTGGGACAGCATCAAAGATTCCTGAAATTTTTGAAGCAAATCATGGGGCTTTTGTGGGCAAAGCATCTTTGAAGCTTCCTCAACCATTTCCCCTCAAGAATCCATCAACATTGGACCAACATTGAAGGAGATTGAAGCCAATGGAGGTCTAGGTATTCAATGGACAGCATGAAGCTTTTATGCCATTAAATTTTGGCATTCCCTCTCAAATTTCGGGATCTCTTGGACACATTGAAGCCCTCTCTATTACCTATTGCAACCTACTTCAAGTAGAAAAGGTAATCGGTCTTCATCAACCCTCATTTGGAGCAAATTGGAGCATTCATGGAGTCATGGAGCTTTCATGGGATTAATGAAGCTGAAGCTTATCAAGGAAGGGATTATTCTTGAAGATTGAAGATCTCTTGGACTGATTTTAGAAGGATTATCAAGCTCAACTCACCTATGTCAAGCATTATGGATTGAAGGTCATTCCATCAACAATGCTCTTCTCCAATCAATCAAATGAGGTACTCTAATCACTCTTAATTTCTCTTTACATCCAATTGCTGATCTCATTTCCAATTGTTGAAGAGAAATAAGAGGATTAATGAAGATTTCATTCATAGCCTAATGCATTGCATGAAGCCTATAGGTTATGTCAGTCATTGTCTTTACTAAACCTCTTCAATTTACTGAAATGGCCATCTCTAAATGTCTCAAACTCTTCCATAATGAATGAGAATTACCCATCTACTTTCATTCACTGAAATCAGTAATTTCTTGAACTTCTTTACTCAATCTTTATTGCCTAACCCTGACATGAAATTGATTGCCTATTTTGCGTCTTGATCATAAGAAAATCATTACCCAATTGGTAAGTGAGAAAATCTTTGTAAGTAGTGAGTCATTGCTGAGGTAAATACCTCTCCATTTCTCATTTACATTTTAGCCTTTTCAATTCCAATCTTGCATATCATGAAAGGGCAAATGAAAGGCAATTGTATTTCCTTCCTATTCCATGCATATCATACTGATTTTTAGAGCTAGAATTCACTTGCCATGTACATGCCCACGAGGAAAAGTGGATGCCGGGCGAGTTGGTAGGACAAAAGAGAGGTGACCCTCCCCTACCGACGAGGACCCTGAAGGAGAGCGCAACCCGACTCGAGAGGGAACTTTGCAAACCCCTCGGGTCTCAGATCCCACACATTTCAAGTTTAGGTGCAAGTACAAATCTCAAAGGCACTTGAAATCAGCCTACAGCATGAGTTTATGGGCAGTGAGTTTTTGAGATATTGGCAAATGTATGGTACTCATGGATGTATTGGCAAATGTATGGTACTCATGGAAAGTATCAATGTATGAAGGCAAATGCATTCAAGGAAGGTAAATGCATGACAGTTTTGGAAGGCAAATGTATGGACAAGGCAAATGTATGTTGAAAGAATGCATGGGAGAATGTATGGCAAATGTATGAAGACATATGGCTGCAGTAAAATGTATGCATCCTATGGTAAAGACACTATGGTTCAGCATTAAAGTTTGGGACAGAGTATGTATGCATACTCTCATTAAAGATTGTAGTCTACATTGAGTTAGACAACCATTTTACTGATTATAGAGGTCATTTTCAATATGGGCATATGTATGAGACTCTCCTACAGGTTTATGAAGTTGGTACATGCTTGGTATTGATGGTACAAGTCATTAATTGACTAGAACAGGGTATTCACTGCCTGCAGGAATTTTCAGATAGCAACAGAAAATCCCTTACAGAAATTCATGTACTCATCCATTTTCTACACTTGATAGCTCGTTGGATAGAGGACTCTTCAAGCTTCGAACAGAGCCAAAGACCTCATAATTTGGAGCTCTAGAAGTGAAGATAATCAAGTTTTTCTACTGCAGGAAATCCAGGACAGAAATCAACCCATGGCTAGGAATAAGAAGAGAGACCCTGTTTTGGATACTATCAATGAAGAATTGAGGGAATATCAACAGGAAAAGGGTGAACATGACACTTCTTAAGATGCCATTTACCGAATGCACTATGAGAATGAAGAAGTCGATGCAAGTTCTACCCACTCCCCTACCAATCAACCCTTAGAGATGTCTCATATCTCAATGAATTCAAACAGTTTTCAACAATTGTCAAATGACATAAAGGATATGAAATCAGGCTTCGAGGGTATGAGGTTGGGTATTGACAAGCTTGTAGCACTTCTTGGTGAGAAAATGTTGCCTGCATCTGGTCTTAATGTCCCACATCCTCATATGGCTGAAGAACCACCTAAACCACCTACTCCTAAGGTGGTAGGTCAATTTGAAGTTGGAGAGTCATCTAAAGCTAAGGATTTTGTTCAGCCCACTTCACTTCAGCCACAATTCCATCAACAAAAGGGTCACTTTCAGCCACATGGGCAAGATCCTCAAGAGAGAGTGCAAAGAAACTCAAAGCATGATGAAGACATCCATGGGTGCAACTCTTTCTACAAGCAATTTTACCCTCAAGCAAATGTTGGTGGCTATGAGCAAGGGCATGTTAATTCAGCCCCAAACTCTTATGGGCAGCCACATGGACATGTGAATTCAGCCCCAAATGCTTATGGACAGCCACAACATAATTTCTCTACTCAAGTGCAGCCCAATAAGCCAAGTCCCATGTCAAATCATGGTTGGAATTAGCAAAATAATGGGCAGCAACCACCTTTCAACTCACCTGTGCATGGACAACCTCAAGGGTACCATGGACAACCTCCCAATGTGAGCAACACATACTTTCAGCCTCAAGGACATTATTTCCAGCCACAAAGTCATGGTATGCATTATGGACAGCAAACTCCTTATGCACAAGGGTAGGGAAATAATGAGTATCCTAGGCAAGGATCTTTTGGCAATTCTTTTGGGCCACAACACCATAGTGGGCAGCAGCACCATAATGGACAACCTCCTCAATACGAGAGAGAGTACAAGGAGAAAATAGTTATCTCAAACTTCAAGGGAGAGAACCCTTCACCCACGGAGTTGGAGGAGTGGTTTGACAAGTTAGAGATGTATTTTTCCCTTTACCCAAGGCCCGAGAATGCCAAAGTAAAATTTGCAGCCCTTCATCTAGAAGGCTATGCTCACACTTGATGGAGATATATGGCGAGGACGGGACATGACTTCTTGTCTTGGGATGCATTGAAAAATGCTATGATTGAAGTCTTTGTTTCCCCTATTGAAAAAGAGCGGTTAGAGAAGAAGTGGTATGCACTTAAGCAACGTGGTCTCTCGGTTAGAGAGTACTCAAATCAGTTTTTAAACCTTTCGATGTATGTTCATGGGGTCCCCGATAGTGCCAAGTTGAATAAATACATATTTGGTTTGGAACCTACTCTTTCTTCCGAAGTTGGAGCCATGAATCCTACATCCCTACAAGCTACCATTCAATTGGCTGAACGTTATGGGCAGAAATACAAGGGTTTTCAGCCAAAAATAGGGCATTCTTTTCAGCCTACGCAGTTCCCAAGGACATCAGGCCATTATGGGCATGCTAAAACTGATTTTCAGCATATTGGGAAGCCATCAAATACTTTCAGCAATACCTACAGCAAGATACCCACTTTTCCTACTGTTTTTGGGTCAAAACAAAGCAGTAATTTCAGAACTAATGCTGAAAATAGATTTGATGGAAAGATGACTGATATAAGTGCCAAAACTTCAGCCCCTACTCAAGGCAAACATGTATCGAATGACAAGCTCAAAGATATGTATGCTAAAGGACTATGCTTCAAATGTGGAGAGAAATGGTCACCCGATCATAAGTCAAAATGCAAGGCCAAAAATATGAAGATTAGCATGATCCCGATGTTGAATCTATTGAAGGAAGCTTGGCTCAGCTTGATGTCACAACAACTCAAGAAGAGGCGCATGAAAATGAAGAGAATGTCCATGATGAATTCTATGATCCGATAGATGGGTTTCCTTTCGACCCGGGCGGTCATTATTTGGATGATTCATGGATTGATTTACATCCATCGCTATGTGCCATATCAAGTGATGCATGGAGTGGTTCAAGAGGGGATAATACCCTACGCCTTAAAGGTCAAATCAAGGGAAGGACCGCTCATATACTCATTGATACGGGAAGTACACATAGCTTCATTAATGCTAAGTCACTCAATGGGCTGAAATTGAATACGCATGAAATGCCTACATCACTCAAAATCCAAGTGGCAAATGGAAATTTTGAGAAGAGCAATCAATGCTGTCCAAATGTACCTATCACCCTTTCCCCATTGTGCACTACATCGGTGAGCCTAATTGCATTAGAAATGGGTCCCATTGATATAATACTTGGCTGCAATTGGTTGAAATCTTTGGGCAGATTTACCATGGATCTCAACAACATGGAAATGGAGTTTAAATGGTGTGGACAACAAGTAACACTACATGGAGTTGAAAAGAAAAGATTGGAAATGATCAGCCCCAAGAAGGTTAAGAAAGAGATAAATGCAAAGGCATGTATGTTCACCATTCTTCTTTCCAAGATTGAAGAGGATCAGCCCTCTTCTCCTACCAACAATATGGACCCATGTCTTTGTAAATTGTTGAAAGAATATGATGATATTTTTCAGCCACCTACCTCCCTTCCTCCCAAAAGAGAAGTGGATCATCCCATTGACTTGCTGCCCAATACAAAGCCCATCAACAAACCACCATATCGCCTCTCCAAAGTGGAAAGAGAAGAGGTAGAATGCCAAGTCAAAGAGCTTTTGGAAATGGGTCTCATTAAGGCAAGCCAATCACCTTTTGCTTCTCCAGTTCTTCTTGTGAAGAAGAAAGATGGCTCCTTTCGAATGTGCATTGATTACCGCGATCTCAACAAGGTCACTATCAAGAATAGGTATCCAATACCTAGAATAGATGATCTCTTAGATGAATTGAAGGATGCCAAGGTGTTCTCCAAAATTGACTTGAGATCCGGATATAATCAAATACACATGAAGGAAGGGGATGAATTTAAAACAGCCTTCAGGACGGAGAGGGGTCTTTACCAGTTTATGGTTATGCCTTTTGGGTTATCAAATGCTCCAGCCACATTCCAGTCTCTCATGAATAAGATACTTCAGCCATTGCTCTTTAAAACAGTTTTGGTATTCTTTGATGACATTTTGATCTATAGCAAGAATAAAGAAGACCATTTGCAGCATGTAAAAGAGGTCTTTGACATATTGAGGATACACAAACTGTTTGCCAAAGGCCACTAAATGCTCTTTTATGACAAAGGAAGTTGAGTACTTGGGTCATATAGTGGGAGAAGATGGAATCAAAGTGGATCCTAAGAAGGTTCAGTGCGTCAAAGAATGGCCTACGCCAACCAATGCCACTTCATTAAGAGGTTTCCTTGGTTTGTCATCCTTTTACTGACGGTTTATGAAGAACTATGCTCATGTTGCAGCTCCTCTTACCGATCGGCTGAAAAAGGAGGCCTTCTTCTGGGATGAGATCGCTGACAAGAGCTTTAATGAGCTGAAGCAATTGCTTGTTTCAGCACCCATACTAGTTTGCCCTAACTTCTCCAAGACTTTTACCATTTATGCAGATGCCAATGGTAGAGGTTTGGGGGTAGTTTTGGTACAGGAGCATGGTGTCATTGCATTTGAGAGCAGAAAATTTGATGACAAAGAGAGAGAGATGCATGTTTATGAGCAAGAGATACTTGCTATCTTACATGCAATCAAGAAATGGCACCACTACCTCTATGGGACACACTTCAAAGTCAAAAGCGATCATAGGGTCTTGAGATATTTTCTCTCGCAGCCCAATCTTTCTCCCAAGCAAAAGAGATGGTTGGCCACTTTGCAATCATATGATTTTGAAATATCATACATGGCTGGCAAGGATAATGTGGTGGCTGATGCGTTATCAAGAATGTGGGCATGCAGTCTATCTACTGTGTCTACCATCTATAAGGATTGGATTGAAGACATTCAAGAGGAATATGTGCTTGATGAGCATGCTGTCCATATTTTACAGAAATTACAGCAAGGGTGTGATGCTGAATTTCCTAATTTTAAAGTGCATAATGGCCTCTTATGGTTTAAGGGTAAAGTGTACTTGATTCCCAGCAGTAAATTCAAGCTGAAGGTGCTTCAAGAGATGCATTCATCGCCAATGGCTAGTCACTTGGGCCTTTTCAAGACGTTTGATAGAGTTCATCAAAGCTTCTATTGGAAAGGTCTATGGAAAGATGTTAAAGAGTATGTATCTCAGTGCTTGGAGTGTCAGCAAAATAAGGATTCCACTCTATTACCAGCCGGCTTACTTCAGCCTTTACCCATACCTACGGGCAAATGGACAGATATTTCCATGGATTTCATAACGGGATTGCCTACTACCAGTCATGGATGGAACAGTATCTATGTGATAGTTGATAGATTGACCAAATCAGCCCACTTTATCCCAACTAAAGTCCAATTTTCAGCAAGGCAAGTCGCCGAGCAATTTATGGAAGGTGTGTTCAAACTACATGGTATGCCTATGAGAATAGTATCAGACCGTGATTTGAAGTTTATGGGCAACTTCTGGAAAAGTCTATTCTCATCAATGGGTACTTTCCTCACCCCTAGCATGGCCTATCACCCTCAGACTGATGGGCAAACGGAGAGAGTCAATCATTGGGTGGAAGTGTACCTTAGGCATTATTGTCATGACACACAAGCTTCATGGGATCGTTGGATCCACCTTGTTGAATTTTGCTATAATAACACGCACCACATAAGCATTGGGATGTCTCCGTTTGAAGCTCTTTATGGGTATAAAGTCCAACTTCCATAAGTTTTATTCCATGAAGACATCAACCCACAAGCAAAGGAAGAGTTGGAAAGAATGGAGTTGCTCATGAGGCAATGCAAGGACAACATAAGGAAAGCACAAGAGGTAATGAAGGTCTATGTAGATGAGAAAAGAAGACATTTAGACTTCAAGGTTGGAGATTGGGTATTTCTCAAAGTACCCAAGACGCATTATGCTTCATTAAAGGGTGGGAACAATAAGCTTGCTCATAGGTTTTATGGGCCATACTTGATCTTGGACAAAATTGGAGAGCTTGCTTATAAACTTCAGCTACCATCTTCTACTAGAATACATGATGTATTCCATGTTTCATAGCTAAAGAAGTATGTTGGGCCCGATGTACAAGTATTGGAAGAGTTACCACCATTAGATGAGGCAGGACTGATCATATATGAACCTGAAAGCATTATTGGAAAGAGAGAGAAAGTTCTCAGAAATCGTACTCTCATTGAGTATCTCATTAAGTGGAAGAATTTACCCATTGAAGAGTCTTCTTGGCAACCATCCACTTATGTCAGTAACTTTCCTTGGTTATTACAGGATGATATATGATGCAGTATGCAGTGACTGTGCAGAGACAGCTTGCTGTATGAAATTTCTGCATACAATAAAACTGTCCTGACTTCATTAGAATTTGATTTTGATGTTATGGGTGATGCTTGGGAGTGTATACTTCGTTTCTACACCTCATATGCCTCATTTGGACCAATATATCAAAAGTTATGGCAGTTTTAGTGAATCAGCCTTGTTTGGACAGCAGCCAGTTTTCTCACAGTTTGGCATGCAAAAAGGTCTTCTTTTCATGGACAGTGCTTTCTTATCACTTGGAAGATGAATGGGCATGATTACTATCTTTTTAGTCCATTACTTCTTGGTTTTGAGGACAAAACCATCTTCAGGACGGGATGGTTTGTCATGAAGGAAAATACAACATTAATATTTGCACCTTGGATTAATTCTAGCCTTTGTAAATTCAGCCCTAGCCTACGTGTACATGTGTGAACAGCCCTTAAGTTTGGAAAGAGGGTCAGAACTAAAGGGACTAGAGGCCAAAGGCAAGACATCTTTTGATCATTCAATAATCATGGCTTTTCCATCTTCTTGAAGTTAGCTTCTTCTTAGCCTATGAAGCACTCAGCCATGGCCGTCATGTATTCTTGAATCCCCAACCATTAATACATGATGAGGATGTCTTGGTGCAATAGACTTGTTAATTCTTTGTTGTTGCTTAGTTAATTTTCAATTTCAGTTAGATTTCATTCCATGGTTGATTGCTTTCTTACATTCTTGGAACTCTAAAGGCCTCCTCTTCTCATCAGCATACATCTTCATTTGGTCTTGAGCCTTCCTAAGATTCATCTTACATTACTGAAGAAGGGTCTGCATTCTTTCTAACTCTTCCTTTCCATGAGGATTGATCCTTTCATTAAAAATGACAGTGGGTAAGGGCACCTTGTAACTATACAAAGCCTCAAAGGGTGAAACTCTGATATTACTATGGGTAGAATTGTATAAGCAAACTCAGCTAAGTGTAACCAAGAATCCCATGAAGTTTGGACATCATAGCAAAAATGGCGAAGATAAGTCTCCAACCATTTATTGACTCTTTCTGTCTGTCCATCAGTTTGAGGATGATAGGCCGTAGATGGAGCCAATTTAGTACCCATAGATGTAAATACTGCGGTAATCCATGTAGTCTAAAAATCTGCTCTATAAACTGACTGGCCACTTGAGAAGCAGTAAATTGAATCTTGGTTGAAATAAAATGGGCTGCCTTGGTGAGTCTGTCTACCACCACATATATACTATTCCATTCCTTCTTGGTAGTAGGTAAGCCAGTAATAAAGTCCATAGTAATATGAGTCCATTTACTTGTAGGAATAGGTAATGGTTGTAACAAACGTCCTGGCTTATGGGTGATGTCCTTATTCTACTGACAAGGCATACATTTCATAACAAAGTCCTTGACATCTTTCCACAGTCCTTTCCAATAGAAACTTTTGCTGATCCTGTCATAGGTCTTGAAAACTCCTAAATGTCCAGCTAGAGGCGAATAATGTATTTCCTCCATAATTTTCCGTGTAAAAGAAGAGGTAGAAGGAATAACAATCTTGCCTTTCAACCAAATAAGGCCATTTTTGAACTGGTAATGCGAGTTTTCGTCCATAAGACCTTGCTGTAATTTTTGAAAAATATGGTCGAATTCTTCATCCGGAAGATAAGCCTCCTATAAATTTTCAATCCAATCATTATGCAATTCTGCCATAGCTGAAACTTTGCAAGCCCACATACAAGAAAGAGAATCAACCACTATATTATCTTTGCCCCTTGTATGAGTGATGTCAAAATCATAATTCTGTAATGTAGCTACCCAACGACATTGCTTTGGAGTAAGATTGGACTGAGTAAGGAAATACTTAAGTATCCTGTGATCACTGTATACTCTGAATCGGCTGCCATACAAGTAATGGTGCCACTTCTTAATTGCATGCAAGATAGCCAACATCTCCTGGTCATAAACATTCATGGCCATTTCTTTATCTATAACCTTACGGCTCTCAAAGGCAATTACTCTATGCTCCTATAGCAAAACAACCCCAATGCCATGGTCACTAGCATCACACTATATAGTAAATTCTTTGGAAAAGTCCAGGCATACTAAGATAGGAGCAGAGGTAAGTAGTTCCTTTAATTGGTTGAAGTTGCTATATGCAAGAGCATCCCAAAAGAAAGCCTTCTTCTTCAACCTATCAGTCAAAGGAGCTGCAATGGCCGCATAATGCTTAATGAATCGGCGATAGAATAAAGATAAACCAAGGAATCCTCTAAGAGAGGTAGTAGTAGTAGATGTTGTCCAATCTTTTATACATTGCACCTTCTTGGGATCAGCATGTATTCCTTTTTCACTGACAATATGTCCCAAGTATTCCACTTCAGTCTGCATGAAAGAACACTTCTTCTCTTTAGCAAAAATCCTGTGATATCTCAATACATCAAAAACCCTCCTCATATATTCCAAGTGATCTTGTAAAGTCTTGTTGTAGATCAGAATGTCATCAAAGAATACCAAGACAAACTGAAAGAGGAAAGGTTGTAAAATCTTATTCATCAAGCTTTGGAAGGTAGCTGGAGCATTTGTAAGCCCAAATGGCATCATTAACAAATGATAGAGCCCACGATCAGTCCTGAAAGTAGTCTTGACTTCATCACCCTCTCGCATGCAAATTTGATGATACCCTGACCTCAAGTCAATATTCGTAAAAAATTGAGCCCCCTTAAGCTCATCAAGAAAATCATCAATCCTGGGTATCGGATACCTGTTCTTCACTGTGATCTTATTAAGATCCCTGTAGTCAATGCACATTCTGAAAGATCCATCTTTATTTTTGACTAACAGGATTGGAGATGCATAAGGTGAAGAACTTGGTTCAATGAATCCCATCTCAAGAAGTTCCTTGATTTGCTTGGCTACTTCCTCTCATTCACACTTTGATAATCTATAAGGTGGCTTATTGGTTGTCTTTGAGTTGGGCTCCAAATCAATGGGGTGATCTACTGCTCTCTTGGGAGGCAATGAAGTAGGTACCTCAAACAAATCTCTATACTCAAGAAGAGCTATCGAGGCTGGATGGTTTGCTGAATTATTGGGCTGATCTTGCATTTATTTATTCAAATGCAAAAAATATATTTGTGAGCGCCTCTTGTACTCCCTTTTGAGTTGTTGAATGGTAATAAGTTGAAAATCTGATCTACTAGGAATTCCCTATAAATGGATAAGCTGTCCATTGAAGATAAACTCCATATACAACTGTGAGAAATCCATAGTGATCCTGCCTAATGTCATCAACCAATCACAACCGAGTACAATGTCTATAGGCCCCATTTCCAAAGTGATCAGGTTTACTTTTGCTTCAAACTTTTCAGCTAACTGTAAATAAACCTGTGGGCATATCTATGTGCTAATTTCCTCTTTACCATTGGCCACTTGAACTCTAATGGGCTACTGTAAATTTGTGGGAATACAATTCAGCTTGTCCATGATGGACTTATTCACAAAACTATGAGTACTACCACTATCTATTAGAATGAACACTGACTTTCCACGTATGCTTCCCTTCATACGGAGTGTATTAGGGCTCGTAGATCCTGTCCAAGCATCCATAGAAATAGAACAATTAGTGGCAGCAAGTGGCTCATAACAAGTCCCACCTGGATCAAACAGAATACTTCCACCTGGATCAAAAGGAAAAGAGTTGGCTAGATCATAGAAATACTCTTGCCCAACTTCTTCCTCAAGATCTTCATTTTCAGCATTAAGTGCAATTGCATTAAAATCATCCATGTCATCTTCAAAATCCTCAAAAACTAACATACTCTGAAGCTTGGGTTTGACATTTTTGTATACACACTTTGAGGCATGATCAAGTGTATACTTTTCCCCACACTTGAAACATAAGCCTTTCTCATTTCTTTCTTTATAAAGATCCATATGAATAGATTTAGGATTTGTATTGGCTGAAATGGATTTAGGCTTGCTGTCCCTTTGTTTGAAGTCAACTCTTGGACTGTTTGCTGTCTTGAAATTACTTTGAGGTCTAGAAGCATTGAATGGAGGATAAGTTGGTACCCGTAAGCTCCCATTTGGCACATGATTGCGGCCATAAGTGTTACCAACTTGCCCTTGCTTAAAAAGAGTCCTTGGCTATCCAAAACCAGGCTGAAATGAAGATTCTCTTCTATACTTTCTTCCATAGTGCTCCACAAGCTCAATAGCCTTAAAGAGGAAGTAGGATTTTGTGCCATGACATTAGCTGATAAAGATGGCTCTAAACCATAAATATACTGATGGAGCTTAGCCTCATCACTGATGCTTTCCACATACATGGTTAGGTTGAGGAATTGGTTAGTGAACTCTCTTACACTTAGGCCTCTTTGTTCCAAACCATACCATCTCCATGCTAATTTCTCTTTTTCAAGAGGGGAGACAAATACTTCCGCCATAAGTGCCTTGAAAGCTTCCCAATTCTCTACAAGTATGTTTTCTTTTTTTATATACCTCCACCAAGTATGGGAAAATCCCTCCAAATGCAAGGAAGCAAAATGAATCTTCATGTCATCAGTTTTAGGGAATATGTCAAAGTAGGATTCCATCTTAGAGGTCCACTCCTCTAAATCAGATGGTGAAGATGATTGACCATTAAATTTAGCTAGAATAATCTTGTCCTTTAGCTCTCTTTCATGAAATGCTTGTTGTCCCAAAATAGGCTGATCATGAATACTATGTATGGAACCTCCAAATTGAGACGGAAATCTCCCAATAGGTGGCTGAGAACCACTATGTAATCTTCCTGTTGGTAGAGAACCCCTAGACATTTGAGTATTTAGCCCAAAAGCTTGAGAATTATCTCCATTCAAACTGCCCAAATAGTCATCATGCCATTGTGAAGCCTCTCCTACTTCATACTAGCTACTTGGGATGCCTCTTCTTCCAATAATCCCATGTCCATGACCATTTTGGTTAGATGGTTGAAGTGAGACTAAAGGCTCACTGTTTGAATAAGCTTTCTCCTTAGCTTCTTTTGATCCCATTTGCATTTGTATCCATTGGGAGAATTGTGCCATAAGTTGAGCATTAGATTCCACCAACTTATCAATAGAATCCTTTGTTTGAGTCGTTGAATCCACCAACTTCTCAATGGAAGACTTCATTTGATCAGTAGACAAAACCATTTGCTCTATTCTTGATAATATGGCCTCATGTCGTTCCCTATATCTTTATTCATGGATGCATAAGGTATTATTGAGTATACTAACTTTGGCTTTTTGTTGAGGCTCTTTAGGGCTCTCTTGAGGTGTATCATCCAACATGGAATCCTTGATTGGCTGAGCATAATCTTCCTGGATCTTATTTTTACCCTTATGTCCTGCCATAATAGTGCAATCCTGCAGTACCCCCTGTTAGAAAGACGGCTATAACTTTTGCTAGGGAACTCTGATTTCAAAACTTTCTAGTTCAAATCAAAGCCAAGAATTCCCTCTTCAAGATGAGTTGTAGCATGCTATAATAGATTTAGGACAGAAAATTCAGTAGCTAGATTTTTGAGTCTAAATTGTCCAGGCTTGCACCCAGTCTAAACTTGTAAGTGCCCTGTTTTGACCCTGTAATGCAAGATAGTAACCCCAAATGGTTACCAAACCCTGTAGAAGGCTAGATAGGACCTGTGGGTACCCTGTAGTCCCTGCACCTATACTTCAGTAATGAAGGGTGTACCTGTAACCACCTGTAAATGCCTTGTAAGTGCCTTGTAAATTTCCTGTTTTACCCTATTTTGAACGTGTAGGTACTTGAGCCTTTGGAAAGTCTTCAATCTTTAATTCTCCAGTCGGTGTACCTTTGTGAGGGATAAAACATTATGACAGGCTCCCTACACAGGCTCCAAATCATCGGGAGGTGGGCAAAGTTTCCCCCGGGTCGGTTGGTTGCACCCCTTCGGGATCTTTGATAGTAAGGGAGGGTCACCTCTCTTTTGTCCCACTATCTCCTCTGGCATCCACCTTTTTCCTCGGTGGGTATATCAACATGGCATTAGGTTAGTAATCTAATCAATCAGCATGAGATGCATTTCTGAAATATTCATTCAGCCTTTCATGAGATGCTATTGAATGGAATCTTGAAAGTTTGGATAGGGGAAGGGTCTTACCAATGCAATTCAATGACTCACTGATTGCTAGTACTTACCCTTTTACAATATTTCAGCTTGGGTAAAAGAATTCAGCCAATCAATGGATTAGAGTGAACAAATTCATCAATCAATAGATTTAATCAATTGGATTCAAGTGTTATGCTGGAAATTTCAGATTGAAGCCTCTAATTCACTAATTAGAACTAGTATGCATAGAGCAAGCATTGCATTACATGAATGGATTGATTCAAGCAAAGATTGGCTGAAATTTGATGGATATTATTCAATTCTTTAATCTCTCAATCAATTGGATTAATCTTAGCAATTGGATTAATGAGAGAGATTAAGAATTGAAGAAGAGTACCTTTGACATGGTTGATGATGACTTGATCAATCTTCATATGCTTGATAAAGCCTCCGGTGGTCCAATGTTGTTAAAATAATCCCCAAGGCTTGTGTATTCAGTACTTAAGAACAATCTTGAAGCTTCAAATGCTTGAAATTGAGGCATTAAACCCGTTTCCTCCAAATTTTGGCTCCATGGAAGCTCTTGAGCTTCAATCTTTGACCATTCGTGCTTAATCCTTGCAATTTTTTGAAGAATCCTTATTGAAATGATCCCATGTGCTGAAAAGATGAAGAATCTTCAAGAAATTGTTGAGAAATGAAAGCTTCAGCTAAAGCTTTCATGGCTGCCCATGGACTGTTCATGTAGGGTTTCAAGAGAGTGAAAAGATGAAGAATATAGCCCCATTTTGGAGTCTAATGAGAGCAGATTTCTGAGCCCAGGATGTGCCTAAAATTTGCCAAAAAATCTGGAATTCAAGGGAAAAATATTTAACATCGAAGGCGACGGTTCCAGCTAGGACGATTTTAAGCACCAAGTGAAAGAGGACTTTTAAAAGGTGCCCGAGCGACACTTGTAGATTTTTGATAATTATTCCGACTACCGTGCGGGTTGTCAGGAGTTGCCAGTCAATATGGGATGTCAAGCCAAGTGCCCACGATTTTTCAGAGCTCGAATCGGATGCCGGACGAAGAAGGAGCCAACAAATGGTCAAGATTCGAAGAGGTGGACATTTGAGAGGCCAAAAGGGGTGCCCTTTGGAGTCTTTGACCCCCCTTTTAATTTTTTGATGAAAGGAGATGAAAAATTGTGATGAAGGACATGAATATGGCACCATCTGCACGCAACGAAAAATGCGCTCCTCATGATGATCATCAATCTCCAGGTTGAATGCACCCCATGGATCAAACATTGGCCCTTGATTTCTCCCTGTGGGCTGAGCATATCGCCACCCTTCACTCATGGAATGATGGACTGAATGAAGAGAACGAGATCTAGTCTTTCTCTCTCCTCCCTCTCTCTCTTCCCTATGGGCTGTTCATATGTGGCATCTTGATGAAGGAAGAATGAAGGAAGAATGATGAAAGTGATGATGAAGATTGATGAGGATGCTAAAGAATGAAGTGCAGCATTGGATTGAGAGCAATGGAGGCTCTGTTTGCTGGTTATGCATACATTCAAGGCATCTCGGGTTACGAGAAAACACGGTATGACCATTTTTATGAAGAAAATGAAGGATTTTTGATAGTTTATGATGATAATTATATTCTTATTGGATGAAAATTTGTGTGAGTGCTGTTTGCATTATTAATAATTTTTGTATATCAGAAAATTCTGAATTTGCAATGATTTACATGCTGTATTTAATTCCCGTAAGCCCGAAAAGTGAGTTTTAAGTGGTAAAATGCTAGCTTTTCCGTTTCGGGTGGGGAAAAAGTGTTCCCATGGGGGGAATATGAAAGATAAATTGATGGTTAACATGTTGGAGTGATTGGAATAAGAAAAACTAGAAAATAGCCTATTTTATTAATAAATAAATCAAGAAAATAGAAAAAATGAGTGGAAAAATAGAAATACAACTTGGAAAAAAAAGAAAAAATATAATAATTGTTTGTGAATGTATGGTAGTGACAAAGCATGAGGGTTAGCCTCAGATTGCCCTATCTCTTTGTTAAAGTTAGTGATTTATCGCTTTCTATATATCAAAATACAACAAAATGAACCTCTACACCTGTGCAACGAAAGCAATACCTAAACGTAGGGGGTTGGAATGTTTGAATGGTGTGATTTGCATGCTAATTGTTACTGATTTTTTGAAGCATTCCATGACATAGAGTTCGTGTCATTTTAGTTAAGAGGATAGTAGCACGAGTGTTATCTCGGTGCTATTCTTTCATTGCTGCAATGGGTTAGAGAATAAGCATTGAAAGCCTGGTTGTGCACAAGCACGTTGCTGATTTGAAAATGATCTTTCAGCACTTTAAGAATCATTCACTTTGCGTGTGCATGATGATCATGGTATCAACGGAAAAGCTCCTGGACTGCATAGCACTTGTTTTCAATGACGATGACCCACGTTGAGTATGGAAAGGCATCCTAAGCTGTAGGATAGACGTTCGGTTCTTGGGGGAATTATTTAGTAAGGACACATGTTATCATCTCCTGGATTCGGAAATGAAGAGTAGAGTTTGTTCGTTTGTTTTATATGTTGAGCAGCACATTAAAGGGCTAATCCCTACGATATAGGAGAGCTGCAGTGGGGCCGCGGTGTTTCTACCGAGAGGTTGCCTCCCATGTATGTGATTATCATGGTATTTATTACCAATGTGTATGGGTTCTCCCTCTGTGGAGTTTATAGAAAGGGAAACGTTGGACTACAAAACTACAAAACTATAAACACATAGATTAGGCTTTAGGACAGTTTGTCCTTTAGCAGTAGATAGACGCTCGTGGTCCGCGAGGCCGTGAGAGTGTGTTTGTCTGTTATGAGCATGAGGTCCGGCTAGTGCCGGCCCATTTCTGGTCCCATCAGTGGTGCGTTTGGTGGGAGCCGCCTATAAGTGGCGGTTTTCGAATCTAGGGTTTAAAGGGACCCTAAATTATCTATAAAATGGGGTTTGTTCAAGGATGGAAAAACTTGGCTTTCCCCATACAAAACTTACTAACGGACTTAGTTAGTTATGTAGAGCATGAGTCCTCTGCAGCAGATAATTTATGTGATGAAAAGAGTAGCCAATTAGTGGTTACCCCATCCTCTAATACGATGGCATGGGCCAAGGTTCGCCTTGGTGTGGTCTCTACCCAAGAGAAATTGTTTTTAACCATCCATCAACCTAGAGGGCATGAAACAAGCATGTTGGAAACTAGGGTAGTTATGGCATTAGCAAGTTATCATGCTAAAGCCATAATGCCATGGGAAAGTGTTGATATACGATGGAATATGCTTGTGGTTGAAACATCCCGTGTAATGGGCCACCATGATGACATAGTAGGCATCACAAGGATGTTAGAAGCCCTAGCTGTCAAGGGAAAATCATTGCTAAAAAGGCACGGTTCCCAAGTTTTAAGAAGTGGTAATGATAAATCTGCTTTAGATAAGGACCAAAAGCTCTTATATAAACCCGTTATGGACTTTCCTTTTAAAGGGAAAGGTATGGAAGATCCTCTAAGAGGGGATCAAAATGACATGTTGAAACTTATAGGACTCCCTAGACCACTCAGTGAGTTAGCAGAAAGGGATGTCAATGAGGGTATTAACCTCCCTACACCGAAAAGGGTGGGGATGGAAGAGGTTACAGATCCTAAGAGGCTGGACCCAGATCATGATGAATATGAAGATTTTAATGACCCAGTGTTGATCCCAAAGGGGAGGACTAAATGTCATCCTCTTTATAGGGATCTCCCAGTGTTTTATGGGTTGCCAAATGAGGATCCGATGCTTCATTTAAGAGAATATGGCCTAACTTGCATTGCAAGTGGGTTCGACAATATACATCGGATGCTCATATTCCCAAGTACCCTAAAGGGAGAGGCATGGAAATGGTACTGGAGCCTCCCAAGAGGGTCGATCAAATCATTTGAGGAGTCTTGTGATAGATTTCTAGTTGAGTATGAAAAGAAGCTCCCTATGATTCAAGTCTTAGGGCAACTTATGCAGTTTAGCCACGAGTCTTATCTTTCTGTTAAAGAGTATGCTAGAGCCTTTGATAGTACTCTTAGGATTTGGTCAAGAAGAACCAGTGCACTACCAGATGATGTGCTATGTGAGCTCTTTCTAAATGGCTTAGAGATTAATACGTAAATTCAAGTGGAACTACAGAATCCTAAGTCGTTAAGGGAATAAAAAATGCATGCCATTGATTATGAGGGTCATATTCAGAGATGTTGGGAAAACTTTTGGAGTTTTCCTCGCTCAGTACAAGAGTATCCTAGCTTCCAACCATTTTTGCAAGAAGACAGCTCACTTGTTGATACCAAGGCAGCCTATGAGGGGAACCTTGGTGGCCAAAATCTCAAAGCAGAAAATGGCCATCCTATGAGTGGTAATGACATGCCTCTCAGTGAAAAGGTTCCAAGCCATGTAAGTCCCATTAGGGCTTGCAACACTTCCACGAGAGGTAGTTGTGATGGCAACATGGATAGAACCAATGGGCCTATGAGTGTTGATAAGCATTCTGTGTGTGGTTCTAATTTTGTTGCTGCTAGTAAGGCTCTTGAGAGACCTTTGGAGTCGGAATCATGCTTACGGGTGGATGTTGTTCCCTTCAGTGAAAGCATGGTTCTTATGGAAAAAAATTTACAATATGGACGTAAACAAGTAAATGAATTTTTTGTAAAGAGGATGCAAAATGCCAAAAGTCCACCTGTGCTTCACAAAGGTTATAAGGATGTGAGGCCATTTGGCCATAGGGATAAGTCTGCATTGAGTTCGTTGGACTAGTGCAGCAAATTGAGGGAATGCAAGAATATTAAGGGAAATGTGAGATGGGTTTGGAGACCCAAAATCTCCAAAAGTATGGTAGGAGTGTTGGACGCAAGGCCAAATATCCCACCTGGATATATTTTGTCGAACCCCTAAGAGGATAAGACTGGATATACATCTGACAATATACACTGCCTTGGGATACACCCATGTGATGTGCCTAGGCTTGAAGCTCTACCTAGTTTGGGTTGCAGCACTGATTTATGTGAAAACCCAAATAGGGGAGGTTTGAATGAGTACAAAGCTATGATTCTTTCTCCCAAAGGAGCCACTTAGCTGCTTAAACGACCAGTTTATTTGGATTACAATAAAGGTGGGACATGTGAGCCCATTGAGGCCATTCATTCAGCTCATAGTGCCTAAGAAGGGATCGGCCTTATTGACGAGTTATTTTTGGAAAGGCTTGGACTTGTAGCTCTACAAAAACCTAAGATCAAAAAATACAAGATCAAGCTTTTAGCTAACTTGCATGAGTAGCAGGGGGCTAGTCGACCTATGATATGCTATCCTTGGCATCATGGGGTAGTCTGATAGGGTGTGATGTATGCCAAGGACATCAGTATTACGTGGACTAAAATGACCTATCTATTTTTAAGCTAGGAAGGCTGGTGGATTTGGATATTATGCCCAGATTTCATTAGCCCATGAGGGCCACTCAGTTTCTTTAGAGGAATGTTTTATTTCATTAGGCCAAGAGGGCCAGTTGTCTATTTAGTACAGGTGCGATTAAAGGTTTCTTGTTTTAGTTTTGTGCTAGACAAGTTTGAAGAAGAGCTTGGAAGGAGCCTTTGTTGTGCGGAAGCTTCTCATGGTCCTATCTAGGTAATATCTCTCCTTTACGAGTAACGTGTTTTTATGCTATATGTGCCTGTGTACTTGTTGGGGGTTTTTCTTTTCTTGTTGGGGACTGGCGTCCAAGGCATGAAGTCCTAGGTGTAGGTTAGGTATGTCTGAGGGAGGTTTGAGTAGTCATTGCCTCCTGTAAAGACATTGCCAAGCATTGAAAGACATGTTTTAGAAGGCAGTTCTAGTGACCCTGTTCTGCTAGCCTGCTAGGCAGCCATTCTAGGAGTTCTTGTTAGTTGTGAGGCAGTTAGAGAAACTTGCCGAAGGAAAAATGATGATGATGATAGAGAGAAAAGAAACCCTGAATATCCTAAAGGAAATAGATATATACAAAGGCATGTAAAAAGGGGTTCTAACCCCCTATAAAAGTAGAAAAGAAAAGAAAGGAAAATTTATAAGCAGTTGATCATTGCCTTGCGAAGGCCTGGTAGGTTCCTGGGGATGAGTCAAACCCGAGGCCGATGCCTTGTCTTCCTAGGGGTGGCGTCTTGCTGGAAAAGAAGAAAGTAAGGAAGGTTGGAGCAAAAATAAAAGTGAGCGTCAGAAAAGGATTAAGTGTCGCCTTGCGAGGGCTTGGTAGGTTCTTGGGTACCGAGACAGGACCTGAGGCCGATGCCCTGTTCTCCTTGGGTCACTACGCTCAGCTCCCTCCTTTTTACATCCCCGAGTATGGAAAAATAAAGAACCTAAAAAAAGAAATGTACTAAAAGAAAATACTTCTTGATCAGGCTATAGGTGTCCTCGCCTAGTAGGAGCTCCTGGTTGTGTTGTCCTTAGTTAGGTAGGTAGTTCAGACCACCACTTAGGGCGACCTCTTTGATAGTTCTTTTTAGTTTGGCCGTGTTGGAGCAGTCGGTTAGTGACTAGCTTCGGGCCTTCTATCAGATTATGCTAGGCCTACTCCTTATGGATGTCATGCCTTGGTTTTGTCAGGGGGTAGGGTGAGTATTGTGCTGTGTTTTAGTATGTATCTATTTTGTATTAGCTTGATGCTTCCTTTGGTTGTTTTGTGTAGATTTGTTGTGGGACTCCACGGGTTGAGTCGCCCTATCCCGTGGTTGCCAATGAGAGCAGAGTTCTGAGCTCGGGATGTGCCTAAAATTTGCCGAAAAATCTAGAATTTAGGGGAAAAATATTTAACATCGAAGGCGGTGGTTCCAGCTAGGATGGTTTTAAGCACCAAGTGAAAGACGGCTTTTAAAAGGCGCCCGAGCGACACTTGTGGATTTTTGATAATTATTCCATCTATCATGTGGGTTGTCAAGAGCTACTAGTCAATGCGGGATATCAAGCCGGGCGCCCAGGATTTTTCAGAGCTCAAATCGGATGCTGGACGAAGAAGGAGCCAACAAATGGTCAAGATTTGAAGACGTGGACATTTGAGAGGCCAAAAGGGGTGCCCTTTGGAGTCTTTGACCCCCCTTTTAATTTTTTGATGAAAGGAGATGAAAAATCGTATGAAGGACATGAATATGGCGCCATCTGCACGAAGCGAAAAATGCGCTCCTCATGATGATCATCAATCTCCAGGTTGAAAGCACCCCATGGATCGGACATTGGCCCTTGATTTCTCCCTGTGGGCTGAGCATATCACCACCCTTCACTCGTGGAATGATGGACTAAATGAAGAGAACCAGATCTAGTCTTTCTCTCTCCCCCCTCTCTCTCTTCCCTATGGGCTGTTCATGTGTGGCATCTTGATGAAGGAAGAATGAAGGAAGAATGAGGAAAGTGATGATGAAGATTGATGAGGATGCTGAAGAATGAAGTGCAGCATTGGATTGAGAGCAATGGAGGCTTGGTTTGCTGGTTATGCATGCATTCAAGGCGTCTCGGGTTACGAAAAAACACGGTATGACCATTTTTATGAAGAAAATGAAGAATTTTTGATAGTTTATGATGATAATTATGTTCTTATTGGATGAAAATGATTTACATGCTATATTTAATTTCCGTAAGCCCGAAAAGCGGGTTTTAAGTGGTAAAATGCTAGTTTTTCCGTTTCGGGTGGGGGAAAAGTGTGCCCATGGGGGGAATATGAAAGATAAATTGATTGTTAACATGCTGGAGTGATTGGAATAAGAAAAACCAGAAAATAGCATATATTATTAATAAATAAATCAAGAAAATGGGAAAAATGAGTGAAAAAATAGAAATACGACTTGGAAAAATAAGAAAAAATATAATAATTATTTGTGAATGTACGGTAGTGGCAAAGCATGAGGTTTAGCCTCAGATTGCCCTATCTCTTTGTTAAATTTAGTGATTTATCGATTTCTATACATCAAAATACAACAAAATGAACCTCTACACCTGTGCAACGAAAGCAATACGTAAACGTAGGGGGTTGGGATGTTTGAATGGTGTGATTTGCATGTTGATTGTTGCTGATTTTCTGATGCATTCCATGACATAGAGTTCGTGTCATTTTAGTTAAGAGGATAGTAGGACGAGTGTTATCTCGGTGCTATCCTTTCATCACTGAAACATGTTAGAGAATAAGCATTGAAAGCCTGATTGTGCACAAGCATGTTGCTGATTTGAAAGTGATGTTTGAGCACTTTAAGAATCATTCACTTTGCATGTGCATGGTGATCATGGTATCAACGGAAAAGCTCCTGGACTACATAGCACTTGTTTTCAATGAGGATGACCCACGTTGAGTGTGGAAAGGCATCCTAAGCTGTAGGATAGACGTTTGGTTCATAGGGGATTATGTAGTGAGGACACATGTTATTATCTCCTGGATTCAAAAATGAAGAGTGGAGTTTGTTCGTTTGTTTTATATGTTGAGCAGTGCATCAAGGGGCTAATCCTTGCGATGTAGGAGAGCTGCAGTGGGGCCGCGGTGTTTCTAGCGAGAGGTTGCCTCCCATGTATGTGATTATCGTGGTATTTATTGCCAATGCGTATGGGTTCTCCCTCTGTGGAGTTTATAGAAAGGAAAACGTTGGACTACAAAACTACAAAACTATAAACGCATAGATTAGGGTTTAGGACAATTTGTCCTTTAGCAGTAGATAGATGCTCCTAGTCCGCGAGGCCATGAGGGTGTGTTTGTCTATTATGAGCATGAGGTCCGGCTAGTACCATAGCCAGTGCCGGCCCATTTCTGGTCCCATCATCTACACACCAGGGAGTTGAAGAAATCACTGCCAAAGATAATTTAGAAGCACCATAGCTGAAGATTGGCTGAAGAGCAGGGCTGGAAAAATCGTCACAAATTTCGAGATGTTGTCCTGTCCACGTGGCTGATCCTCCAGTCCATAAAATGTTATGCAACCTGTTGCATTTGATGCCTAGAGTGCCATTATACAAGCCATTGTTGAAGGAGAGCAATGATCAGTGAATAAGGAGAAGATCTTAGTTGGAAAACTCCATGGAAGCTTGGCCAAATCTTGGAGAAAGAGGAAAGGAAGACCTCTTTTGAAAAGTAACCATAGTTTAACCCCAAACTAAGCCCCGTTAACTCTCCTTTACCCTAGTTACCTCCAATTTTGCATGAAATTTGATGACGACCTGTCACTTAAGCCATCCTCTGCCATATCTGACCTTGGATATCTCCAGATATAGTCTCTTACTAACTATAGATGATCTGCAGTACTCCACTAGTCACTATCTTGTACAATTTTTGTCTGAAATTGATTTTGATAGAGGAAAATAGGACTAAAAATAGAAGAAAAAGAATGGATCAAAGACCAATGCTTTGATACCACTTGTCAGAGAGTGAACTAGAGAGAGAGAAAGAGGAGAGAGAAGACTACAGAAGAGAGAGAAAGACTGCAGGAAGAGAGAGAAGAAGAGTGACGAGGAGAGAGAAATACTAGATTTGGAGAGAGAAAGATAGGAAAGAGGGAGAAGCCATAGAAGATGTGAGCAAGATGGGAGAGAAGGACTGTAATTGTATTAATGCGTCAAAAAGATATGAAAAATTACATGTCCTCTCCTTTTATACCAATGTCAATGTGACATGGCATAATATCAATATTATTTACACTAAATCCTTATTCCCAGCTTCTTACATTGCATATTTGAAACTAATGGCTTTCTTGCATCAACTAGAGCAAGCTACAATAAATATCTTCATAAAAACCCTTTAATTTGATTGCTACTTGTAATTTCTTTACAATAGGATGTATGATATGAATGTAAATAACTATGTAATCAGCATTATACAATAGAGAATGGCAAACCATAGCTTTCATCATGGGGGAGATTGGGTTCTATCATGTATTTTCTCTTTTTCTTTTTTGAATTTCTTAACTTAGATCACGTGGTAAATCTAGCAACTCAAATAATCATGATGTTTATACATTTTAACAATAATCAATTTTAAATTTATTACTCTAGTACTAGTGTAATTTAGCCCCATCTAACTCTCTCGACTAAAATACTTCAACTCTCTTTTGTGTTTGCTAAAATAAATCAATAGATAACTCTTCTTGCTAAGAAAACTCAACATCCAACATATCAAAGGTATATTTTTGTATCTCGATTTGCTTTGAAACTCTAGTTTCAATATGCTAAAATATATGTAGTAGATTTTGTACATGACACCCATATACTTCATCAATACTCTCTTTATCCTACAAATAACTCTCTCTTTCTTGCCAATATACTACCATAGCTCTATTTTCCTCTCGAGCTTCTTTTCAACTTGTATTCCATAAGTTGAAGCATCTCCTCTAGTAACATAAAATGTTTGCATGGTCATGTCCTCAAGAATTTTCTTCACACCACCCTTGCCAAAGTTGAGAGTAATCAACATACATGTCTTAGTCAAGCAAATTTTCTCATATAGTCTCCAAAAAACCAAATTCTAAATGACTCATAGTCCTTGCATTGATACTCATATCACATAAGATGCATCTATTGATATATTCCCTTCTAGGTGGACCCTGAGAAGAGCTATCTCGCTCTAAAAATTCTTTTAAAGACATTTTAATTTTTAAATCTCTCATCTCTTTAATCAATTCTTCATAGAGATCTTCTTAATCTAAAGTATGAGTAGTTATAATGGGTTGTGATCTTGGTACAAGAGTCCATTGCGAAGGAGGAACCATAGGCTAAAAGGTCATCAATTTCTCATGTTTGTGTTGCCCCTTCACAAGATTCGAAACAGCTTCTTAGACATCAACCCAATTAGCCTTTAATCTATTTTCCATTTAATTGTCTTATAGGAGCTTCTCAAGCCCTGCCTGAAGTGGAGAATCTGCTGCTTGTAGGATGAGTAGTACTTTCTTAGGAAGTTGAAGCATCTACTCAATTGCACTAAGTTGATCGTTTTTCTACTCAAATTCTCTTAATAGCTTGGTAATAGGATAAACATTTTACTATGCTTCATGACCCATTCCAAGAATAAACGCTTTGTTATGCGATCGGAATCTTCTAGGAAAAAATCATATTTTTAGGCATTCTGAAAGTTTGCCCATGTCTTGCCCCATGGGTCTCATATAAGGTTTAGATTTGACTCCACAATTCATTATAAATAACTACTCTACTAAAGTAGTGTGACATCTCATTGATTGTTGCATTCACAAACTCCAAGTTCTCTTGATAAACTTGAAGGAAATTTGAAATATCTCTTCCATCAAGCCTCTTCATCTTAGTGATAACTATTTGAAGCACCTTTAATATAGCTTCATTATGCTTTATGGTTTCATAGGTCCGCATAAAATTAGAGGATTTCATGTGTCATATAAATGTCTCCAGTATTAAAGATGCTTTCCCTGTTCCACAAGTTCTGCTTCATGGTGACTATTACCCATCTTGTTGAATTTGTGTAGCCTTTTACGCTGCATTTACCAAAGATGTTGAGGTAGCGTGTTTAGCTACGATCTGCAAGGGATCAACTCAATGAGACAATAAATATGTAATCAGAATGATGCCAAGAAACTCTTTATATTATGAGAAATAGTATACAATGTAGAAGAACAAAGTACCTCCTTAATTCAAAGCTTTGAATTCTGACTTTGGATAAGGAAGAAATTACAAAACTAAGCCTTTACATGTTCTCATGTTTTTACACACGATCTTGTTGTTTTTTGCAAAGAAAGTTACGAAAGCTTGAATCATATTTTAAAAAAATAAAACATTCCATAAAGCAAAATTATCTTAGTAAAAATATTTTTTATTTATTTATATTATATTATTTATATTAAACATATCAAATTAAATAATTTAATAGAGAAGACTAATGATCTATTTCAAATTACTACTAAAGGAACTTAAACTTGTAATTCATAAGTAAACTAATAATTTTAATCATGTACAATATCATGTAAATATATATTATCATATATTATGCTTATTATATAGATTTACTTGAACTTTATTTATATAATAATTTGCTCACACATCACAAAATACATTAGTATACTTCCATTTATTTGCCAAGCATAATGCAACTAAGGTCACATATAATACTTACTTATAATAAGTCACGATTATGCAACAAATAAACAATGAGAATCTACAAATAAAAAATCTAAAATCATATTCTTATCATAGTATTTTGTATAGCATATATTGCATGATTCCACGATATAAGTTGATACCTATTATATTCTTAGCCTTATAACCTATTAAAAACTCACAAAAGACATGTAAAGTCTATATTTTATAACACTATCATGAAGCTGACCATGTGGCAAATTTAACACCTCAAATATTGATTATAAACAATGTTATGAAATATATAAGGATCACATAAGTTATAAAATTTGGAAAGAATAAGAGAAAACACATGATAGAGCATAACCTTCCCCATGACAAAAGCCATGGTTTTCCATTCTCTATTATAAAAGATTGATTATCTAGTTATTTATATTCATATCATGTATCAAATTGTTTTTTTAAATACAAATAAAAATTAAACTATAGAGTGTTAGACATAAAAAAGTGTCTTATGGCTTACTGTAGCTGATACCAAAAAAATAAATTGTGTGTCCAATCATGATGTTTTGATAAGAAAAAAATAACAAAACTAAAATTTTACCATATTCTTCTATTTTATGCATAATCTTGTTATGTTGGCAAAGAAAATAGCAAAGCATTCCATAAATAAATTAATAAAAGTATATATTGAATATAATACTTTAATATTATTTATAACAAAGAGATTAAATTAAATAAATTAATAATATCGCATATTAGTGATTATGTTCAAATTATAAAAAGAAACTTAAACTTATAATTCACAAATAAACTAGTAATAGTGTCATATAAGTATATATTATTATATATAAATTCATCGAAAGATTATTATACTCAATATTTTTTAAAAAAATATTTAATTTTTACTAATAATTTACTCGCCATAATACTAAACATTATCTATTATCTATCTACCAAGCATAATGTAATTAGTATCACATTAGCATTTATATATAACAAGTCATGATTATACAAGAGATAATGTGAATCTACAAATAAATAAATCTAAAATCATGTTACTATTATTATATTTTCTATAAAATCTATCAGATGATTCCATGATATAACTTGATCCCTATCACATTCTTAGTCTTATAATATATTGAAAACTCACAGAATGATGAGCAAAGTCTATTTTCTATTAAAAAATATTAAAGATAAATGATTTAGTTAAAATTATCAAAATCTTAAACTTGAAGTTTATAAATAAATTAATAATAATATCATATAAATATATATTACTGTACATTATATTTATTATATAGATTCACTTAAAAATTATTTATACTCAGTAATTTTCAAAACATTAATTTATCTAATTTTTCCTAATAATCTACTCACCATAACACTAAACATATTAGTTTCCTAGTATTTATCTACCAATCATAATGTGACCAATGTCACGTGTAATGCTTACATGTATTAAGTTATGATTATGATGCAAATAGATTATGAGAATCTATATATAAATAAATATAAATGTATTTTATTATTATAGTATTTTTATAATATCTATTACATGATCCCATGATATATGTTGATCGCTATCACATTCTTAGCCTTATAACTTACAAAAAAACACACAAAATAACTACTAAAGTCTATTTTTAATAACATTTATTGATAAAATACTATTCAATAATAAGATTGCACTATTAATTTGTTACATAACAATATATTTGTAAGTTTTGATTGATTGTTAAAAGTAGTCATCCCTCGTATTTATATTCTCTGCATCCTCAAATCATTGACAAGTCATTAAAGGCTAGTGTTTTCTTATTATAATATTCTATTATATACCAAAAGCTCTTCAATGGTTAATCCCTATGATGGCAATTTTTCTCCTTATGTTGCCATCTCTAAAATTTAATTTTGCTCTTCGAGTGGTAGTAGCATGACAAGTCTCTTTTTGGGTGTTTGTGGAGCATGCCCTTTATGTGCTTACATATTATTAGCAATGTGTCCTTGGCTCACTCTTGTATTTGATGGCTTGTCATTCTAATCTACTCATCTTCTTAAAATTTAATGCACATAGCATTGTTGGACAAAGTAGATGGTTATTTTTTCAATGAATCTTTTTAGAAGAACTCTAGCCAATCATGTGTGCTGGAGATTTGAATTTTCTGAAGGAGTGATATCTTTTTCCATACTTGATGCGTGAGATAAAGTGTCATGCACAAACCAATTTGGGCCAAACTTTTGAACTTCCATAAGAGGAAGTGGTTTCCTCTCTAAGTCATATTTCTCCTTAGTAGAGGTGATATGTATGATAGATCTTTATTTCCAAATTTGCAAGTTCTTCACTTACTCCATGATATAAAGAAATAGATAGTAAACTTTGCGTGATTATATTATAATAAAATAAAAAATTTAAACTTAATAAATTTTATTTTCTTTCAAGTTTACAATTCAGAAGCGCCCTATAATCAAACACAACACAAGTATAAGAAGCTTAAACCTTAAATTCAACTTATAATGTGAGAAAAGCCTCTTACTCAAAGGCTTGGTCTAACTACAATAATTATCAAGCTATTGAGTTGTGGTGGTTAAAAGGATTGCTTCAATGTGCATGTTAGTGATAATGTAGGGACTAATATCAACTTGGATAATACTATAAGCTGAAACTACAAGAGAATACCAAGAAAAGAGGGAAAAAACTACAAGAAAATCTATCTTATTACATGTTCGGGATAAAGGCACATGTGCTTATGCCACCATGTATTTACTACACACACTGTAACCACATACATGTACAGCGTAGGTAGCAAACACCCATCACTATAACTTTATTCTTTATAATTTTAGTGACTATTAAATAAGGGAAGGTCAATTATGCATTATGACTATTGGAGTTCCCATATACTGTGCCTCTTTCTCTTGCTCTCTTACTCTGTCTGCCATTGCTCTTACTTTGCTCTTGCTTCTCCTTGTGTACTTCCACTCAAGCTCTACCTTTCAACTAGTATCAGAGTAGGTATTTGAGGGCCTTCATCATCATTTCCTTCAATCCAATTTCAAAGGGTTCAACATATGATTTCATAGCAACCATTATTTATTCCTCTTGAGGTATGCATTGAGTCTTCCCTTCTCCTAGCTTGTTCTAGCTGGCTCCCCACTTTTCAAGAGCTTCCTAGGGCTTAGATGTGAGCCTTGGGAAGTTGAGTGCTTATTGAGCTAAGAAGTAACCATTCTATCCATGTTGAGTAGATACATAGCACCTTGTAGATATTGTGGACAACTATGGCAGCTTGATAACCCTTTGGTATTTTTGGTGTAACTTTTACATACGATATCCAATTCAAGTATTTTATAGATAAAAACAAAAAGAACAACGAGAAATTTAGATATTAGTACACATAAAGTTGATTCTATGTATTTTCATGTCTACGTTGTCGTACTGCTGCGCATCCGAGGTGTGGAATCCACCAAAAAGTTGTGTGTGTGACATTTGTTACTTTGTACGTACTTAGTTGTTGTATTTGCATTTTTGTTCTGCGTGGGCAGTATAGTAGAGAGAGGTGTCTTTTGCTACCTTTCCTTTCAGCTGGGGTTGCACCTGATAGATCCTCCTTCAACAATGGTGGGCATGATGGGATGCTTTTAGCCTATGTTGAGCAGGGTCAAGTGGAAAGCAGTTTATGGTGCTACAAACAAATGCAAGCAGAAGGTTGTATTCCTTGCAAGGCAACATTTGTCATTAGCATTCAGGCATGCAACACCCTTTTGAAGAAAGGTGAGCCATATCCTAACCAGAAAGCCATGGACGTATTGGAGATTGGAAGGGCATTGCACTGATGCTGATGCCTCTAGGATGGGTTATAGTGCAGACATTTCTATCTGTAGTGGTCTTCTGACTATATATGGTATGTATGGAGATATGGGGGAAGCAAAGAATGTGTTCAATGGGTTGTCAGAGCACAATCCAATGACATAGAACTCAATCCTCTTGGCTCACACCAAGCTGGGAGATGCAGCAAAGGCTCTTCGTCTGTATTAGAAAACGTACGAATTTGGCATAAATCTAGACAGGGCAACATTTCTGTGTATCTTCCAGGCATGTGGTAGTACCTATAGTGCAGAAATGGGGAGATTGGTGCATCATCAGATGGTCTCTAGTGGATTTGACACTGATAACATGATCGGTAATACTCTGGTCGATATGTATGCTAACAGTGACAATGCCAATTGTTTGATAGATTATCAGTCCACAATGTAGTTGCATGGACAGCCATGGTTGGTGCATATACCCGATGCAGTGATGGTATTTTTGCTCTCCAACAGTATGACAAAATGCTTGATGAGGGCAATAAACCAAGCAAAGTCACCTACTTGTTGACATTCAAGGCATGCACCCATTCAAGGGATGTGGAGCTTGGGCGATTAGTACGCAGTCAATTTGTTCAGAGTGGGTTTGCTGTGGAGAATATACATCATGGGAATGACACTGCTGCCCTGGAGCTTTTCAAAGACATGCAATGGCAGGGTCTCCAGGCAAACGAGGTAACGTACCAGTGTGTGTTGAAAGGGTGTGCATCTCTCACAAGAATTAGTTGTCGGAGAATTTTACATGACCGAATAGTCAGAAACCATTTCGAATGAGAGAGAGTAATTGGAAGCTCTATCATTGAGTTGTATGCAAATTTTGGATGCCTTAATGAAGTGCATTGCGTGTTTAATCAGCTGCTGCTGGACTGTGAGGTAATGACATGGGACTATTGTGGGAGGGGTGGATTTTTTGGTAAAAGGGGAGCGCAGTGTATCGGGAGAGTGGAAGAAAAGCAACGAACGGAAAAAATGGCGGGAGGAGGCTCGAATGGGGGGGAAGAACAGCGATTCGAAAGGAAAAGAAAAGGGGAGAGCTTTTTAATGGTTGAGGGGGCACCAGAGCAGATATTTGATTTAGCTCATAACGAAACAGAGATGGAAGGAAGAGGACATGCAGAGATTGACAAATTCGCTGAACAGGGAGCTAGGCAGCATGATCGTGAGAGAATTTTGAAGACGTCACTCTCATCCATGTGATTTCGCCACAGCCGGGAGATCTAAAGGCAGTTGGAAGGTATCTTATTATAGGGATAATTCCTTTTGCTAGACATTAGCCTACCTATGTTTCACCTCTGCAAGCAGACATTCTGATGTTTAGGATTTTCCTGAGGCACGAAAGGTTGCAGCATCACAGGCCTTGTCTTTCAGTAAGACCGCTTCTCTGGCCCGAGGAACAATTCGGAATTCCTTATTTGTATTGACCTTGTGCCGCCCTCTGTGGCACTTCCCCAAGAGTTGTAGTTGTGCCACTCTACAAAGCACACCTATGCACTTATCATCACAAATACAACATTGGTTGCTGGTGAATTGGCTTTGCTCGCTGCCGCATTGGGACCAATGACTGTCTATGAGCTCAATCGACAATTCCCTACCTCGACATGACCAGCAATCAACACCACTGTGTCTTTGGTACGCTTGTTAAGTCTTTGTACCTGGAGCGCTTTTGTTATTATTAAGGAGTTTTACATCAAGATATAGCTGCTGTATTTCTGAGTGACTTTGACTGTTGCTTGAGCTGCAATGCCAATTCTGACAGTTGTGAAAAGTCTTCAGCTATGAGAATTTTGCAGATTGAGATAGGTATAATAGTGACATGAGTTTTATTGTCATCATGCTAATCTCTTCTAACACCTAAGGATGTAAGCGCTTGCATTTGAAGACCTTCAGAATTGAGGAATCTTCCATCTTGGAATATCTCAAGAACCTCTGTGGACACGACTTTGCTTTGAAAACCCTTCGACAACGTTTTATATAGAATAGAAAAGTTCTGGTTTGGACAACAAGCATTTGATTGACTATGCTCTAATAATGCTCACGGGGAATGTTTGCAATGCTTGGATGATGCATTGCTACTCCAAAAAAGATTTTGGATTGATTGGAGCTTGAGTAGCTCAATCATTTAAGTGTTTATTGCTATAATAATAGTTTGGACAATAAGCATACAATAGTGAGCTTCATGCTTTGAATGCCTATTCTGCCTACATGGTATTTTGGGTATGCTACATATCTATGGTAATGTCTAGTATTGATGTGTGAATCTTGATATGATTATGACACGATTTCGAACTTGTATTTGAGCTATATTTGATGTACTTGGGATTTGATTAGTTGCTTTGAGATTCCATGCTTACTCACTTATAGATATTGAAGCTTCATCGGATACTAATGCTTCCACATGTATTTATGATGCACTTGGACTCCTCTTGGATGCTTTGGTGTATATATCTTGCAATTTTCTTCCTCACTTTGCATTCCAAATTTTCTTCTAGTGGGAGATGATTGTACTTACTTTGTAGGGCTTGGTTCTTTGAGATAGTGAGACTCTTAGTTCATGTATATGCTCTCTTGTATGCTATTGGATACAATTACTCCCAATTGTGGGATGATTTGATCTTATATGCTTTGGATACCAATACTTATCTCTATCAGCAATTTTTAAGTGATGTATATGCTTATGGGATATATAGTTTACTGACACTTTGAGCTCATAACAATCTTTGGTACTGGTGGTAATTATAGCAATACTACTATCTGCATTTCAACATTATTGTATTTATGCTTTTTAGCATTGTCTTGGGTTATTCCATGAGTTTTCATCAGTAATCTTGTACTTATTCTATGTTACAGCCTTGTGGGTTCAAGTATATTTTGTGCTCATCTTGACAACCATTGTGTACCTAACATGTAATTCATTTGTAGAATGTTACACAACACATGGTGCTATATATCTACCCTGCCATTTTTTTTCTTTGTAATCGTCGCTATTAGCATTGCAAATTTACTAAACGTGTCATTATTGGCATCACAAATAGTCGCTAGCCACAATTTTTTTTTCTGTAACTGTCACTATTGGCGTCACAATATGCATCGCAAATAGTCACTAGATATGTCGTAAAAGTAACAAAAATAGTGGCACAGATAGTGACGGTTTTGTAGAGACAATGATACCGATGTGTTTAGTGACGACATGAAAATTTTTCCTTGATTTGGCTAAGTTTTGGGGGCTGATTTGCAATCATTTACAATAGTCCATTCTCTTGGATTTGCATTGGCATATTATCATTATAGATGATTATTTGAATAATAGTACTATTTTCAATATTGAAAAGCTTGATGGCACAAATTTCACCTATTAGAAGATGCAGATAGGGCAAGTTTTGGTTCAAAAGAAGCATGTTAGGTTGATGAACACCAAAAGATAAAGCTTGAAGGTATGGATTAGGATGATTGGGATGAGTTGAATGAGCTATATAAATCCACCCTTATATTGTCTTTGTCCAAATAGGTTTAGTTCAATGTTTTTGCACCTAAAGATAATACATGTAGCTATGGAAAAAGATATGCAATATTTATGACAAGAAAATTCTTGCATCATAAATGCAATGATTGAAATATCTTATGGACCTTTGTGTGAAGGAAGGGACTAGTGTATCAATGCATTTGAATGAATTTCATTCAACTTTTAGCCTACTGACTTCATAGGCCATTCAATTTAAGGATAACCTACCTCCCTTGTTCTTGCTTGTGATACTTCCCAAGTCCTTGGACACTTTATGTATAGAAATGTGTACTTATATATCTAAGGATGGCTTGAATCTCTAGGATGTTGAGGGTGCTTTACTCATGGAGAAAATAAACAAAAAGAATGTAGATGCCTCCTGCAATTCTTGTGCATGGACTGTTAGGGGCAGACATAATGGTAAGAGTGATCATGAATGTCATGGTATATACTCACAAAGGTCTTAACCTTGTGGGCAGTCTCATTATAAGTCCCATGGTCATAGGTCTTTGACAATTATCTTTATGGCAAGCAAATCAATAGTTCTTATAAGAAGTCTAGCATTACGCACATAAATGAGCCTCTAGCTCTTATGCATTCTAATGTATGTGATCATATGCCTTGACAATAATTGGGTGGCACAAAGTACTTTGTTATGTTCATTGATGAGTATTCACGTAAGGTTTGGGCATATCTTGTTATGAAAAAATCAGATATCTTACCTAGCATTTAGCATTGGCTTGCTCTTCTTGAGAATCAGTTTGAGTATAGGCTGAAATTCCTAAGGTCTGACAATAGGGGTGAGTATGTTTTTAAATCATTTAAGCAGTTTTATGATGAGAGAGATATTAAGTGTCAATGAATCACCCCATACATGTCAACCCAAAATGGTGTTGCCAAGCATAGGAAGAGGCTAGGATTTTGGCCTTGGTTGCATAATTAGATCTACATCTTTATCATATGGATATGAAAATGATTTTCTTTGCATGTGAATGTGCATGATGATATCTATATGTAGCAGCCTAAGGGATTTATGAAAAAGAACAAGGAACACCTAATGTGCAAGTTGAAAAAGAGCCTTTATGGCCTTAAGAAAGCACCTAGGGAATGGTACCATAAGTTTGATACTTTTATGCATTTATATGAATATAATTGCAGTGATATGATCTGTATTTATACACAAAGAAGTCTTGTGGCGGTAGCCTTATTACCTTAGTACTTTATGTCAATGATATGTTGATTTTTGGGAGAGCTCATGAAGTGCTAGATGCTTTGAAGAATCAACTCAATAAGAGCTTTGAGATGGGCCTCATAAATTCTTGGTATATGCATTACGCATGATCACTTTAAGAGGCTCATTTACCTATCACAGTGGGCGTACATATAGAAGGTGCTTGAGAGATTCCATATACAAGATGTTAAGGCTTTTAGCTATCCTTTACCTTCCCATGTGAAGGTCAATTAACACAATTGTCCCCAATCAAATGAGTAGAAGGATGAGTTGGCCAAGGTTCCTTATGCATCCACACTAGATAGTTTGATGTATTCCATGATAGCCACTTGCTCTAACACAGCATTTGCAATAGGAGTTGTGACACATTATATGGCTACACGTGACTGATGACATTGGGATGTGGTAAAGGGTATCATGAGATTCCTAAAAGGAACTATCAATATGTGTATTTGCTATGGTGGCTATAATCCTTTGGTCACGGGTCATACTAACTCCGATTATGTAAGATATGCAAATAGTAGAAAGTCTACCTCTGGGTATGTCTTTACTTTTGTTGGAGGTGCTATTTCTTGGATATCCAGGATATAGAAATGTATAGCTTTATCTACTATTGAGGAAAATTATATTTTAATCTTGTAAGGAGGCCTTGTGGTTAAGGCCATATAGTGGTCTTGGGGAGGTCACTATTTTATATCCTCTACAACACATACATTCAAGGCCTATTTATAAATATCCTTATCTAAACTTTTTCCAAAAAAGATATAACCCTTTTCTATTCAATATGTAAATAACCCCTTCATATTGCACCCTTCTATATGACCTTATAGCATGTGAAGAAAGTGCATTTCTTAATATCCTTTTAATACATGTTATAAAGATGATTTCTTATAGGTGTAACCCCCAAACACCCCTCCAATCTCCCCCCCACCTCTCTTGCCCTGGAGGGTTAAAATTGGTACACATTTTTGACATATTTACAAAAGATGATGTAGAAATAAGCATATCAAGATTACTAAATAGCATTTTAAAAAATTAGTCTCATATACAACAAATTCTTTTATATTGAATGATGTTGCATTTGAGCACAATTACAAGTAAAACTATGGAATATAGCAATTGTTACCCTAGACACAATGGAAATGCATATGAAATTGAAAAGAAGTATATAACAAATATGTGAAGATAAGTGCTATGTGGAGCATGGAAGGGAAATGCATGAGATTACCACCATCAGAGCCAAAGATTCAACAAAATCAAACATATTTGTAGGATGCTCTTCTCTCTCAATTTAGGGGGGTGGAAACTACAAGCTAACGTTTGCTTCTATTAGCTTGTAGTATATCTATAATGTAGGTTTGACACCACAATGCATCATGCAAGTAATGAAATGAAGACAAAGGCAATGCAAGGATATATTGAGTTGATATGTTTTGGATCAATGATGTTATATATGTAGGTTGTAAGAGATTTAGCTTTGTACTTCGTAGTTCCTAAAAGTTTCAAGGTAGCAATCTTCACTCTTGGGTAAGGGGGCAATTGAATGATAGCCCCCACTATTTTGTAATAGCACCATTTAAAGGACAACTTAACTTGTATTGTTTCCAAGAAGTGATTATGTGTTATTCCTTGTTTGGAAGAAGGGGCTTGTTGTATGGCCACAAAAATGGTGCCAATTTGTTGTCCTTTTACAGGCTCACTATACTCACATTTCTCTTAGCATTTTATGATACATGGAATTGCAGTGAATGCCATTGTCATGTGATATACTCATTAGCTTCACCCAAGAATTAACTCGAGTAGGCTTTGACCTTGCAAAAACATGCATGGAGGTAGATGAAATTCTTGGAAATGATGAATTTGAAGAGATTAAAAGGGGGCCAATAGCTATCGTTAACTTGGGCCCTTGACCCTAAAATATCAAAATTGTAGCTATCTACTTTATTTAAAATAGATGGAGCGTTTTTAAGTTTTTTTAATTTTCATGTGTGGACCCAAATTTCTCAAAAATTAAAGTATTTTAAGAGCTACTAAAGTGTGAAATATGTGCAAAGAGAGTTAGTTCTTGTTAGAAAATAGGAAAATAATGAATATAATGTGGCTATGGTGATAATAAAGCAATGCAATTAGGGCACTCAATTATGCAACTTATAGTCATATTTACTTGGTAGTATTTGAAAAGAGCCAAGTGATATATTTGTATTTTCTAACATCGACTACCTTCTTTTTAGTTGCTATGTTGCTTAGGATAAGTTGGCCATAATGGATTGTACTCAACTCAATCTAGTGGCATATAGGACAACTTTTGCTCAAGAATATCAAGATCAAAGACAATGCTTAGACTTGGCGACAATACACTTCTCTCAATTCACATGATAAGTAGCCCTATGGTGATTCACTCCACTTACATCTCAATAGATTTTCCCTACTCCTTGAGATCAAGCTTTCTCATTATTCTCTCATCTTTGTTGAGAACATTAATGATGTGAAAGAGTATGACTAAAAATACAATGAGCGTTACTTTAAATCCCAAAGTATTGTAACATAAGTAAATGGTTATAGATAACAAAAAATAGCCAAACCCAAGTGAGTAGACAGTCAAGAAGAAAATCCTACTCGATTGGTTACATATTTGTAAAGTGGATTTATACCCTTCATTTTTGTTAACCAACATATAATAACATCAATTTTAGATCCAATGCATAGTGAATATTAAGTGTAGAATCAATGCTCCCCTATTTCTATATAATGTTGTATCCCTTATTGTAAAGACCTAAAATGGGCCCAATGTTGAGTTAGTTACTATGGAGATCCTATGTAGAGATGAAGGTTGAGAGAGAGAAGAGATAGAGACACAATATTTTTGGTATTGAAGAGTGTACCTCAATAATGATTTTCGATAGGTATATGTACTATATGTACAACCTAGCCATTATAGGCGAACACAGGCACTGCCATGTATCCAAACAACCTCCCCCCTAAAGGCAATGTGCCCAAAGGTAGAGGAAAAGAATCAGCTAAGTCTAAGTATGTACAAAGTTGAAGAGACTATACCTATCCAATACCCATTGTCTGCCCGCCACCGGTCGGTAATGGGCAAAACCTCTCTACTAGAAGACCTTTCATGAGAAGGTCTACTACAAGGTTATCATTAGTGTGCACCTTGACCATCTCAATGCTCTTGCTATCAAGTACCTCTATGATGAAATGATACTTCACCTGTATGCATGAAAGTCGGGGTTTTGTGCTAACATGATAGCACTCTAACTATCACAGTAGAGAACAAGAACCTCAATAATCCCAAGCTCAGCACCAAACGTGACAACCATAAGGCCTCTTTACATGCCTCAGTGGCAGCCACATACTCTTCCTCCATAGTAGACAATGCAACACACTTCTGCAACTTGGATATCCAAGAGACAGATCCCCGTATGAGGTTAATCACATTCCTTGTAGTGGACTTCCTGCAATCCACATGTCCATCATAGTCTACATTCGTAAAGACAACTACAATGTCTTGTTCTTACCAAAGCAGATGCACAAATCCTTTGTGCCCTCAAGGTATCTCATAATCTCTTTCACTGCTTCCCAATGCTTCTTGGCAGGGTTTGCCATGTACTTGCTAACCACTCCCACTACAAAGGAAAATGTCAGGACGTGTAGCAACCATAGTATTCATCAAATTGCCAAAGGTTGAAGCATATGGAATCTTGGCCATTTTTGCCTTCTCATCATAAGATGTAGGGCTGTCCTCCTCGACACTGAGTTTCACATATGGAGGCAATGGAACTCTGATTTCTTTCCCTCCCTCCAAATTGAAATACTGCAAAATCTTGGATACATACTCCTGCTGAGATAGATAGAGTAACCCCTTCGATCTATCTCTAAGTATCTACACCCCAACAATGTGATTGGCATCACCAAGACCCTTCATGTCAAAGTTGACATGAAGACTTTGCTTCAATGAATCCAAGGCATGAGTATCCATGCCAGCAATAAGCATGTCATCAACATACAGAACCAAGATAATCAGGCTACCATATCTACTACCTTCTTGGTGTACAAGCAGTGATTAACTTGACTTCTCCAAAAGCCCTGAGATTGCATGAAAGTATCAAACTTATGATACCATTCCCTCGGTGGGCTGTTTCAGCCCATACAAACTCCGTTTGAGCTTACAAACCATCTTCTTTTTGCCCTTAGCAACAAACCCTCAGGCTGTTACATATATATGTCCTCGTGCAGGTCACCATGTAAGAATGTATTCTTTATATCCATCTGTATGAGCTCCATATCTTCAGCTTTGCAACCAAGCCCGAATGGTTCTTAGAGTAGTCATCTTGACTACGGGAAAGAAGATCTCGTCAAAGTTAATTCCATGTTCCTAATTGTACCCCTTTACAACCAACCGTGCTTTCTACTTTGGCGAAGAACCAGAAGTGACCTTCATCTTGTAAACCCACTTGCATGGAATGTTTGCTACCCTTTAGGCAGCTGCACCAAGTCCCAAGTACCATTCTTATCAAGTGATTCCATTTTTGATAGCATGGCCTTGAACCACTTCTTGTTGTCTAGTCTACTCATTGCTTCCTTGAAGCATGATGGCTCACCACAGTCAGTAACCATGACATAATCTACAGCATACACTGCGCACCAGGAGTAAACCTATTTGGCTACCTTGAAGGTTAGGTTGATCTCTGCAGTGAAAATTCTACATTTGCTGGCTGCTGCTAGGCCTGCAAATCTACATTTATAGGTTGCAGTCCTAAAATATGGCCCTATAATTCTACATTTACAGGTTGCTGTCTTGAAATATGGGCCTATAATTCTACATGTAGAGGTTGTTGTCTTGAAATTCCAACATGTTTTCCTGACAGTTCAAGTTGTCTTATCTGCAAGTTTTCAAGCTAAAACTGTGTTGTATCATGGTGCTGGAAATGACCGGCAATACCTTGCCGGTCATTTCCAGCACCATTTCCTACATTTTCAAGAGTATTTACAACAGGTATACATTGTTGTCCACTAGGCATAAACAGCTGTCCAACTGGTACATCCTCCTTGAAAACAACCCTTCTCACCTCCTCAGTCTTTATGGAATGCTTATGCATGTGATCTTCATGGAAGATGATGTCATTGTTGTGCACTATCTCTCTTATATGGAGTAATTGGATAGTATTACCCAAACAATGAAAGACTTCACATAACTTTTGAGAATATGCTTTTACACTCTCATTGAATTCTTGTCAAGTCTCATTTAGGACATGCAACCAATATTGGCTTCCCTTTTCAAAGAGAGAACTCCATAATATGAAATGCAATGTAGAATGCTTGCATAGTGGCAATTGAATTTGCTGCAAGTTGATAGCACCATTGGCTACATTTCCCCTCAAAGTCATGTTGAAAAACATCAAATGATGTGCCTCCTTGTTGGCTTGACAGTTAAACATAAGTTTTTGGAAGCCTTTGATATGTCATTCTGCATCTTCATTTGGACTTCCACTAAAAATAAGCAATGGATATCCTAAAGCGGGTAGAGCCACTGTACCTATGCTAGAATTTGTATTGCTTAAGGGGATATTAAGGATGGTTGTGCCATATCTACGAAAATAGAAATATAAAAAGTTTAAAAATAAAAAAAACAAAATGCCAATAAATGGAGAAATAATAAGAATGGTGTGGTAAATTTGAAATTATAAAAACATCATTTTTTCTTTTTAAAATTAAAAAAATAAGATTTTTAAGTACAAAACATGCATATTGGTGTCATAGGGTTGGCTCCAATGCCATACATAGTGATCTAAATGAAAGAACATATCAAATTTTGATGAATAATATTGAGAATGATGTTTTCTTGCTTGCATATCATATCTAAGGCGATTATGTGTTAAATATGTAACCAAAAGTATCATGAGTGAGAAACACTTCATGCTTTTAGGATGTGTACAATCATCTATGTAAAGTACTGAAACCATAAGGCTATCATCATAAGCCTTCTTTGTATATAAACATGGATCCGTAGCCCTATGGCTATAGTCCGGTGAATGCATAAAGGCATCAAACTTCTGGTACCATTCCCTAGGTGTCTACTTTGCAAGGTACCTACCCACCTACACTGCTCAGGGGTAAGATTTGATTGAGTAAGGAAATACTTTAGAACCTTGTGATCACTTTGAACCCTAAACCGATTACCATACAAATAACAATGCCATTTCTTTATTGCATGTAGAATAGCCAACATCTCTTGGTCATAGATATTCATAGCCATCTCTAATATGTAAGCTTGCAACTTTCAAAGATAATAACTTTATGCTCTTGTAGCAAAACAACTCCAATGCCATGGCCACTGGCATCACACTATATGGTAAATTCTCTAGAGAAATATAGGTATACTAAAATAAGAGCAGAAGTAAGTAATTTCTTTAACTAGTTATTTTCAACCAAGTGCATCCCAAAAGAAAGCTTTATTCTTCAACCTATCAGTCATCATAGGAGCTACTACAACCATATATAATGCTTAATGAATCTGCAATAGAATGAAAATAGATCCAGAAACCCTCTAATCATTGTAGTCAATACACATCCTAAAGAATCCATCTTTCTTCTTCACTAATGAGACTGAAGATACATAAGGTGAAGAACTAGGCTCAAAATGCTCTTTGATTTGCTTAGCTACTTCCTCACACTCACATTTTGATCATTTGTAGGGTGGCTTATTGACAGACTTTGAATGAGGCTCCAAATCGATAGGGTGATCCACTACTCTCTTTTAGGAGATAATAAAGTAGGTACTTCAAACAAGTCTCTATACTCGTCAAGTAGAGCTTTCAAAGATGGGATGCTCTGTTGAATTCTTGGACTGATGATCTTCTATCTCTTTATTTACGTGTAAAACAAAAACCTATGAGTGCTTCTTGTACTCCTTGAGTTGTGTAATGGTGATAAGCTGAAAATTCGATTTACTAGGGATTTCTTGTAGATGGATAGGATGCCAATTGCAACAACCATGTACAATATCCATAGGTCCCATTTCAAAAGCAATTAGGTTCAACTATACCTCATAATTTTCAACTAACTATATGGGAACCTATAGGCACATTGAGTGCTAATTTTCCTCTTCACCATTAGGTACCTGCGCTCTTATGTGTTGCTATAAATTAGTGGAAAAATAATATAACATATCCACAACTGACTTATTCACAAAACTGTGTATTGCCACTATCTATTAGGAGAAACACATCCTTTCCATGAATGGTACCCTTCATAAAAAGTGTATTAGGGCTATTCGAACTTGTCCAAGCATCATTTGAAATAGAACTAAGGGTAATGGCAAAACGAGGTACATCTATTCCACCAAGATCAAAAGTAATATGCCCACTAGGGTCAAATGGAAATCCATTTGCAACATCTTAAAATTGATGGGGATCAAGATCCTCATCATGCTCTTCAAATTTAGCTTGTGCACTCATTGTTGGCTCATCAATAACCTCATCATCCATATTCTCAAGTATTATAATTTTGTAATTCTTAGCCTTGGCATTCTTAAAAGTGTACTTGGATGCATGATCGGTCATATGCTTTTCACCACATTTGAGACATGGACCCTTTTCTTTTCTTTTCTTGAAAAGATCCATAGGTATGAACTTTCCATTATTTGTTGAATAATTTCACAATCTATTGTCACCTTGCTTAGGCTCCACTTTATGGCTAATTGCTAGCTTTGAAGTATTTTTTAGTCTTGAAGCATTGAAAGTAGGGTATGTAGGGACTTTGTGACTGCTAAATAAAGTATTAGATCCTCCATAATTGCCACTAAATTTTCCATGTTTAGTAATAGCCCTTTGATGTCCAAAAGAGGCCTATATAGAAATATCCCTCCTATACTTACAAGCATACTTCTCTACTAGTTCAATGGTATGGAATAGTGTGACGAGTTTTTGGGCCATATCATCATTTGAAAAATTAGACTCCAGACCATAGATATACTTTTGCATCTTTACATCATCACTCACACTCCCTACATACATGGTGAGATTCAAAAATTTATTTGTATACTCTCCAATCGATAGGCTTCTTTGGTCCAACTGATACCATCTTCTAGCCAACTTTTATTTTTCAATGGGAGAGACAAACACTTGAGCCATTTTAGATTTGAATTCCTCCCAACAACTATCTACATGCAAATTTTCCCTCTTTATGTACCTCTACCATATATGAGTAAAGAAGGTGAAGTGTAGCAAAGTGAATATTTTGGTCATCTAACCTAGGGAAAATATCAAAGTAGGACTCTAATTTTGAAGTTCACTCTCAGTCGGTGATGACGAATGGCCACTATATTTGGTTACACAATCTTATCACTGAGTTCCCTCTCAATAAAGCCTTATTGTTCATTAGTTACTTGGGGTTGCATGACCATGAAACTACCATTGGGGTTTAAAAGATTATAGGCACTCCTATGGTAGTTGGTTTGAAACCTACTTGGAGAAATAGGTGCCTAGCTTCAAGTAATTTGAGGAGGGTTTGACCCATGAATTCTACAAATAGGCTCATCTGCCCTTAAAAAAGTATCCCCAATCTCATAAATGCTATGTGATATCCCATAAGAAGAACCCCGTCCCCACCTTTGAGTAAAACAAAGAATTACAAAGGGTGTGTGATATCCCACAAGAAGAACCCGGTCCCCACCTTTGAGTAAAACAAAGAACTGCAAAGGGTGGAAAAAGAATAAAAAAGACTTGAAGAGGAGCATAGGAAGAAACAAGAAGAGGAGAAAGAGTGATTGATGCAATAGGAGGAACAAATTGCCTTGGCCATTTGGAGATTAGAGGATCAACCCTCCCCATCTTAGGAATTGGCAATGATGAGCCCGATGCTATATGACATGCCAAGTAGAAGTGCAGCGGGTAGAAGAGGCAGACCAAGATTGGTGGTGGAAGACATCGATAAAGCCCCTCTACGTGCAATTCCATTAGTCATGGCCATCCCTACAACCACCATGACATAAGAAACTACTAAGGGGACAATCAATAAAAGCAACATCATGGCCTGGACAAAATATTTAGTGGAAAATTGCAAGAAATTGTACCTTCCCCTAGCAAAGGAGACCCCCTTGCAAGAATGAAGAGGCTAGCAGTAGTCGATGGAGAATTGCGCCAAGGGCCAAAGGTAACCCATGTGGAAGTGTCAACTACTTTGGTGCATTCAACCATGCACAACAATGCAGAATACAACAAATTGGTGAAAGAGCTTCAAAGCCAACTCGATAGGATTGTGGAGGAGAAAAAGGCCGCACTTTGCAGAGTTGAAAGAAGAGAAGATCGCCTTTGCAGCCCTACATGGTAGAAAGAACAAGGGTAATGACTATCTTAAATAGGGACATGATTGCACTAAAAGAGGCCTTAAAGGCAAGGGAAGGAGAAGAGAACTTAAAGGATCCATACGATGAAGAAAGAGACAACCGCATTGCCTTATAAAACATGTGTGCCTTCAACTCCAGGGAAAACAAGAGCCTAGAGTTGGAAATTGGAGAGTTGAAGAGGCACATAGAGAAGACAAGGAAAGAGCTACATGAGGCAAAGACTCAAAGAGATGAGGAGACCACGAAGAAGCTGGCAGTGCTGTACAACTAACTTCAAGGAGCTCTCCACGAGTAAGCTATATTAAGGGAATAAGCAGAACATAAAAATCAGGAGCAACGACCAATACACGCATTATGGCGGGAACAAGAGCAAGTGATTGCTATTATAGCCCAGTATGAAAATCAAGGGCTAGAGCAAATGAAAGAGAAAGTAGAGGAATGGTAGTCAATAATGAAGATAGAGTCAAAGACTTGGCTTACTGGCCAGCCCATTTTGAGAGTGAATGCCTCTTGGCAGAAAGGAAAGCTACGGCTATCGAGACAAGAATGCTAGAATAACAATGCGCCTTTTTAAGCATAGTGTTGGAATGTCACATAGTCAAGAGAATAAGAAATGCTGGAGGAAGTTTAAAAAAAACTAGAACTAATAAGGATAATGCTACAATATGGACTCGATGCTAAGGCACCCAAGCCTACCACTAGCTTAGGACTAGAGGAGCAATGAGCCCATCTAATCTCAACTAGCTTAACCCCATAGAAACTTGCCTTACTAGGGCTTAAGGAGCTAGAGCCGCAAGTGCAGCCACCTCCACAAGAACCAACATATTTGATCCAAGAAGAAGGGACAAATTTTGAATAGGAACAATAAGAGACAGACCAAGTGCATGAACCGAGTCCCCCCCTCTACAATCACAAGCACAACTCTAGAAGAGAAAGGGAAGGAAGCTATACCACCTCAAAGGATGGTGGAGATGAGACACAAACGAGAACTAGCCCACAGGAAGCTGCAAGCCAAGACATTGCAAGTTCCACAAGTAGCCATCCCTCAAAGCGAGGAGTGTGACCCTGTGAATTGGGGCTAGGAACTTGTAGTATGGGAGCAATGGGAAAACCATGGCCACCCTTTCAAGATCTCCTTCACCTTCCCTCATACATTAGATAGGTACTATATCCAAGGGTAGTGGAGGATGTCATAAAGCTCTCAACGAGGCTAGAAAGGATATGGATGGAGGAAATAATGAGACACTCCACGAGGTGGAAGCAAGAAATTGTGGATTATTGTGAAGACAAGGCAGTGGAGGTACCCCGGAGAGTGGAGGGATATGAGGCCCAACCTAGATAGTGCAGAAACATCTGGGACTCTAACTTAGAGGCCTAGATGGCTTTCTTGTAGCATCTTACTACATGAAAGGGATGATCCTATCTACATGCCCTACCCGAGGAGGATTGGAATCAGGAGGTGCATGGTAGGTATGACTTCCCTCTAATCTACAATGTAAATGTCTCAACTCCTGAAGAAAGCCTGATCTTTACCAAAAGTGACCTACCTCCATCCATAGCAAGTTTCCTCAAAGACTTCTTCTCATGCCTTGATCCAGAATTCGTTACCACCTGTAATTATCTCCATATGTTATAAATATTATTAAAACAAAAATCTACTGCAAAGGAAGAGCAGTTACTAACCCTCTTTTTTGATATCAATGCCAGAATAAATAGCCGGGCAATGGTGTGCGTCATGATGATGAGAGCTACCCTCTTCCTAGCATTTTGTATAAATCTATTAGAAGACATGAGTGATGATAGATTTAATGGGTGTAAGGAGCTATTTCTGCCATCTTCACCACTCAATGTAAAAGCTAACTTGAAGGGGTATTTGCAGAGCAAGGTCTTCCTTAGCAAAGCCTTTAAAATCTACCACATAGCTTGACTCTTGCTCATCAACAAGATGAGAACGGGATACCACCTAGTGTGCTCACTTTATAATTCAAAAGAGAGAGAGAGAGAGAGAGAGAGAGAAAGAGAAAAATGAAAGAAAACAAAAATCAAAAGTAAAAGATGAAAAAAAGAAAGGAATATAGAAAAGAAAAGGAAAATAAAAGAAAGGAATATAGAAAAGAAAACAAAAAGAAGAGAAAGAACTAGAAAAAAAAGAAACACACCTATGAAATTGGCCCATCTATACACAAGGGTCATGATCACTACACCCAGGGAACACCCTAGCCCTCCCCCCCATCACAACTTGGGGCACATCAAGGGCAGGACATGATTAATAGACATGTCTCCCTAAGTCACTCACAACACCTCCATTTACACAAAATGGGTCCTCAAGTGTGAAACAACACCTTAGTCTTTCCTATGGCAACCCATCTCTGAGTTCTACCATCACCTACATAGTGTAGTGTGCACGTAAGATAGACACAACCCCCTTAGGAAGTGCACTCTTTTTCTTTTTGGGAGGAACATTGTATGGTGGTGCGACAAACTAATACCTATAGAGACCTCCAACCAATAATCTATCTTTGCCATTAGCAACCTCCCAAACTCACTTTATAGAGCATTTCCAACGTGCCCATATCCCCAACAACCCCGAGAACCATTCCTCATCAACCCTCTACAAATTCAATCCATACCATCAGGTGCCATGAAAGTGACACCCAACTAGGAGGGGGTAATGTTACACCCTCCGAAGACCAAGACAAAAAAGCTGAAATTTTGAAAATAGAAGACAATCCCAAGGTAAGAGGAAAATGGAGAAAAAAAGGCACACTCGGAGAAAATCTGAAGACATGAAGTGCAGGAAAAAGTCTCGAATGTAAAAGAAAGTACACAATAATAAGTGCACCATGATATGTTAGCAAGAAAAATGCTGAGCACATTGTAATTTATTTTGTAAAAGAGTGTCTGAACTCTCTCTCGTGCAAATGGTAAAGAATGAGAGGCACGAATTAAGGCCTATACTAATAGAAAGGAGAAGAAAAGAGAGTAGAGGAATGGACAAAATCCGAGCCAAAAATGGGATAGCTGCCCAAGTAAGGGATAAGGGCATGTATAAAAGTCAAGAAATGAATGAAGAAGCTTGTTCTTGTGTGTGGCCAAACTTGCTCTCTTCTTGCTTCTTACTCTTACTTCTTGTGCATGAGAGAGGGAGAAAGGGAGTGTGAGAGAGGGAGAGAGTATGTGTGTGAGAGTGAGGGACCGTGAAGAAGCTCTTCTTCTCCTCTCTTCATTTTCATCTTCTTCTCTTTTCCCCTTTTGCATGCACAACTATGGAGGCCATAGCTAAAATCTTTGAGATGGAGTTCTCTTGAGGGCACATCTTGAATCATGGAGCTATCGGTGGATTCATCGAAGGAGGTACTCGATCAAATTTTAAGGTAAGCTCACTACATTGGTGTGTGGAAGTATGCACATGGCTATGTGAGACATAGCCATAGCTCTCAACTTGAAATGCTTGAAGTAATAAACAGTCTGTGGATCTTGGTGGTTTGCTCATGAGAACATTGACAACTTAGACAAAGTCAAATCAATAAAACTGGTACTCCTTGTCATTCATTTTCGGGTTGTGAGAGACATTCATTTGTTATCACCCCTTGCAAAACATATTTTTTGGTGCCCCCACATTGAGGAGTGCTGAAACTTTTGACTTTGTTTATGATTTGTGAATTGATTTTTGCTTAAGATTGATTTTTTATGGCTAGTTCTTATTTGAAATTTCACGGCATGAAACAAGAGGATCCTCAATGATTCCTCAAAAAGTTAGAGCTTGGATACATCATCTAGCAAATAATTGACTCAACCTTGAACCTCCAAATTTTAAAATTTGAGTTGTTGAATGAGGATCGAAATTGGTTTAAGGATTATGAAAAAACTCTCAAATTTTCAAATCCCTCCTACTTCTATGGAATGTGAAGCTACTAAACAAGTGTTTCTTGACCACCAACTTAAAGAAACCGAAACTTCTCAAGACCTTTCGTGGAAAATAGAAGTTTGCCAAAAAAAAGAAGATCAAATCATTGAATTTTTTGCCTTACAATACACTCAAATTTGGGATTTTCAAAACATATCACTAGGTCCATGAGTGAGAGCACATAAAATGCTAAAAATAAAATATTTTTTGGAAAAATAGTAGAGAGAGATGAGGACAAAAATAAAAATTAAATATCCGAGAACCTATCATAGTGGAATACAAGATTGGGAAAAAGGAATCATAACGATTTATCATCATAGAGGAGTACCATAAAAGTTTGATATGGCTTCGATAAAAGAACTTATGAATGAGGATGACAATGAAGAAGATGATGAGGAGAGGGATATTTTTGAGGAAAATGATAGTGAGGATGAGAGTCCTAGAAGTGATCCTACTCGAGAGGTGTCATCTATTGCAATAGAGTTAGTAAATCTTGAGAGAGATGGGAAGGGATGAGAGGGTCGAGAATTTCTCGATAGTAGATATGAGTGTTTGAAAAATGAAGAGAAATTTGATGAGTTTTTTTTGAGTTTTTTAGATGACTATGTGGGGGAGGTCTTAGAAATTGAAAGATTTATTGATGAAGTTGAGAATGTGGATTTGTTGTCGAAAGAGATTGATGTGATTGAGTATGCAATGAGTTTCTAGGTGCAGGAGCTGATTGAGAGAGTATTGAGGTTATGGATTCTAACTTTTATTGTGATGGTGTTGTTGTTAGTGAATCTAGTGAGTCTTGTGAGTTTGTAAATGATGGTTTGAGTAGCCCTAGAGAGGCTTCTATTTGTAAAGTTTCTGATGTTACTTTGGGTAAACCTAACCTAATACTTTTTTATAATTGTATAGACATGTGTATGGATGATTTGAGAAACAATGAAGAAAAGAAAACTTCATATGAAAATCTTTCAATTACTTTAAGTTCTCCTTGAGATTTTGATTATGGTCTTGATGATTCATATTGGGGTTTTCAGGATCCTGAGAGTGACACTAATGAGAATTGAGAGGAAATTTGAGTAAGGCTTTGAAAAGAATTTAAACATTGAGGAAAGAGAGATCTAAAACTAGGGGGAAGGAGTTTGAAAGAGATTATAAGGTAGAATTTGAAGAGGACTAGACAATCGGGTATTTGGATGAGGACTATGACTCTAATGTGTTGCCTAGTGTTTATGTTTGTGATGTTGTTGAACTTACTTCAGTGATTTCTCATAAGAATATTTGTGAGGATGCAATGAGAAATATTGACCATTGTACTTGTGGAGTAGACAAGTTGAAGTCATGTTTTGTTGAAGAGATGAGTAGTTTGAATGGGTGTCTTGGAGAGGTCCCATGTTTTGATAAGTTTGGTCAGGAGATGACTCAGTTTGATGTGAATGACAATATGATTGGGTGCCTTATAGTAATAGGAGATTTTTTTCTAGCATTTTCTAAAGACTTTTTTGATTGGTTGGATGTTTTTGTGGATGGAGGTGAATTTGGCAACATAGAAAGGGTTGAAACATTGTTCAAAAACCTTAGAATTGTCATGTTTTCTCTTAGGGTGGATGGGAGGGATATATTTTTTGTTGTAAATGATGACAATGTGGGTTTTTTTAAGGATTTTGGATTGGGAAAATTTGCTGATTGTGAAGATAATTTTGTAAATGACTTTTGTATGTTTACTAAGGAGTTGTTCTAAGAGAGTTGAGACTTTGATTTTCTTGGATTTTAAGTTTGAGGAGTTTGGGGATAGATTGTTGACTTGATTTTTGATTGACTTTAAATACGGCATCATATTATGAAAGCAACTATTGCACATGAATGCTTGCATACTAGGGGGAGGGATAAATATGTCAAGCATTTTTGCATAAACTGATAACTCCTAGAAAAACTTTAGGTAGATAGGATCTTTGTAGTTTAATTGTTAGTGTGACTGTTTGTTTTGTTGTTTTGTAGCTAGATTTTTTGTGTTTTTTAAGATCAAGATTTTTGAGCATGAAAACTTGATAGCCTTGGTTGACAGAGATTGGTTTTTTTTGGAAAGAATGGAGTAGGAGATTATTGGTAGCTATTGAACATCTTGAAATAAGTATATTTTCTTGTCAATACTTTTGCACTACATCATGAGGATTGTGGATTCACAATCATTTCATATTGCACTTGTCCAATGCACTACACTTGAGGGGCATCTCTTGATTTATCAATTTCTTCTATGCGAAGGTTTGGGTTGATGTACATTTTGCACTATTGTTGAGTACTAGCACGGCATGATGCCCACTGTAGCTATATGCAGTAAATCTTAGATGCACACGCACTTAAGAGAGCACCTTCATTATGCATGCATAGTTCTTTGCACACATAAGAGTTTAGATATCTATCACCAAAATAGGAACCGCTAGTTGAGTGGGAAAGGTGGATGGGTGAGTTTTGAGGGTTGTATAGGATACCTTCAGTTGTGAGATGGGTTGTTTTACTTGGTCAATATCACGAGGACCATATTTTTGTTAAGTAATTGTGAGATTTTGGGTGAGTGGAGCAGGGTACAATGCATTTCTTCTTGCTAAGTGATGAGAGGTGAGATTAAGGATCTAAAGTAATTAAGAAATTGTGTTTGCATATTGGATGATGCACTTGCTTTTTTAATTGCATAGCATGGATCCAATTTTTCACTTCTTCTCAATGTCATGTATGGTTGGTATATTTTCAATGACATATTTCTACTAGGACAAATTGCATTAAATTGAAAGTAGGAAAACAAAAGGAAACTATCATCAAAAGAGCAATTGCAGAGGCTATGATGGGAACAATAATTGTAGGATACATCAATGACAAGTTTGGAGTATAGGGAGGCATTAGGAAGCATCAAAGTGCTTCAGTGCTAGTATTAGTGGAAAAAGTAAGAAGACCTATTGAAGTATCATTTGTGAGAGGTTTTTTTCCAAATATCTCATTGGGCCTATAGATACAAAAAAACTCACGCATGAATCTAGTCACAATCATCTCGTTTTTTATTAATAGGGTAAGCCTAGACCTTATGTGAGTAATTATTATTGAATGTGACCAAGTACTTTGCACCACCTAGCAACTAACAAGTCATGGGGCCATATATATCTAAATGAACAAGAGACAAAGGCTCACCCATGTGCTTCATGTCAGAATTTTTATGCATAGTATATGTCTACCTACCATATAAACAATGATCATAATTCTCAAAAAACGTATAGTCTAGGGACAAAAGATATTAAAAATTGGTAAGCATTTTCATTCCTTTTAAATACATGTTCTAAAGGCAACAATGCCAAAGAGACACATATGAAACTGTAGCCCCATTGCCAAAATGTAGTCAAATAACCTAGACATAAGCAAGGGATAGAGGATACTAGACTTAGTATTACATGCAATGATAAGATTCCCACGGGTAATCTTCCATGAGTAATCACCTAAAGAACAAAACAACCTACATCATCCAAGGTGCCAGCAAAGATAAGGTTCTTCGTGAGAGCTGGTATATGACATACATAATGAAGAGTGAACATGCTGTCTAAACCAAACTATAGCTGAAAATCACCAATATAAACTATCTCCAATAGTACCCAAATGGATAGATCCAGTCATACTGCAATAGGAGTGAAACCACTCTCTATGAGGTGTTACATGAAAGGAAGGCCATGAATCTATCAATCAACACTGAGTATATCCGAATGAAGCATCAATCAAATGTGAAGCATCCAAGGAAGAGGCAACCAATATGAGATCATAAAACACATCACGTTGCACCACATTAATCTCCTCAATCTTGATGCTAAGCTTGCAAGGCACAATGCTGCAGTCATGATTCTTCTCTTGAAATTTCTCCTTATCCTTTTCCTTGCACATATCTTTGTGCATTTCATGGTACTGTGGTGAATATGACCTACTTTTCCACAATAATGACAAGTAAGGTAGAACTTATGGCCAAGAGACTTATTGCAAGGCTATCCATGTGTCTTAAATTGAGACCTTTGAGAGTCTCTACCACGGCCCTTGTCATCCTACCAGCCTCTCACAGTCAATGTATGTAATATATGAAAAGCATTTGCATTCTTTTTGTTCACCTCTTTTGCCAAGAGGGCACTCCCAACATGTTGCAATTTCAGCCCATCGTTTGAAGTGTTAGCATATAGAGCCATATGGAAATCGCTCGAGGAGTCTACCTTATTGAACATGTAGGACACCACTTGAGTTCAAAGGAAATAGTATTTTATTTAGTAAAATTTACAATATTATATTAAAAAAGGTTTTTTTAATTATAATTTGAAAAAAACTTATAAGTTTAGTAAAGATAAAGGGCTCATTTTATTGCCTTATGGCATGTACAAAAAGAAAATTTCTTAATACCATTTGAACATATGTTATATAGATGACTTTTATAGGTATACACCCCCCTAGGGAAAGTGTCCCATGACTTAGGTAGTGTACCAAGTAGAAATAAAGGATGCAAAGTACTCTTGAACTCAATCCCCTATGAAGCTAGATGGTTGATGATAGGGTGAAACTCATTCAAATGTGCATACATAGAAGTACCTTCCTTCATGAGAAGGTCCATCAACTATTTCAACCAATACATTTGAGATGTAGGACTTTGCTTGTCATAAGGATTTTCAATATATGTCCAAAGATTATATGTAGTTTGATTGTTAGTCACAACATTGTAGTGAAGTTTCTTAGAGAGTAATAAAATGACTGTGGACCTGCATAGCCTTGGCTGCCTTAACACTTTTTCATACAAACCCTCACTTTTTGGTGGAAGTGGAAAAGTAATTGGTTTCACATTTTTGTCAATTGTCTTATAATTTGTCTCCACAAGTACTTTAGCCCATTGCAATCCCTCTTGTTGAGAAAACAATGCTATAACATCATACATGTCCAAAGAACATATTGACAACACTCTGTTTTCAACCTCATTTTTTGCATGTATAGTTGCTGAAATTTTAGCCATAGTGTCATTAATATTCAACCCATAAAAGATACCTGAAATGCCTTCATTATTAGCTAACAACCCCAACGCTCTTAGTTCCTTAGCCTGTTTCATATATATGGGTTCAGTCTTGCACATAGCTCCCATAGGCTTAAACCAACATGAATTGTTTGCTATAAATTGAGGATAACCAATAGTAAATACATGCTTCATTCCATCAAGAGGGAAGTACATCCTCTGAATAGCACTATTGTAGCCTCGCATTACAATAGTGCTTAATGAAAATCCAAGTCTTTGAATTCCCTTACATTTGGAGCCAAAGGAGACTCTCGAAGCGTATCCTGATTCCTAGGATAATTAACACAAATAGTAAGAAATTGGACTGCTTTCCTCCTATCCTTGCTTTTGACTCTTGCATAAGTAGAACCATCATCAAGCGCCTTTGTTTCCATATGCACTCCTGTAATATAGGACTATCCCAAAATCACTGCATATGAGTAATTATCTTGCACAAAGAAGTGTTGCTCTTCTTGTACATCACCAATTGTCACTTTCACATTAGGACATGCATTATAAAGCTCTCTCGAAGAATTATTTGCAACCCTCATATGCCAACCATGATTAGTATCCATAGGCCATGCACCATTTTCATACAATCCACCCTCAATGACATTTGTCTTAGACCCATGGTCAAGTAAAGCAACACAATGAGTTTCACGTTCTCCTATTTTCACTATCATTTTAGTGGTAGCTTTGGCCTAATGATTTCTTGTATAATGACTTCAAGGAATAAATCCTAGAGTCTCTTCCCCATATTGTTGCATCTGCCTTACTCCGCCATGCATATTGCTACAAGAAAATGCATTTTCAGCCACTTTCTTCTCTTTTTCACATAGATAATCTAGTACTTACTTCACGCTCATATTCAACGTGAATACCCAACACACCAGTTTCCTCTTCAAATTGTAGCAATGCACTAGTGGTACCACCAAGAAACTAACACTTCCTCTTAATTATATCAATGATCTCATCATGAAATTCTTGGTTGGCAATGTCAAGCACCTCTCCCAATGTTAGACTACAACTTATATCCTGGCTGCTTGCCCTTCTTTTTGTTCTCTTGTTTATTATCCCATTTTTGCTCCTGATTAACTTCTTCCATAACATGCTTGTGAGGTGGTTGATTTGTAGCTTTAGGTTAATTCACACTTCCTCTTGTCACTCTTTTAGAAGTCCTTGCATTATCTTCGTCTCTCTTTTGTTTCTCTTCTACAAGTACATTTTGCTCCTGATTAACTTCTTCCATAACATGCTTGTGAGGTGGTTGATTTGTAGCTTTAGGTTAATTCACACTTCCTCTTGTCACTCTTTTAGAAGTCCTTGCATTATCTTCGTCTCTCTTTTGTTTCTCTTCTACAAGTACATCCGTGTTTTGCACCTTTGCTAAATTTACATACACTGAATATGCATCTACCAGTGATTCACAACCAGCCATGTCACAAATGCACTCTCGCCATGCATGAGACATTTCACTATCAATAACTTTTTCCTTTTTTAGCTGCATGCAAAGAATGTGTCCATATTTCAGCCTTTGGACCAACCATCACTTGGCCATGCATTCTATCCAACTGTAGACCAAAAGTAGAAGCATGTACCACCGCATAAGCATTTCGAATAGCCAAGTCTTCGAAAAACTTCTGCGTACCTCCCTTTCCAAAATTCAAAGCAAGAGGCAATCCCGTTTCTTATGTATGGATCTTGCTATCTTTCCAAAAGATGAGATGTTGTGCCAAGGGCTTCTGATAGGCAGCATATTCCTTTCTCTCATGCTGCAAACTATTACACCACATACATCTTTTTCCTGCTTAGGGGCTGCTACCCATCCCCTTTCCTCTTGTCCTTTTTCATCCAATTTTGCAACCTTCAATTGAAGATCTTGCATACCTTTGACCAATTCATCTAAGACATCTTCCCTAATAGAGGGAATAATAGCAGGTACAACCATAGGGTTAGCCACAGAAGTGGGTGCTTACTGGATACATCAACTGTTTTGCCCATAACAGTGGGCAAGCTAGAGACATGCAATCTTTCTCTTCTTCTATGCTTTTTCACAAGTGCAGTAACAGCTTCCTTGACATGTCTCCACTCTATTTTTATACGTCTCTGTAGTCTAATCCTCTAGCAAATCATCAAGCTTCTCTTGAAGCTCAGGATTTATTGCTTGTAGAAACTATTCAATTTTCTAACTTGCAAGAGCTTGCTATTCTACAAGATCCAACTACTCAAATCGGCTTTCAAATTCTCTTAACAATTCTGTAGCCACAAGACCCTTATTAGGTTGTAAAACCCACTCTTGAAAATTCTTGCGTTGTCGTGATGCTGCATGTCTACCATTGCAAACATGAGGGAAAAGTTTTTTTTGTCAATATTTTAGACTCTTAAGTCAGCGTCATTATGAGTTTGATTTCTGTTGTGTGTATCTTTTGTGTTTGCATGACTCATGAGCACATGTGGATAGGCTAGGCACCATTTCTTCAATGCATTCATATTTTTTGTGAGAAGCATCGCTCGATTGATTGCATCACATGGATCCAACATTGCAAACTTTCTCGAATTATGAGTGGATGAGCAAAATATCTATTTCAATACATATTACCTTTTTAGGGCACAATGCATGACTCAAGGCTAGAAGTGATGATAGTGTAGCTTCTTCCTAGCATAATCAATAGAGACTAATGGGACACCATTACACTATGTGGGAAGTCTTCAAGTTTAACGTCAATTGAAGTACTGCAAACAATGAGGCTAAAACTTGTGGAATTCAGATACAATAAATGTTTCTGCAATAAGTCTTCAAAAACAAATGAGAGGAACGTTGCACCCCACTACAGGATGCTCCCTTCATAAACTGTCTTAAACACTCTTCTTTTGTCATGGAAATTCATGGGACATGATGTTATGAAGAAAAGCAATATCAGTAACTTAAGCAAATACTTGAACGCAAGTAAAGGAGGTACACAAAAAGATCATATTCACAAGTTTTGGGCTTCCTTGTGCCACTCATTTTACATGTCTAATATAGATTAGCGGTGATAGAAAAGGATAGTTTTTTTTATAAATCCTTAGCTTTATGAAGAAAAGCTTCAATGCATTTTGGACCATGTGCTCTAGAATGGGAGAAGCCTTGCAAGTTTAGTCAAAGGAGTTTTTTTAAAGAATCATCGTGATATCTTTGGGACGCAACCTGCCGCAAAATTCATGGAAGGAAAAATCATCCTATGATTCGTGAAGTAAATGTTGGAAGCTCATACGTGATGTAATCACTAATGTCACGAAGCTTTTTCTTATGATTTTTTGGAGATAAAAGTATCAAGCTTTTGTGAGCTGTGAACTTGGAATTAAGATGGGATGTTGAGGGTAGCACTGAGTACATAAGGAGGACGGTGCTTAGACGATGGGGAAGACCAGTGACACAACAGACAGGACCATCATGAAGATGACAAATTGGCAAGCTCATCCTCTTGTTGGGGTTCTTAGTAGAAGTCAAGCCCCAAACTGAAATTGATTGCTGCAATTTGACTTCATGATAAAGCTACATAGGGTGACGAAGAAGAAGTTGCAATTGAGGATGAAGGCATGGATGAGGCTGCTGTGATGAGAGGATGAGATGAAGAAGAGTTGATGGAGTTGAAGTTTTGAAGAAGAATGTGACCGACAAGAACAACGACAAAGGGAAGGACAGAAGATGCTGCAGTCAAACATCATCAACATAATAGCTTTCGGTGATTTTGCATTTGGTGGGAATTTGGATTATGTCCTTAAAATTAGAAACACTATTAGAAACAGTCTGAGTTAAGGGTCAAGTCATTAGATTTGAAGCTGTCATGTAGTTTTTCGGCCCTTCATCTGCCACCCAAGAGATTGTGGAAGATTAATCAAAATAGTTTATCACATTCTTTGTACTAAGAATACTCCCAATATAGAGATGTTTTAAGGAAGATTGACACGAGGGCTCTAAATTCATGGATTGCATCTTCCGTGTCATCGTGGGGACGAGAATGATCTACAACCAAAGGGAGCGGAAGATAAAGTTGACAAAATTTTTATAGCTTATTTGAAAGGTTTTAAAACTTAAGGCTTCTAAGTTCTTACAATCGTTTAAGGCTTTGACGTGTTCATGTTGATGAACCATAAGGTAGCACATGCTATAAAGAGAGTGATTTGCAGGAAAATGTAGAGAATGCAAGTTAAGATTGGGGAAAGTAGATGTTGGAAAGATCTATGACTCAATTCATATGTTTGATGAAACTCTTTGATGTATAATATGAAGCCTCCTAGCTTTTCTTCCCTTGTTATTTAACCTTGACCTCTTTGTACTGAAAATGATCATGACTCTTTGGAATCTCATAACTTAATGGAGCTTAACTCCTTCTTTTAGCTTCATATCTATGATAACAAGCATGTGAACTCTTTGCCTTACTTGCTTACAACAAAAAATATTTATACATTCATGAATTTATCTTGAGTTCTCTCCATTTCACTTCGTGTCCTTGAGACGGGCAACTTCATGAACACCCCGTGCAAATTCCATGCAACATCTGATGAACGTGGCGTGAAAGCATCGCTTCTGATTGCTGAGATGGAAGATTCTTCAAATACTCCACCCACATCATCATCGAGTGCTTCTTCCTTTTCGACCGATGAGAGGAAGAATCTATTGCAAACTCCATCTTTGGCTATTATGATGCAAAATCAATAGATGGAGCTATCTATGCAACAACAGCAGTAGCTACGTCAACAACAATTGGATCAACAACGAATGCTACATCAAGAACAAGAGCATCCACATGGAGCAACCAAAGCGATCAAGGCTATGGTAAGTGAACATAAATTATTTGATGGCACGAATGTCTCAGCTTATCTTAAAACTTTTGAAAGCCAGATGTGCTTCTTTGGAGTTCCTACCAACTAGAGCAATTATTACTTACGGCTTCTCAGACCTGCTTTGCACGTTAGAGTTATTGATTTATTTGTGCAAGATTCAAATTGGAATTTCTTCAAGAAAGCGCTCAAAGATGAATATTTCGTGGAGGATTATGGTAGTGCTACTTGGAAGACGTTCAAGGAATGGGTCCATCAGCCCAATAAAGATCTTGTTGCTTCCGAGTTATTGCGCGAGTTTGAAGAACATTACAACCAGTTGGATAGACTTGAACAAAGAACCCTAAACTCAAAGAAAGTGGAGTTATTCTTGCAGGAAGTTGATCCTGCACTTCAGGATGCATTGGGAGAGCTTCTTGAAGACCGTATGTAGCCTATGGGATTGAAGACGGATTGGGAAGATGCTGTTGATGCGGTCTCCACTTTAACGAAGAGGAGAAGATGGAAGGCTCGCCTAAAAAACGGTATGCAAACTCCCCTAACAATGTCTTCTCCTACCTCTACTTCTCCTACTGCTCCTTCCACTTCTTCCACCCCTCATCCCATGTCTATGCCTACTTCTATGCCTATGTCTATGCCTATTCCTTTGGCAGTTGTTAGGCCATCCGCCAAACCAACTCTTGAAGATATGGTGGAAGAAATTTCAAAGAATTTGAAGGATCTTCAAATAAAGATGGCCAGAAGAGATCAACAACAACTTAACCCATCTCCAATTTTTGTCCCATCCTCTTCTACTCCTATGAATTCTTCCAAAAATGATCGTGTTTGCCGTTGCATATGGTGTGATAGTCCAGACCATGAGTGCAAGGACTGTCAAGACTTCGAAGATGCAAAAAGACTGAAGTTGGTGGTGTGGAAGGATAGTATGATATGTTTCGGAGACACAGAACAACCACCCAAAATAAATTTTGGCAAAGGAGGTATGAAGAAATTATTGGAGGAAACTCTCTTACGTTCTTCTTATGTAAAGCAAGAGGCGGCAAGAGAAGCTGCTACCGACGGTCTTCAATTGGAGCAGTTACCAAAAGATAAGTCTCCTTTATGATCCTATGCACTGCATGCAGAAAAGAAAGGTAAATCTTCTTTATCTGAACGCTCATTCATAGGAGATGCAATTAGAAAAGGAACGGGATGGAATGATCACATAGATGTCTTCTCTATCTATGCTTATATTGCAAAATCTCAAGGATTTGAAGCACTTATTGAAGAAAAGCACAAAAGAGATAATGATTAACCTGAAGGATCAAAGACGAAAACTAGGAGGAGTGAGCCAAATTTTTAGCCTTCTTCTTCAGGACCAGAGCATAGTATGGCTGATGTACAAAAGCCAAAAGTGCAAGAAGACTTCCATAGACTTGACAAAGATACTTGAGGACTGAATTCTTAATTGAAAAATTGAATTTACACTTGGAGAAGTTTTAAGGATTTCCAAGAGAGAGTTCCATGATGTTATCATTGAAATCATAAAAAGAAAGTGCCAAATTATTGAAGAACCATCGCAAGATATGATCCATCGAGAGGCTTTAGCTGTTGCCGAGGCTATTCTCTATGGATTATAGATTGAGGAGGTTGATTCTAAAGAAGAGATCATCGAGGAATCTACAGTTGGAGCTCAATGTATGTAGACCAAGAAGTCTCTTCATCCTTTACTTCAACCTGTGTAGTAGTATGATGAGAGCAAAGATGCGCCTAGATTGGTGCCTCGAAGCCATTTTTCTCGAAGTCACTAGGCTCATGTGACTACACAAATTGTCATCAAGCTAGGTGAGACTGAGACTCTTTGCATTGCACTTTTGGATCATGGTTCCAAGATTAATGTAATTGTGAGAGGTTTATATGATACTGGTAGATGGCCAGTTGATGTTGATCATGGTTGGTGCATGCATGTGCCAACAACACTGCAGGGGATTTATATGCTACTTGTCCAAATCTGAAGATTTCTATTGGAGATGTGGATGAGTCGTATCATTTTTTTGTACAAAACTCTTGTTCTTATCCTATTATTTTGGGGCAGCCATTTATTACTGAGTCTCAGATGGAGACTAAGGTTTTGGATGATGGATCTGCCTATGCACAGATCCGAAGCAAGGATGGAAAGAGAGCTATTCAGTTCATGACTATCTATATTAATCATCAGCGGAATAAAGATTCCTTGAGCGATTCCCCTCTTCCAATAGGAGAGCTAGATTTTTGCTAGATACCATTGTCTTGCGTGTCAAGAATCGCGTGGTGGGGGGACTTGCTCAAGATGCTGCACCAAACACACATAGAATGCACAAGGAGAAGCTCATTCAAGAGACAAGAAGAGAGATGGAGACCAAAACGTTTTCTTGCTGGTTTCTTCTTCTTCTTCCACACTCTTTACAATGTACACAAAGTATAGATAAGATACAACATAAAGGAAAGTAGCCTACTAAGTCAAACAATCCATAACCCACTACACTAGTCGACTGGCGCTATAACTATACCAGCTGTAAATAGGTGTAACAACCTGAATATAATAAGTAATGAGTCAGTGACCATGTGAGAGTCATAATGACCACCAACATGCTAAGTATAGACATGTGGACCCATCTAACTAGGCAGTCCATCATTAATGTCCGCATGTGTTGAGCTTGTCATCTCAACACTCCCCCTCAAGCTCAAATGCATCTCTGAAACTCCAAGTAAGCTTCGAAACTTTTGAAGCTTCTCTATACCCAATGGCTTCATGAAGATGTCAACTATCTGATCCTGTGTGCTGACATACACCAAGTCATCTCACCTGCTAGTACCTTCTCTCTCAAAAGTGGTAGTGCACCTCAATATGTTTTGTCCTGGCATGGAACATAGGGTTTCTAGCCAACTGTATACTGCTCATATTGTTATAATAAATGACAACTGGACCTTCCACCTGCACATATAAATCAGCCAATAACTTTTGTAGCCATACTACCTCACATACTGCAACAACAGCACCTTTATACTCAGCCTCTGTTCTTGACAAAGCAACTGTAGATTGCTTTTTGCTGCTCCAAGTAACTGCTGCACTACCAAGAGAGAACATGTATCTGCTGGTAGATCTTCTATCAGACATACTACCAGCCCAATCTACATCTATGCATCCAAACACCTGTACCTGCCTCATAGAAAAGTCCATAATGTAATGTGGACTTCACATATCTCAATATGCATCTGACTGCATCCAACTGTGGCTTTCTAGGTACTTGTATAAACTGACTCACAAGACCAACAATGTAGCTCAAGTTTGGCCTTGTAATGGTCATGTAGATTAAACTCCCCACTATCCTCCTGAACATAGTAGGGTCTTCTATCTCATTCCCAACATTAGCACTCAACTTTACATTCTCCTCCAACGGGATTGAAAGTGGTTTGCATGCTATCATACCATACTTGGACAACATATCCAAGCCATACTGTCTTTGGAATAGCCATATACCATTATCACATCTGATCACCTCAATGCCAAGGAAGTACCTTAGCTCACCTAAATCCTTCATCTCAAACTTCTTCTTCAAAAAGTCTTTGAGTTCAGCAATCCCACTATCACTATCACCTGTAATAATCAAGTCATCCACATACATGACTATGATGACCAAATCTACATCTCTCTCTCACATAAAGTGAGTGATCAGCATCAGAAACATAAAAACCAATATTGACAAGATACTCTCTGATCTTGTCAGACCATGCTCTAGGTGCTTGCTTGAGCCCATAGAGCGCCTTCTTCAACTTGCACACATACGTGGGATGCTCTAAATCTTCATAACCTACTGGTTGATCCATATACACTTCTTTCTGCAAATCACCATGCAAAAAGGCATTCTTCACATCCATTTGTTGCAATCTCTAACCTTTGGTTGCTGCCAAAGCAATCACATATCTGACAGTTGCCATCCTAGCAACTCGACTGAAGGTTTCTTCATAATCTATGCCATATGTCTAGGCATAGCCTTTTGCAACCAGCCTAGCTTTGTACCTACTAATAGAACCATCTGCATTGTGCTTAATCTTATAAACCCACTTACATCCAATAGCTTTCTTGCCCTTCGACAATGATACTAGATCCCAAGTCTTATTGGCCTGTAATGCAGCCATCTCCTCATCCATTGCTGTGTCCCAATGAGTATGACCAACAGCATTCTCAAAACAAGTGGGCTCAACATCCTCAACTAGTTTCACCATATAAGCATAATGGTGTGCTTCATAACCCCTTCAAAACCAAATCTTTTAACAGGGTATCTGACCCTGCTAGATCTGCATACCACCGGATCACTCAATGGAGCCTTTACATTATTATGAGCTCTTTGTACACCTAGTCTCCTGACAGAAGGTATACCAAGCTCATCATCTAAGCTCTCAGAGCCATTGGAGTCTTCATCAAGAACTACATCAATGCCATCTGACACTTTATTCTTTCGTTTGTCTTTACCTGCAGTGCTACTAGATGCACCTGAAGATGTAGAGCTACTCCTTAGTCTCCCAGACCAAGGACTACTAGATGATGTCTCTAGTCCACTAAGAGTCTATGATTTTTTCTTTTCAGCCTGCACATGAGTGTCATGATCATGATCATCATCCAATGCATCACCACTAGATGCATACCAACTGCTCATTTCATCAAAGATGACATCCCTGCTCACTCTGAACTTACATGTGATAGGGTTATAACAACGATACCCTTTCTGCTCTAAAGAGTATCCAATAATGACACATTTTTCTGCCTTTGGATCAAGCTTCTTCCATAGCTCATCTAGCACATGAACATATGCAACACAGCCAAATACCTTCAAGTGCGATACATCAGGCTTCTTGCCAGTAAAGCATTCTTCAGGAGTCATCCCATGAACTGCAGAGCTGTGGGAGTTCTATTCATAATATAAATAGTAGTATGAACAGCCTCAGACCAAAAATTCTTAGGCATATTCTTTTTAGCCATCAAGGCGCATGCAACTTCTGCAATATGCTTGTTTTTCCTTTCTGCAACCCCATTTTGTTGTGGGGTATACCTGCATGTGAACTGTCTCTTTATCCCATGAGATCTCATAAAATCACTAAACTCATTCGAGAGGTACTCTCCCCCTCCATCTGACCTCAAGCACTTTACTTTCAAGTCTGTTTCTCTTTCAACTGCAACCTTGAAAGTTCTATAGTGCTCAAAAGCTTCACTCTTTTCCTTCATAAAATATACCCACAACTTTCTAAAACAATCATCAATGAATGTGACAAAGTATGAACTGCCTCCAAGAGATACATTTTGTGTAGGCTCCCAAATGTCTGTATGCACAACATCAAGGATATTTCTGCTTACATCTATGTCATGTGAAAAGGGTTGTCTTGCTTGCTTACCAAACTGACATGCATCGCATATCTTATGAAATTCTGCAACTCTAAATGTAGGCAAACCTGTAACCAACCCTTTGGACTGCATTAATTTCAGCCTTTGTACATTTGCATGTCCAATGCGTTTATGCCAAATTTCAATATTTGCAACAACATCTTTTTCTTTAGCATACATAGCAGCATTCATAGTAGGAATTCCAGCATCCAGAGTAAACATACGTCCAACTCTACTTCCCTTTGCTACCAACTTGCACTTGTCATTGAAGTCTTCTACAAAGCAGCCCTTTGCATTAAATCTGACTTGCAGCCCTTGCTCTACCATTTGACCGACTAACACCAAGTTCTTTGTAATAGATGGCACATGTAATACATTTGAAAGAATCTTTGTCTTACCATCATGCAAGGACAATGGAACTTTTCTAATGTGTGAAATTGGGTGGCATGAATTGTCACCCATCTGCACATAACCTGCATTTTGCAAATCTTGCATCTCTCCAAACCATTCTGCATGGCTGGTCATATGATTGGATGCACTTGAATCAACATACCAAACATCATCATGTGTTCCCTTTCCTATAATAGCATTCAGCATATGCTACATAACAAACATACATTCATTTTTGTCTTCATTCTGTCGCGAAGACAATGCATAGTTTCCTTGCTGCAACTTACCACTACGAATATTATCTTTCTTAAAAAAACATTGGGCTGCAATATGACTTGTTTTTCCACAGTAGTGACACACAATACTAGAGTTGTTAGAACCTCTGTTCTGCCATCCACCTCTTCCTCTAAAGCTCCCCTTGCCTCTAAAGTTACCATGACCTTTTGAAACCTGCATATTGCCAAATTGCTGATTCAATCTGTTTTGTTGGTTGTCACTACCACGTCCTGTACCACGGCCTCTTGAAGAGAACCTGCCACGTCCCCTTTCTGAACTGAAGTAGAAAGCTTGGACCTGTTTACCACTTCTTTCAGATGTCTCACTCTGCATGTTGATCTCTTCAGTGATCATAAGGGAGACCAACTCATTGAAATTTGGAAATGGCTTTCTGACATATACGAAAGTTACAAAAGAATTCCAAGCCTTTTCATTATTAAGTCCACCCAAGGTAGACAACACCAAATCATCATCATCGGGCATTGCATCAATCGCTGCCAATGCATCTGCAATGCTCCTTACCTTCAGTGCATACTCATTGATAGACATGTTCCCTTTCTTCAATGTATTCAACTCTTGCTTGAGTTGAATCTTTCGTGCCTTTGTATTTAGAGAAAACATACTTTCAAGTATGGTCCAAGCTGCATATGAATTCTCTGCATTTCTAATATGTCCCAACATATTATTGTCAATTACTGTAGACAGCCAATACATCACATTCTTGTCTTTTGCATTCCATTCCTTTTGTGCCTTTGTCTCTTCTGCATAGTTGGAGGATCACGCACCTCTGGCTCCTTTTCTTCACCCGAAACAAACTCGTAGAGGCCTTTTCTAATAAGGAAGTTTGTGACATGGAACTTCCATGAAAGGTAGTTGTTCTTGTCGAGCTTCTCAATGATGGGGCTTCCACTGTTCTCTGCCATTATCACAAAACTAATACCAAATAGCAAGCAAATCTTCTACAACCCTCGACTTGTAGTGCATAGCAATACACCAGATAGCCTTTTTCATTGTCTACTCAAAAATACATGCAATCTGCAACCTATTTGCAGATAAATCTTATGATTGCTTCCTGAAAACACCTCAAGAATTATAGATTCGCAATCTGTAACCTGCACACCCACTTTCGATTAAAACAACCGAAATCATAGTGTACCCTGAAATTACTGTTTGCAACCTTGCGGCTCTAAAACGAGGCCCAAAATGGCCTCAGATGCCCAAAATAACTGCAGGAAAGCCCAAAAGGGCCTATCTGCAGAATACACAATGCTCTTTGTGCACACCAAATCTCACTGCAATTTGAGATTTTTTGCTCTGCCCTGCTTCTCGTGCCTCCATAGGCATTGTCCAAGAGAAAGAGTGGAAGAATGGGAGAGCTTCTTACCCGTGGCTTGCTTGCTCGAACCTTGCTTCTTCTCCTTCAGTTCAGCCTTCGAAATCAGCCTCTCTCAGTGGTGTAGCTCTGATATCATGTCAAGAATCGCGTGGTGGGGGGACTTGCTCAAGATGCTGCACCGAACACACACAGAATGCACAAGGATAAGCTCACTCAAAAGACAAGAAGAGAGATGGAGACCAAAACGTTTTCTTGCTAGTTTCTTCTTCTTCTTCCACACTCTTTACATTGTACACAAAGTATAGATAAGATACGACATAAAGGAAAGTAGCCTACTAAGTCAAACAATCCATAAACAACTACACTAGTTGACTGGCGCTATAACTATGCCAGTTGTAAATAGGTGTAACAACCTGAATATAATAAGTAATGAGTCAGTGGCTATGTGAGAGTCATGATGACCATCGACGTGCTAAGTGTAGACATGTGGACCCATCTAACCAGGCAATCCATCATTAATGTCCGCATGTGTTGAGCTTGTCATCTCAACATTGCGAGACGATGGTGGTACGAGTCAGGGAAAGCTCTCGCCTCTTGACAGCGTCAGTTTTTCTTTATGTGTTTATGGTGTATCCATTGAAAGTAGTTTGTTTTTTCAGCATATCTGATATGCCTAGAGCTGCCACGCAGTATGTAAAAATAAAAGAAAAAGAAATAATGATTACATGTGTTTTTCAAGAAGAAGACTAGATAGATGGTCTCTATGATAGCCTTTCATGCTCAGATACCATGGAAGAACTTTTGTTTTTGCTAAATGCTAATAATCAAGAGATGTCATATGTCTTACAGGTTCATTCTCTAGCGATGTATTGTGAGATTGTTGATTTCATACTTCAAAAGAATCTGGGTGTTGAGGATTCTCAGCAAAAAGATTTCCTTGCTGACATATTTCAACAAAAAGATTTGGGTGTTGCTGACACAACAAAATTTGTGCTTAACAGGGTATTTTCATCAAGGGGTGAGATCTGTAGGTTGTAGTAATCAAGCGAGAGTTCATACAAAATATAAGACAGTTGACAAGAAGGTTTGACCAGTTGCAAAACGTTACCTTTGGACAGTGATGAGATGACTAGAAGAGCTATTATGCAACTCCTTTGCGGGATCCTGTAAGTATTTGGACATAAGTTTTCAGCTGAGACATTGAAAGAGATGAAGATTGGGACCGAAGATTTTTTACTTCCTGAAGAGGTAAGATGTTTTGAAGAGATGTTATACAGACATGAAAAAGCTTTTTCTTTCTTTCCACATGAGATTGGATGCGTTGATCCTAGGGTTGTGATGCCTATGGTTATCTTTAGCATTTCGCATATCCCTTGGAATCTACGGCCTATTCATGTGACGAGGGCTCACTTGTCCAAATTGGTAGAGCTCTTGAATGAGTGGATCAGGATGGGAATTCTAGAGCCATCTTCAGTTCCATATTCCAATAGGTGGTTCACAGTTTCTAAAAAGAATGGGACACTCCGATTCATAGAGGTCCTATAGCTAGTAAACAAGGTCACTATTCAAAATGTTGGTGCATGACCTATTGTGGATGAGTTTGCTGAGGCTTTTGCTGGCCGTGCTATCCATTATCTTGATGATCTTTATTCCGGATATGACCAGTTCTAGCTTGCCCTTGAAAGCAGAGATTTGACTATGATTAAGACACCTCTAGGCCTTGTCCGAATGTGTACACTTCCACAAGGATCTATTAATTCGATTACTCATATGATGAATGGGATGAACAAGGTTCTATAAGATTTTATTCTTGAGCTTACTATGCCTTTCATTGATGACTTACCTATCAAGGGATGTTTGGAAGAAGGCAAAAACGATTCTTTAGATGATCATGGATGCAGATTCTTTGTGGCTTCACATATTAAATATGTTGAGAAGATTCTTTGCAGACTGGAAGAAGTGAATTTGACCTTGTCAGGATTGAAGTCTTTTTTTGGTGCTAGAAAAGTTTTGATTGTTGGTCATATGTGTGGATATTATGGCACGAAGCTTGATGCCATAGAAAAGATTGTGGAGACTTGTTCCTCTACTTCATAGGTTCACATGTTTCTTAGAGCTTGTGTGTTTTATCTTATTTGGATTCCTCACTTTGCTCATATTGTAGATGATCTTTATCAGCTCTTGAGAAAAGGGCAACATTTTTCTTGAGAGATAAAACATACTATTCGAAAGGCAGATTATGAATGTGCAAGACCTATTGTGCTTACTTTTGATACTAGTTTTATCGGCATTGGATGGTCTATGGCCAAGATGATGCAGATGGGAATAGGTATGCTATTCGGTTTGGGGAAAAAGTCCTAAATGATCGTCAATGAGGGTATCCTTAAGTTAAAAGAGAGCTCTTGGGAGTTGTCACGGCTCTCAAGAATGACAGAGAGTACTTCATTGGATCTGTTGTGTGGTTGAGACTGATTGTTTGCCTCTTCTAGGTATGATCACAAGGCTTTCTACTCCAGATATTGCCATGCTTAGGTGGATTGGGTACATAAAATCCATGAATCCTGAGTTCAAGCACATAGTAGGTAAAGACAACCCAATAGTAGCTGATATGCTTTCACGAGCAAGGTATAATGATATGGAATTTTTCTTGTATTGATGATGTTGATGATGGGGCTGATCTTGCAGCCATGCATGTTGATCATGTTTGTCATTGCTTTGGAAATCTTTGATCAGTCTTTTTATACAAGAGAGTATTTACAGATTGGTCATTATTTGAGTACAAAGTCTAGACAATATGGATGGACTGATACCACAAACTTCAAGAATATTAGAAGAAAAGCTTATGGTTTCTTCTTGTGAAGTGGGATACTTTAGAAGCATCCACAAAAGTGAGGAGGATAGCCGTTGAGAGTTGTTTGTGATAGAGCTTTAGAGGTGTGTATCATGAAAGAATTCCATGAAAGTCTTTGGTCTGGACATCGAGCTATATGTGCGGCCTATGAGAAGATCAAAGAGCGCTATTGGTGGAAAGGCATGTATAGAGATATCTCACAATTTGTTGAGGTATGCCCCGATTGTCAGTTGTTCTCTTCAGTGAGGCATAGAGATGAGCTTCATCCTACCTACCCACTATGTATTCATTACAAGTGGGTTCTTGATTTGATTACTATGCCTGTTGGTTTATGCCAGAAGCGCTACATTGTTTTGGCACAAGAATATCTCACAAATCAAGTCAAAGGAAGAGCATTATGAACAAAATCCACATCGGTGGTTTGTAAGTTTTTTTTGGAGGATTTTATTTGTAGGTATGGATGTATTGGAAAAGTTATTACAGATAGAGGTGAGTTGGATGCTGATGAGGCTAGGGAGTATTTCTCTCGCCTTGGCATTAAACTTGCTTTGACTCTGGCATATAATCCAGAAGGAAATTGGAAGAGCAAAAGAGGCCATCTGCCGATTGTAAAAGCCTTGGCCAAAGCATGCGCGGTGGACAGGTTGTTCGAGAGTGGCCTAGGTTATTGACTTATGCATTATGGGCTGATCGCACTACTCATAGTGTGACTACATGATATATGCCAGCTGAGCTGATGTATGGACAAAAGCCAGTCATGCCTACAAAGATTTGCACGCTTACTTGGAGTGCTTTACTGTGGATGCGAATGCAAAAATGGGCTCAATAAGAATCTGTAACAAGAAGAGATGTCTAGAGAAGATCTTTAGACTCTTCCTATTTGACAATTTGAGGGAAGACCCAAAGATATTGAGAGAGCAATTCATAAGCTCAAAGAGGCCAAAATTCACAACAAAGACCGTTTTGATAGCAGACACAGATTGAGGCCTAAAGAGATTAAGGAAGGGGATTGGGTGTTGGTCTATGAAAATAGTCTAGACAACCAGTATACTGCTATCTGCAAGGTTTATAGATGATGGTTTGGGCCCTATCTAGTGCAGCATGTCCATGACAATGCAACATATTCCTTAGTAGAACTTGATGGTACGGCCTTGTGGATTCTAATCATAGGGAAGAAAATCAAACTCTTCAAGAGAAGAGATGCTACAGCCTATGCAACCAAGGAGTTGGATGATGCAAATTACGATGGACTTGAGCCGAGAGGATGAAGATGAAGATGTGGACATTGAAGATACTTTACAGAAGATGAAGAGATTACCTTGACTATCGAGCTTGGCAGTGATGAGGATGGGTAGTTGTGGCCCATCCAGAGGATGTGCATGTTTGGAGGTGGTGGATGTTGTGACGCTGCGCGTCTACCACTGGAAACCTGAGGGTGGAGTTTTTTTGTCAAGATTTTGGACTCTTAAGTTAGCGTTATTATGAGTTTGATTTCTGTTGTGTGTAGCTTTTATGTTTGCATGACACGTGAGTACATGTAGATAGGCTAGGCACAATTTTTTCAATGAATTCATATTTTATGTGAGGAGCATTGCTTGATTGATTGCATCACATGGATCCAAAACTGAAAACTTTCTCGAATTATGAGTAGATGAGCACAAAGATCTATTTCAATACAAATTTTCTTCATAACGTCATTTCCCATGAATTTCCATGACAAAAGAAGAGTGTTTAAGGCAGTTTATGAATGGAGCATCCTCTAGTGGGGTGCAATGTTCCTCTCTTTTTTTTTTGAAGACTTATTGTGGAAACATTTATTGTATCTAAATTCCACAAGTTGTAGCATCATTGTTTGGAGTACTTGAATTGATGTTAAACTTGAAGACTTCCCACACAATGTAGTGGTGTCCCATCAGTCTCTATTGATTGTGCTAGGAAGAAGCTACAATGTCATCACTTCTAGCCTTGAGTCATGAATTGTTCCCTAACAAGGTGACGGATAAAGAGGGTGAAGCTATTCACCATCTCCTCTTCTCTTCTTCTCTTCTCTTCTCTTCTCTTCTCTTCTCTTGCACGCGAGGCTATGGAGGATGGAGCTTGGAGATGGAGGAGGCTTGAGGATGCTTGAGCTAGCATCAAGAATCGTGGAGCTATCGGAGTGCAAGAGAGAGGAGGGTACTCAATCAAGCATCAAGGTAAGCTCACTACACTCATAGGATTGACGGCACGTCGGCTAGGTGAGAGATAGCCATTAGAGCTTGCTTGGAACACTTGAAACAATAAGCGGTCCATGGGTCTTGGTGGTTGGCAAAAGCTCGGAGCTTTTTCTGCTTTCATCCTGCACCTTTTTTGATATTTCCTTTTTTTCAATTTTTCACTCCTCTGTGCTGCGGGGAACACGGTAATATTACCCCCCTCCTAGCCAAGTGCCAGTCCCATGGCACTGCGGTGGGACGTAGTGACTAGTTAGGTTGGCTGCTAGGCGGAATAGGTAGGTGGATGACACTGCTTCCAAGATGGTTGTGTGAATGACAGGTGATGGAGATTACTGACGATGACTAGAAGAGGTTCCAGCGTGCTTTAGGCTCCATGAAGATGCTTAGCATCTTTCACACAGTTCTGGGGTCCGTTATGTAGCCGATCGTCCCTCCGAGCATCAGAAACACTTGAAGCAATAAGCAATCCCTCAGGAGGATGGTATTGGAGGGATTTATTCTGGAGAAGCCCCCCCCAAACTCTGTCTTGACAAAGATATGGTTTGTCTTCGCATTGAAAATCTGTGTCTTTGATTTGAAGATCTTTGTCTTTGAGTTGAAGGTCTTTGTCTTTGAGTTGAAGGTCTTCAGTACTGCATTAAAGATCTTCAACTCTACATTGAAATGCTTCAGGCTTGTGGAATCAATAAGTGATCCGTAGATCTTGAGGCGTTGGACATGCATCTTTAGAAGATGAGGTTTCAAGATCTATGCCAATGGCAGATCTATCTTGGCTTGGTTCAATCATGGTAGCCATCAGCATGCAGATGGCTGGACACTGGCACATGGAAAAAGTTTTGGTCATTAAAGGATGCCGTGGGTGATCCTCTTCAGTGGAGTAGCCATTTCTTGAACTTGAACATAACCTGCAAGAAAAGTTGTGCACTCCCTAAGGGGTGTGTCTACCTCTCCGTGTAGTGCGTGGTGCCCGTGGCAGTGGAACTGGGAGATGGGTCTAACCTTCGGCAAGCCCTTGGTAATGTCCCACACTTGAGGACCCAGTTCATGTGTCATTGGAGGTGCGGTGCAAGTCTTAGGGTGAGAGTTCTAAAAGTCCTGCCCTTGATGTGCCCTAAGCGTGAAGTGGGAAAGGGGCTAGGGAGAACCCTAGGTGCAATGACGGCGGTGCACGACGAGGCGAAGGGGAGTTGCAAGCGGATCTTTGGAAGGTCTCACCACTTATCTTGGGAAGGTCTCACCACTTATCTTTGCTTAATGGTAGATGCATCCCTTGGCTTTGCTATGCTTTGCTGTCATCTCTTCTTTCTAGTTCACCCTTTTTTTGTTGCCTTGGCTTGCTTCTTTTATTTTATTTTATTTTATTAAAAAAAATAAAAAATAAAGAGGCTTATACATGGGTACATGTGATACAAGGGCATGACGAGAGTTTACTCCTCGTCATCCGAGTAGGGGATGATGGAGGGCGGGGGGCCTTGTTAAGGAATCTGTGACTCAACAAGTAGCCCTTGAGGTTGAGGCAGGTTTTGAGAGTGGTGGTGGAAAGGAAGGGGTGGTTGCACTAGGTGAATTTGCTATCGCTCATATCTTCAAGTAGTGCAACACAGAAGGATGGCAAAAGAGTAGCACGCATCATGAGGCGAGTCATGGTGTTGCTATCTATGGCGCGGGGTCAAAGTAGAGGGGTGGGGGGTGGCATTCTTGAGGTGCGGGCTCTTGGTGGACTAGGATCCTAATTAGTCTAAGATAATTACAAGTGGTTATGAAGGTGGGGTCAGGACAGGAGGTGAACTCACTAAGAAATCTATCTATAGAGCTATACAAATCAGGGAGGGTAAAGAGAAGGGTGTCCTTGTGGGAGGTGCTATTGGCGTTATAGATAATGGAAAAGTCAAACCTATCGTGGATGGATGGATTAAAGTCAATCCCTACCCTTCGAGGATACGGCATGAAAGTGGGGTCATTTCTCTCAGAAGGGAGGGTGTTACAAAACGCCATCCATGCGTCAATGTTGAGTCAAAAATGTGTCTTCTCTAGGTGGGTTGGCAATTATAGCCTTCCACTGATCTAGGCATCTGGAGGACTTTATCTTGCCAAAATTCACGGTCCTCGGCTCCCCAAGCATTTGGGTTGGCCTCTCGCTCCGCTAGCCACTTGGCCTTGAGCCTTGCACCCATGGCGATTACATCGTTTACAAGTTGAATAGGCATTACTCTGTTTAATGTAGCGGGAAACTCAAAGCTCAAGTCAAAGGGATCACAGGTACATTCCTGTTGTTCCCAGATAATCAACTCTGCATGGAATTCAGCAGGGAGATTCTCAGGGCGCGGTAGGAGAGGGGCAGGTTGTTTTGGAACAGGTCTAATGTTCAGCTTTTTCCTTGCCTTCTCTAGCATTTCTCTCCTGCGGTTAGCGTGGGCTGCTTTCCTCTCAGCAGATGTGTCAAGGGGCTGCACTTCCTCTTGTTGTGGAGGAGGGGGTGGTGGGACGTAGTCCTCCTCCTGAGGTCCCAAATCAAACTCTGGCTCACCCCCTTCTACTTGCACGTCTTCTTGCGCATTTGCCTCTGTGAAGTCGAGTTCGTCTATTTCCTGCGCCGTCAGATCTACCTGTGCAAGATATCTTCTTTGCTCCTCCACGCTCTGCGGCGGGCCTCCTAGCTGCAGTGGCACATGCAGGCCTGCTATTAGGGCTCTGCATGCAATGGCTAGCTTCTTTTGCAGTAGCTGATCATTGGCTTCGTTTCCTTCTGGTTTGGTGGAGTGGAGTAGTGTATTGAGGAAGGTGTGCTGTTGGGCTATCATGGAGAGCTGGGCCGCCTCTGCCTTTGCCTAGCCGACGTGCCAAGTCTCCTATTCTCCCTTCATTGCGGTCAACCCATTCTTTTACTCTTTTTTCCATATCTTCCAGGCTCTCCCCCTGATGGAGGGTCATAGCCACGAGTTGTTGCCTGCTAGTCCTTGAGCTCGCGGTGCAGGCGGGACTGCTCCTAGCATTTGTCGGCGATCTGTGCATTGAGCTGGTCCAACTTCACCTGCATCCTTCACACCTGCTCTTCTCTTAACTGGTCCAGCTCTGCAGCCTCCTGTCTGATCTTGTCAAGTTGGTTTTGTGCTTCCAGGTTGACTGCAAAGAGCTGGTCGTTCTTGCGCCACAGGTGAGCATTGGTCTCTCTCTCTCTCCGTTGAGGCGCTCCATCAAGATTTTTCTTCTTCCTTCCCAAGCAGTGTCACGTTCCTTCAAGGCTTTTGATTCTTCTGCATCCTTATTGTTGGCTTCCTCCCTGAGCGCAGCAATCTCCCTTTGGTATTATGTTATCTACTTTGTTTTCTCCAGCTGGAGAGCAGCTCGTGATTCTCACTTTGTTGCCAGCTCCTCCATGGCTGTTCTCCTTTCTTCCTTGGCCCTTTCTAGCTGCGAGAGCAGCTCCTTAACATATTCATCATATTGGCTTGTTGGAGGTGGGGGATGGGACATGGTGGCGGTGGTGACAGCGGCTTCTGTTTTCTGCCTCTTTAGCGGTCCATATCAGCCGTGGCTGCCCTTTTGACTCCTGACGCTGGGGTGGCCACGCCCGCTTCTCTTGCCAACTCCCGTTCCACCAGGAATTGCAGCCAAGTGACCACGTTGCTCTTATCGACTTTTGGGGTGGAGCCTTGGGTGGTGGTAGCAGTGGGTGTTGTCATGATGAGAGTGGCTGGCGTGGAAGGTATGAAGAGGGGGGGAGTTGGCATCATCAGTTCTTTGCCTTTTCCCTCTGCCGGGGGCGGGGGTGTGATTTTTGGCACACTGGTACTAGAACCAGGTGCCTCTCTTTGGTGTGGGCTCTCTGCGCCTTCCTCGTCTCTTTTGTGCTGCTCCTCAATGGAGCAACGGGCGCTATTTCTTCCTCTTCCTTCCTTCTCAGCTCCTCTTCAGTCTTCTTTTTTCTCTCCTCCTCATCCCTAATCGATTCCCTTCGAGCCCTCTCCAAATCTTCATTTTCTTTTTTCTTACACTCCTCTTCCCTCTTTTCATGCAGGGATTTTGTTCCTTGTTCTGCGTGCCTCTGTGGACTGCCCTGGGACTCTCCCTCTTCGTCTTTGTCAGTCTCCGTTTCATCTGAGGACCTACACTGCTCTTCTGTGTGAAGTGGGGATTGTGATAGTGACTCGTCACTTCCTTCGTCGCCTCCCTTCTTGTCTTCTTCTTCCCGTCCTTGCCCTAGTGCTTCTTGGATTATGGCCGTAAGGATGCCTCCAAACCCTATGGTTGCGGCTTTGGAGGATGATGCCTTGCAGGTTGATCAGGACGATGGGGATTCTCCTCTAGCGGCTCTTCCTCCTGTTGCTAGGGCCTTAGCCGAAGCCTCTATGGTTCTCCTCACAAACCCATTAAGGTTCACCTCGTCCAACGATTGTGCCGCAATGCTATCGAGCAGAGGTACGTTGATCCGACTCATTACACTGTTATATCTCTGGCTTGAGAACAAAGTGTGCACCATTTTTGCTTGCAGCTGGATTTCTGGGGTTTGGGATGTCTGCCAAGCTAATCCCATCATTGGTATGGACCTTCACCTTGTCCATTCCCAACATGGCGTAGACGTCCCTCTTCGGCTTTCTTTCCACCTTATTCGGCAACCCTAGTGCCCTTTCCACCAACTCCGGGGTCAGCTCGATTTGTACTTGCCTGGTGGCTTCATTCTCGCGCACCGTAATGGTGCCTCTGTTTCTATTAAAGGTGCGCAAGAAGTCGGCGCACTGGGTGTAGTACACCCTCTGGCCCACTGCGTCTAGGTATTTCTGCAGATGGCACTGATCTATGATTTGGAGCATTGCCGACTCTTCGATGGCCATGTCTTCAAGGTTGAAGATGTGACGGAACTTCAACTGGTTGAAGGCTCTCGTCAACACCGTGAGGCCGTACTTCACTTGCTTCTCCTCCGAGAAGGGGAGCTTGCCCGCTTTGTCCTGGCTTGCCATGATCGCTACCTGCAAGTTCAACCGTTTCCACTATTAGTGCTTTTTGACAAATAACTTGCTGAAAGAAGAAAAGCGTAGCAGATTTTATTGAGTATAGCCTTAACTTTTCTTTTTAGACTTTTACCATTACATCTTACCATTGCATTTCAAATTTTATTGATATTTCATACTTGGTTTACTTTTTAAATTCCACCTTACCCCCTCCTCCTTTGGAACCAGAAGAATTCGTCCCAGGATTGGAGGTTGAGAGGACAAGGGCGTTCAGCATAAAGGGTGTCGGTCTATTTGTGCAGAAGCCAAGCATAGAAGTTGGGGTTATACTCTACCTGAGCTTCCCGGTCTTATTCGAATGGGCGGATACCGACGTGCGTGATGCATGTCAGAACATCAGTTAGGAGATCGCCAAAATCGACCCAATTTGCAATGTGGAGCTCTTCCTCTGTTAAGAGGCGGTCAAGGTAGGGATGCCCCTTGATGTGCTCTTCCATGGGTTGGCCACAGAGAGTGGTTAATACTCGATACGAGGTTGTTGCGACGTTGGTGGGGTCGTACTCTGCTATTTTGATTGCGTGGCGCTGCTCAGCGTTGGTCATTATGTGGCACCCCTCAATTTCCCATTGCAGCCTAAGAGTGTACCAACGCTTCAAAAATGTGGAGTCTGTATCAGCGAGCTTGGATGACTCGGTGATTTCCTGATCACTGTGATAGCAGAAGTGGTTCGCTGATCGTAGGATGTGATGAGACATTGTTTAATGGCTTTCTCTTTGGAGATCTCACTGCTAAGCAACTCAGCAGCAGCAGAGCAAGAAGCTTTTGCAAATGCGAATTCAAAAGTCTCCCAAGAGCAAGGCATATTGCGCACTTCCGTTGCAAAGGGTTCTTCTAATAGACCCAAGTCCAAGCGGTCATAGCTGAGGGCTAGCGACACGAAGGTGGCATCGAGTCATTTAATGCAGTCCATCACGTCATCCTTGGCGTCCTTAGCAAGGTCAGCGGCTAGCGCTAGAAATGATTTTAGTTCATAGGAGGGCGTAAGGCCGACGAGCGGTCGAGGTTTGCTAGAACTAGAGGCCTTGACAATACATAGTTGCGGTTGGGAGTTTCCTTGAGCCTGCAGTTGGGATGTTTGGACTATGGGTGGATTTGGGACAGCCACAATAGTTGGGCTGCTGCAGTCAGCTTTGCTGTGGAGAGCATGATTGACTTGGTCGGGTGATGCCGCCTGTGACAGTGATTGTTGCTTGGGCCGATAGGTTTGTGCGACTCTCTTAGGCAGAAGCGTAGATGAGTTGGATGGCTGGGGCTCTAGAGAGCACTGCGGCCTATGGTTTTGAGGTGTTTGGGGACATGGGCTGATCAAGCTTGAGGGTGGCGTAGGAATAGTGCCTTTAGCCGTGGGGACCTTTGGGACCCACAGCCAGGTACTTCCCTCGTAGTAGCCTTGCACATGCAAGAGGGGTTTAGGGACCCATCTTTGCTTGATCATGCGGCTCTTCCTGTGATTGCGTCTTGGCCTCCTAGGTTTAGAGTTTTGGGTCTTATGAGGATAGGCGCGTCGACTCCTAGGTGGTTGTTGCGACTGTTTAGGCACCCACTGGAAGTGAGGCTGTTGGGCCTTTGCTTTGGTCGCTACGGGCTGTGGTTTATGGAAGTCGGGGAGTGGCAGTCGCGCACTACCCCCTCCTTAGTCTTGTCGACGGATGTTTCTACCGGTGGCTTTGTAGACAGTGATGGTGTCGTGTAGCCCTTGCTAAAAGTTGTGACAATGCGCACGTTGCCTATTGCTAGGTGGATGCGCTGCGACTCATAATCAACATTGCAGTGAGTCTGCTTTTTGAAGGTTCGCCCCAGCAGTGACTCTGTGCCTGCGTCTATAGCACTTGGAAATACGTAAAAGAGCATTGGAACAGTCTCAGACTCGATAGAAACGGCGACTCTACACTTGCCGAGAAGTGTGTATGATTGAGCCTCATATGGGTTTAATTTGGCAGTTGTGGGTTGAAGTAGTGGTTTGCCAAGTTGGATCCAATGATTGTGGGTTAAGACATTGAAGTCTGCTCCCTCATCGATCAAGGCGTTGAATGTGCATGTTTGCTTGGCAGTGACCGTGACAAGGAGTTAAGCGGGTTCTACGGCTTCCTCATCCTATTCGTTGCTTTCGGTGATTGTAGCTACTTGTACTTTGATCGGTGGTTCTAACAATGGTGGCTCGTGCCAAGGATGCGTGGGAGGGTAGAAACTTCTTGATACAATTGCCATTGAAGAAACCTATTCCCTCATCGTCTAGTGTCTCAAGCTCCACATTGCCGGTTTGGCTGATCGCATGAACCTTGAAGGGTTCGAGACCTCTGAATTTCATTTTTTGCTTATGCCCTTTAACTGAGTAAAGGAGCACTAAGTCACCCTGTTTGAATTCGCGCTACTTGACATGCTTGTCAAACCAGCTTTTGCGTCGATCTTTCTCACAAATCAACGTGTGAGTGGCTAGAAGACGAGTTTTTGATAGGCATTCCAGCTCAACCAGGCATGGGAGGGCTTGGCAATGACCGTGACACAGAGGTAAGCTGGTTCTACGGCTTCCTCATCCTCTTCGTTGCTTTCGGTGATTGTAGCTACCCGTACTCCGGTGGTTCTAACAATGGTGGCTCGTGCCAAGGATGCATGGGAGGGTAGTACTTCTTGATACGAATGCCATTGAAGAAACCTATTCCCTCACCGTCTAGTGTCTCAAGCTCGAAATTGTCGGTTCGACTGATCGCACGAACCTTGAAGGGTCCGAGACCTCTGAATTTCATTTTTTGCTTATGCCCTTTAACTGAGTAAAGGAGCACTAAGTCACCCTGTTTGAATTCGCGCTGCTTGACATGCTTGTCGAACCAGCTTTTGTGTCGGGCTTTCTCACAAATCAGCGTGTGAGTGGCTAGAAGACGAGTTTCTTATAGGCGTTCCAACTCGACCAGGCATTGCCTCCATGCCTCCTTCCATTCCCATCATTCTTGAAGTGCTATTCTCAGGCTAGGAATGAAGAATTCTAACGGTAGAATTGCCTCAGTTCCATAGGTCAGCCTAAAGGGGGTTTGGCCAATAGCCGTTTTATAAGCTATATGGTAGGCCCATAAGGTTGCCATCAGCTCATTGTCCCAGTCACTGCGTGAGGCTGAGACTACTGTAGTCAGGACATTGATAAGAATCTTGTTAGTTGATTCTCCCTGGCCATTCGCCTGAGGGTAGTATGGTGAGGATTTGCAATGGATAATGAGAAAGGTGGATAAGAGATGTGCTATCAGTTCGTTGATGAAGTGTGTGCCTTGGTCGCTAACCAGTTCGATGGGGCAACCAAAGTGCGAGATCACTTGCTTCCATAAGAACTTGCCAATCGTCTTAGCATCGTTTTTTCGTGTGAGGTAATCCATGGCCACAATGATGTACTTGGCTTGTGAGTATTGCACTGCAGGACTGATGGGCCCTATGAAGTCGATTCCCCATTTTTCGAAGGGTTGGTGAGCAATAATTGGGGTCAGCTCCATTTGAAATTTGTGAATTGGGACTTTTGTCCGTTGGCGCTCATCACAATGTTTGACGAATCGCTTGGCGTCGCGAAAAAGGGCGGGCCAGCATAGCTGAGACTGTAGCACCTTCCGTGCTATCGTGTCTCCACTAAAGTGTCCTCCCGCAATGCCGATGTGCGCCTCCGAGAGCACGTCGTGTATCTCATGCTCACACACGCACCTACGCAGCAATCTGTCTTGCCCCAGCCTATAGAGTTGGCCTGCAATCAGCTTTGGTAGGGCTGGATTTTCATGATCAAGCACCCAAGTCGGGATTTTTCTATTGGTCGCTCAGGTAGTCCGTGCTTGAGCACTTGGACTATGTCGCCTGCCCAATATGGCGTTAGGTCAGCCTTAAATAAATCTCTCTTGCTAGACAGGTGGAATAAGTGGGAGTCAGGTAACTCGTCAACGATGCCTTGTTCAGCGGCTTCTCCTGTGGGTATACGTGACATGTGATCAGCCATGTAATGTTGTTTTCCCTTTTGTACCACCATGGAGAAATCAAACTCTAAAAGTAGGAGGAGCCATCGAGCTATGCATCCTGTAGCACAAGGTTTGTTTACTAAATAGAGCAGGGCTTGATGGTCCACGAAAAAGATGAAGGGTGTGGCCAATAGATAATGTCGGAATTTCTTCACAGCGAACACCATGGCTAATCCCTCCCTTTCTGTTGTCGAGTAGTTCATCTCCGTCTCAGTGAGTTGTCTGCTAGCAAAGCTCACTGGATAATCTAAGTTGTGCTCACCAAGTTGGCACAACACTGCCCCCACAGCAAACTTAGAAGCATCGATGTGCACGTGGAAGGTGATGGTCCAATCTGGGGCTCGTAGAATTGGTGCTGTTGTTAGAGCCTTTTTCAATTCTTCGTACGCTCGTTGGCATGCCTCGGTCCACTCGAAGACAATCAACAGCTTGTATAATGGTCTGGCGATCGTCACATAGTTCAGTACAAACCGCCGATAGTATCTTGTATGGCCTAAGAAGCATTGAACTCCCTTGTAATTAATCAGGGGTGGAAGGTCAACAATAACCTTGACCTTCGAGAAGTCAATGGAAATGCCATTCTTCGACACCACGTGTCCTAAGATGCATCCGTGTTTTACCCAAAACTGACACTTCAAGGGGTTCAAGGAGAGACGATATAAGTGACATCATTCAAAGACTGCACTGAGTTTTTCTAAGTGCTCGATCCAGGTCGAATGGACACACAAGTCGTCAACAAAGACCTCTAACTCCTTGTGAAGCATGTCCTTAAAGATAGTGTACATGAGACGTTGAAAAGTGGCAAGGGCATTGGTCAACCCGAAGGGCATGACTATGTATGCGAAGACGCCCCACTTAGTGGCAAAGGCGGTCTTGTGCCTATCTGCAGGATGCACTTGCACCTGGTTGTACCTTGAGAAGCCATCCAAAAAACTGTAGGCTTCCTTGCCTGCCACCCTCTCAAGCATGTGCTCGGTGTATGGCAATGGATAGTTGTCTCTCTTCGTAGCAGTGTTTGCTTTCTTGTAATTGACGCACACTCGGATTTTTCCGTTCTTCTTCATCACAATGACTATGGGTGATACCCAGTCGGTGTGCTCAATTTCGTAAATGAATCCAACTCTCATCAGCTTGTCAATTTCCTCTTTGACAGCATGAGTGTGTTTTGGATTCATAGGGCATGGTCGCTGCTTGATCGCCATTGCGTCCGACATCATGGGTATGTTGTGAGTTACAACACTTGGATCTACCCCCTGTAGCTTCTCTAAGGACCATGCAAGCACGTCTATATACTCTCGCAAGAGAGCGACAAGATTCGTTTCTTCTTCACCAGTCAAGTCGTCGGCAATGAACACTGGTCGGGGTGTTTCCCCTTCTTAGGCTAGGTTTACCTCCTTGACCTTGGCTGGTGCAGCGTGATGAGACATGGCTGGGGTGACCACAAGTCCAACAAGTGACTGGATCTTGCGGGGCTGTCCTCCTAGGCCTCTACCTCGTCCTCGTCCTAATGCCATCACCGGCACGGGTCGATAATCCATGAGGACCACATTGCCCTCGTCATTGTGCAAGATGTAAGGGTATATATAGGTCTCTTCATCTTTCGGCTCCTCTATGTAGTGTACTAGAGCATTGCTCGGTGCATGGGTCACGTAAGGACCAGGCGGTCTAGGAATGCCTGTAGGATTTATGTCCATTCTAGGGACGGCTGGTTTCATATCGTTAGGCGCGGGAAGAGCCAATGGGGCTCCCCTTCCGAAGAATGGCTGCGGCATGTTCGCTAGATAAGACTGGCCATAGGGTTGCGAGTATGGAAGTCTTCTTGGTAATCTACAATGCGTGACATCATGGCCGAACCTACCGCAATTAGCACAAGGCCTTGACCTAGGGTCTTGACACTCGGTCGGCAAGTGGTTTCCGCCACAGTACACACATTGGACGTGCGGGTGCATTGGTCGTCTCAACATGTCTTGCAACTTGGCTAATTCCATCTTGACCTCAGCCAAGCCATGGTCTGTCTCGGTGGCCTTCCCCTTATCTTGGGATGATGGGATTGACCGCTCACTAGAGACTGATGTTCTTTCTAAGCTTCGCAGGGGGCTGGTCTCCTCTAGATTTGAGCTCCTCGAGCTCCGCTCTTTCAGCTCATCATCGACTCTGATGGCTTCCTCAAACACTCTAGCCACAGCGTCCCGCTGCAAGCTTGAATTGCCTACCAAAGCCTTATACAACTCCTCGTCTCGAATTCCGCTAATGAATACAGTCAAAACTGCTTTGTCAGTTGATCGCTCGCCTACGATCGCTCGCCTAGAGGGATTCTCTTAAAGAGACTCCTCACATGGGTCACGTAGTCGCGGATATCCTCCTTCTCTTTCTACTTGACGTTCATCAAGCGTACTAGCAGGTTGTCGGAGTATCCGGGCTCGACAAATCTCTTGACGAAGAGATCCTTGAGGTCATTGAAGTTGGCTCGCTCTGCATCATCTAGGCTCGTATACCACGTCCTACCCTTGTCGCCTAGGCAAAGCCCGAATGCTTGCAAGCGTTGAGTTTGGTCGTTGAGGCCATTGGCTTCGCAGACTTGCTCAAATTGCTCAATAAAGCTGTATGGATCGTCATGTGGTTGATACTTATCAAGTTGCTTGGCAACAATCGATATTTTGGCCTGGCTTTTTGAGCCTTGGTTTGCCCCTAATCCTGCGAGCAGTGATGTCGCTAGTGCAGTGGCACTCTGCTCTACTGCTGTGTTATCGAGCAGTCGTTTCATGAGAAGCTTGCTCAACGTCAAGTCTCCCTCTAGTGCTCTCTCATGGTCCATTCGGTTTTGGCTAGCCAAGTTCAGCACTCGCTGCACCTCATGCAGCTCCATGCTTTGCCTTTGGCTCCTAGCCTGCTGATCCCTATTGTACTCGGCTATGCCTTGCAATGCCTTGCGGGCTAGCCTTCTCTCCTCCTCTAGATCTGCAATGATTGCATGTGTTTTTCTACTGCGGTGCTCGTATCGGGCGTGTGTGTTGTAACTGCTCACCAGCTCTGCTGAATAGCATCTGGGAACACGTTCAAATCGAGGTCCTTGTTAGACCGTTGGTCGGAGCTCTCTTTCGTCATGGTTGAGTTCTTGCGCTCCACTACGCTGTCGATCAGGTTGAATAGACTTGACAGATCCTCGTCGTTGGCACTCCTTGCTTGGTCCTACCCTGCGCTTGGATGGTTTGCCTATGTCTTGGGTCCTCTCCTATTGGTGGGTTCCTTGAGTGATTTATATGAGTGAGTTCCTTTGGTTATTGAATACAAACCTCAATTTATGGTCACTCGGTAAGTGTGTCATTTCTCGTGCACTTGTGTCCAATCAGGCTTTCAGCTTTCTTATGTGTACTTCAAGTGCCAAATTCACTGTGAGTGCCGCAACAATCTCTATATGCTTACGCGCTCTTGTCTTGTCTCGGGCCTGATAAGCTTCATCGCTCAAGTCCTGGCCATTCTAGTGGATTCTAGGGTCTGCGCTGCTTCTTGCTGTTCACTAGGGGGTCGATCACAGGTCCTCTGATTGGGTTTCCATTCTCAATGCATCAGGTCGCTGGAGAGTGCTCCAGCACTGTCCCCCTGTCCCTTGGTGTTCGCTATGTTGTCTTGGAGCAATTTGCGCTTCCAGTCGATCGTGGGAGTCAATTTTTTATGTTTTCTTTTTTTTTTCTTTTCTGCCTAAGGGTGTGTCTGATTCTGAGAATCGGACGTCCAATTTACCAATGGTCTGACTTACCAATGGTTCGATTTACCAGTGGTCCGATTTACCAGTGGTCCGATTCTAGGAATCGGACCAGGTGGGTCTCTGAGTTTGAGCCGTCCGAGTCTCAGAATTGGACAGGGGTTAAGTGTCCGATTTTCAAAAATTGGACAAGTGGTTTGATCAGACCAGGCGTGTGGTCCAATTGCTGACGTGTCCTAATTCGTGAGTCCGATTTCCTCGATCAGACGATCGGGCTACGCGTCCGATCAGACGGGGTTGGTCCAAGTCCGAGTGGTCCAAGTCCCCAAATCGGACGGGTTGGTCCGATCGGACGGTTGTCCGAATGTCCGATTCTCAAAATCGGACGTCCGATTCTGAGAATCGAACACTGAATCGGTTGTCCCATTCCGTCAACCCGAACGCACTTTCGGGCATAAATTCGTCCAAAATCTTAAGATATCAATTATTATAGGCTGCAAGATTCAACAAGAATGATGCTGGACTGATGGGGAAGAGATCTGTATACCTGGGGATTGCCGATAACAACGTCACTCCTTGCATTGATCGATCGAACGGGTTGCCCAAGCTCTCTCTCTCTCTCTCTCTCTCTCTCTCACTCTCAGCTGGTTGCAAATGAGGATTCCCTTGCCCTTCAAGAACTTATAACCCTACTGGACATTACCCGAATGTTACCAATCACTCTCCTTGCAATTCCCACATATTCAAATGAGCATTTCCTCCATTTTCCACCTGTTTTCCCCGATTTTCTCCCTATTTTACAGCACTAAACCCTATGGTTCTCGGGTGTAATTTCCTACTATTAACCTACTCTAAATGCAACAAAAATCGAAAGCAAAACACTAAACTAATTTCTCCATATTTTCCAATCATGAAACAACCAAAATATCCCAAGATACTTACCTATTTTGAAGATAAAAAACACCCAAACTTCCTACCTATCTCAAGCTCCATTTTGGGGATGAATACCCTACTTCGATACTGCTCGATATGAGGCGCACAAGTGCTCAAGCTTGAATCCGTTGGTCCCAAAAACAGAACCAAAATGTGGGAGCTTTCACTCAACCACCAAGACCCATGGACCGCTTATTGTTTCAAGCGTTCAAGGTGAGCTCTAATGGCTATCTCTCACCTAGCTGACGCGCCGTCGATCCTATGAGTGTAGTGAGCTTACCTTGATGCTTGATCGAGTACCCTTTTCTCTCTTGCACTCTGGTAGCTCCACGATTCTTGATGCTAGCTCAAGCATCCTCAAGCCTCCTCCATCTCCAAGCTCCATCCTCCATAGCCTCGTGCGCAAGAGAAGAGAAGAGAAGAGAAGAGAAGAAGAGAAGAGGAGATGGTGAAGAGCTTCACCCTCTTGATCCCTCACTCCCACACACACTCACTCCCTCACACTCTCACGCTCCCTCTCTCAAGAGCACACACAAGCAAGAAGGAGAGAAGAAGAGAGGAAGAAGAAGACTCTTTTTGCCACACACCAAAGAATAAGCTTCTCATTCACTTTTCAACTTTATATAAAAGCCCTAAATCCTTTTTGGGCGGTCATCCCCTTTTCCCTTTTTTACATGACTGGCTGTAGCCTAGGCCCTTTCTCCCATTTCCCACCATTCTAATTTATCCTATTCCCAACTAATGCGTACACTTTGCATAGGAGTGAGCCTGGCGCTCTTTTACAAGGATTCGGGGGCGCTTCCACATTTTAATGGTGCGCCTTTTACTCTCTTGCCTTTTTCTGCTTTCATCCTGCACCTTTTTTGCTATTTCTTTTTTTTCCATTTTCTGCTCCTCTGTGCTGCGGGAAACACAGTAACATTTCTAAATAGACCTTAAATGCACATGATATAAAGGATATACATATAGTGAATTACAGGGGCCCATGTAGCATTTTTTTCATGATTCCAACTAGATCAGACTTATGCCCCAAAGTTTAGAAATACTACATAGGCTAAAACAAGGTGCTGCCATAGTGTAGAGGTATATGGCTCGGTTTAAAGTCTTGAGAGGATGAATGTCCCATACATCCCTTTGCAATGGAAAAATGTTGCATTCTATATATCTATAAGGCTTGAATAGAAAATTTTGTAAGGCCATAACTACAAAAGACTTATTTGTTAATGACTTGGATTATTTTTACCAGTGCACACTCTACATTGAGATATTTTGGTCCAAGGATAAGTTCAAAATAAAAGGAGATTTTCTTTACAAGAGAAAGTTTGAAAGGCATAGCAAGAGCTAGTACCATTAGGAGCCAACCCTACCATTCCAGTCATCTCTCTATGATTTTGGAATTAGATGATCAACAATGTTCTATTGGACAATTGATCTAGAGTCAACATCATCACTATGGCCACTTGTAGAGATTTTAGATTGATAAACCAAGAGTTAATCCCATTCTTGGCTCAAATGACAAACCAACAAAGACTGCAAGCATTAGGCATCATCCATTCACTTCTCATGGGGGTTGTCAATGTTCCATTTCTAATTTCTCTGGTAGTGCTCAATATGGAGCATGCAAATAAGGACTGCTTCCCATTGCTTCAATGGTCATAGTTGTGGCAAGCATCTTAATTGGGATTATATTGGACTAGCCATTTTCCTAAGTCATAGTAAAACCTAAATCTTCTTGAATAAGATTATGTTGGTATCAGCAAAACTTGACAATGAGTAGAAGTAGAAATGGTTTATACGGTAGATGGCCTAGAGGATAATGAAGAAGATACATTCTTGGTAGCTAATGATGGCTTGGAATCATTTTTCCTAGTGGGTATGATGTAGATAAGTGAATTGTATGTGGATCTATGCTCCCCACTAAGCCCTGCCTAGGAGAGAATCAAGCTAGAACGAAAATCTTGATGATCTAGATCTCCAAAAACTTGACTTCAAGGAAAAAGTGGCTCAAGCTATGGCTATAACTGATTCCAAAATTTTGAATGTGTTGTAACAAGAGAGAGAAATAGAAACTCAAATAAAGAAAGTCACAAGAGTCAAGGAGGATACTCTCACCAAAGTCTACGTTCTTTTGGAAGAAACCGAGTCGGTCAAAATTAGTGCTCTTAACCAACTAGTTGTCTTCTTGACCAAATTCAAATATATTTTTACCTCGGATTACTCTAAAATGAATAGAATAGATCCTCAATTTTACAAGCATTAGATCTCCCTCAAGTTGAATGTTGTGCTAGTTTACATATAGAAATATAAAATGAATCCCTACATGGCAAAGCTAGTCAAAGAAGAGTAATTGGATCAACTCCTCCAATTAGTTGGCTTCATCACTGCAATGGATTGGGTGAAATGGATCTCACCCATTTTCATTGTTTTGAAGAAAAACAAGAAGCTTAGAATCTGTATACATTAAAAGAAGAAAAATGCTATAACATTTCCAGATCTATTTTCCATAGCATACATTGATAGGATTGTCAATGAGGTTATCGCTAACGAGATGTACTCATTCTTGCATGGATTGAGTGGTTATAACCATGCCAAGATTGCTCTAAAGAATCAAGCTAAAAGTGCTTTTATCACAACATGGGGTGTGTTTTGTATGTACAAGAATGTGGTTTGGGCTAAAGAATGATCCTCAACTTCTTTTTAATAGGATATGTAGGAAATATTTGGGCCCTCCCTGACAGAATATATGCAAGTATTCTTGGATGAACATCATATTAGAGAATTTGGAAATCTTCCAAGTCCCAATTTTAAATAAGTGATAAAAATTTGACCACGTGGCTAAATCTTGATCCATATTTGAAAGTAGGATTTGGGAAGGTAGCTTATATAATATTTAGAGTAAACTCCACCTTCAAGTAAGATAATAAGATTTGACCATATGGTCAAATAATAAAGGTACTGGGGGCTCCCAAAGTGCATGGAAATTCCTAAATTCCCTAATATAGTGTTGATGACTTTAATGTCTTCAAATCACCCCCACTTCACTTGCACAATCTCCCACTCTCTTTCACTAGATGCTAGGAAGTTATTTTAAGTTGGAACCCCATGAAATGTGTCCTTGCAGTGAAAGGTGGTGTCTTGTTGGGCCACATAATCTCCGATGATGGCATTCCCATGGATCCCAATAAGATAGATGCCATCACATTGGCCCAGATTCTTGATTCCCTAACTATAGGGCTATAGTTTCTAGGGCAAATCAAATGGCATGGACATCATTTGGGCATTCTCACCCATGTAGCTATCCCTCTCAATCACCTCGGCCACATTTCCAAGGTAGCTTTAAATCAAAATGAGAAGGTAGACCTCACATTCCAATAACTCTAACTACTCCTATGGAAGGCTTAAATCTTGAATCTACCAGATTGGACAAAGCCTTTTTATATCTTTGTAGATTCCTCAGATAGGGCAATAGGTAGTGTGCTAATGCAACAAGATGTAAATGGTTGGTTCTAATCAATTTTCTATGCCAATAGAGGGCTCTACACTATTGATAAAAATTAATTTATGACATAAAAATACGATATTAGAGAATTTGGGAGTCTCCCAAAGTCCATTCAAATAAAGAGTAAAGATTTGACCAAGTGGCTAGATCTTGACCCCATATTTGAGAGTGGGACTTGGGGGGATTGCTTCAATAGTATCTAGGGAAAATTTCATGTTCAAGTAAGGGGATAAGATTTGACCATGTGTACAAATATTAATCACATTAGGAATTTCCAAAATTTATGAAAATTTCCAAATTATAAGATATACATGAGAAAATTCTACTACTATCTACTTGGCCATTCTCTCATCTTCCATGTGGATTACTCTACTTTGGTCTATCCCATCAAATAGCAATATGTCACACAACAACTAGCTTGATAGATTCTCTTACTTCAAGAATTAGATTTCAAGATTATACACAAGCTTGAAGCCCAATATGCGATTGCCGAATTCTTGTCCAACCTTGATTCTAGAGGAGCTCCAATCGAAGTCAATGATGATTTTCCTAATGCCCACCAATTGTTTCATGTAGCTGTTGAGAATCCATAACCTAATCTGCCCTAGTCATGATATGAGGAAGCGCTAGTCTTCATGGACTAAGGACAAGTCCGGAGTCACATTTTGATTGATTAATGCAAATGATTGGCTCTCTGAAGTCAACTTTTTGTATCCGTCCTAGGTAGGTCTACCATATAATACTATTTAGAGTGCTACAATGTGATGTTCTACCTATGGAAAAGGATGCAGTCATGGAAGAATCTCACCAGTGGAGGTGACTTTGTACTAGATGTCACAATCCTTAATATCCAACAAGGTGGACTATGGTGATCTACTATGCATGGAGATATCCACAGATGTTTCTAGAAGTATGATACATGCTAGTAGCTTGGTCACAACCCAAGATCAACTACCTCTTCACCTAGTCTTGTCATTGGAGCCTCTCAAAAATGGGGACTAGAATTTGTCGAGGCCCTATCAAATCTATGGTATCCTATACAAGAAACATGTATATCTTGAGAGCACTGGACTACTGGACAAAGTGGGCTGAAGTATGGGCATTGCCCAATAGTTACACACTAGTAGTAGCAAAGTACATTTTCAAAGACATCTTCAATTGCTATGTTAGTTTGGTTGAATTAATCACTAAGCAAAGAAGTCACTTTTTAAATAATATCATCAAGCATATGACTTCAACCTTCATGGTCATTCACAAAAAATCCTCTCCATATTATTCACAAGCTAGTAGCCTAGTTGAGTCTACCAACAAGGCCCTATGCAAAATATGTACAAATATGGTGGAGCATGATCAGAAAGATTGGGATACCAAGCTTCATGGAGCACTTTCCACTTACTACACTTCATTCAAAGTGAATCCAAGCCGCATTGCATACAAGCTTGACTTTGGCATTAAGGAAATTATGCCTCTCGAATTTGTAGTTCAAAGTCTCTGGATTGCTATCAAAGATCGCCTTCTTTTCTAGGAAGCCCTCCTGTAGAGGAAGCTCATGCTCAACTGCCAAGATCCACTGTCTACTTTGTTTCAAGCATTTCAAGTGAGCTCTAATGGCTATCTCTCACCTACCTGACGTTTCCTCTATCCTACGAGTGTAGTGAGCTTACCTTGATGCTGAAATGAGTTTCCTCCTCTCTTGCACACGCTGGTAGCTCCATGATCCTAGATGCTAGCTCAAGCATCCTCAAGCCTCCTCCATCTCCAAGCTCCATCCACCATAGCCACGCGCGCGAGACAACAAAAAAGAAGGAAAGAGGAGATGGTGAAGAGCTTCACCCTCTTGATCCTTCACTCCCACACACTCACTCCCTCACACTCTCACATTCCCTCTCTCAAGAGCACACACAAGCAAGGAGAAGAGAAGAAGAGAAGAAGAAGAGAACTCTTGTTAGCCACACACCAAAGAATGAGCTCTCATTCACTTTTTGAACTTTATATACAAAACCCTAAATCCACATGGGTGCCCATCCCTTTTTACATGACTGACCATTGTGACAAGGTCCCCTTTTCTAATTTCCTCTTATTGCTTCATGGCCTCAACCTATACCTGTCTATTCTTTTACAAATGGCATAGGAGGGAGCTTGGCGCTCTTTTACAAGAGTTTTTAGAGCTTTTTGAGGCGCCTTTCATTTAAAATTGTGTTTTTTGCTCCAAATTAGCTTTAGAGGCCGCATGCATGTCTTTGCCCTTTTTCCATATTTTTTTTGCTTTTTCCTTCATTTCTCCACTATCTTTCTCTGTCATCTCGAGTTGGGGTTAACATTACCCCCCTCTGAGGTGGGTGCCAATCCCATGGCACTTCTGGCTGCTGTTGGGGAATGGTAGGCAATTAGCAACTTGTTCGAGTGAGGGTAGGGCCACATGTAGACTTAGGTTTTTGTGGAAGATTGGTAATGATGTTTGTCAGAGAAGCCGATTGGATGCCAAGTGGATGATGGAGGCCTTCGAAGTTGGTGGTTTGTCGCTTTTTGTAATGCCTGAAAGGAGAAGGTGTGGTGAGCTACCTAAGGGTAGTGTCTACCTTATTGTGTGGTGCATCGTGCTCGTGCTATTGGAATGGGGAGGTGGATCTAACCACAGGCAAGCCTGGGTGATGTCCCACACTTGAGGACCCCATTCTTGCAAAGGGAGGTGCGGTGCAAGTAGCTTAGGGTGACAGGTCTGACCATAGGCAAGTGTTACCTCCTAGGTATGTCCTGCCCTTGATGGGCCCTAAGCGTGAAGTGGGGGATAAAAAGGGCTAGGGGGTTAGGAGCGGAGCCGGCCGACCGAAGCCAGCAGCCATGCCTAATTTGATGACCCCTAGGTACAGTGATCGTGTTTTATGTGGTGCTAAGTGCTTCTTCAAGTGAGTCATTTTTTCCATGTCTTTATGTGATGTTCTTCTTGCTTTTCATTTTATGCTTTTATTTTTCTTATTTTTCTTCTTCTTTTTAAAAATAAAAAATAAAAATAAAATTATTACACTAGTAGGATGACAGCGTGTGCCTAATTCTCATCGTTTGAATTAGGTGGAGAAGAGGGTCACATGGATTTCCTCAAAAATTGCTAGCTCTGCATGTATCTTTTAAGATTCATGTGAACATGGAGTGAAGTGATGGAGAGAAAGGGATGATTACATCTGGTGAACTAGCTATCATTCATGTCTTCTAAGAGAGCTAGGCAAAAAGAAGGGAGGAGGCTAGCCCTCATCATCAGGCGCACCATGGCACAGTTGTTGATGGTGTTAGGATCAAAGAAGAGGGGAGGAAGGCCACGTTCTTGCGGATTTGGGTCCTCCTTAAGTAATAATTTATGAATCCTAAGATAATTACATGTAGTTATGAAAGATGGATTAGGGCAAAAGGAGAAGTCGATGAGGAAGCGAGTCATGGAGTCATCCAAGCTTTCCGAGTTGAAGATGAGGGTGTGTTCAAAAGAGAACATTAGAGTTGTAGATAATGGGAAAATCATATCGCCCCTGGAGGGTTGCATCAAAATCCACTCCTATCCTACGAGGGTATGCCATAAACATGGGGTTGTTCCTCTTATAGGGCAGGGTGTTGCAAAAAGCCATCCAAGCGAACATGTTGATGTCGCACACCTGCCTCCTCCATAGGGACTGGCAGTTATAACCTTGCACAAAATGTGGCACTTCAAACACTTTATTTTGCCAGAATTCGGCTTCTTCAGTTTCCCAAAGAGTGGGGTTCTTCTCTCTTTCTTCCAGCCACTTTTGTCCTAGTCGACTACCAATCCCAATCACCTCCTCCATCACCTTGAGTGGTAAGACCCTCCGCAGGCTGTTGGGCATGAGAAAGGTGAAATTGAATGGCTCTTTTTCTCTTTTCTATCACTCCCAAACCACCAATTCTACGTGGAATCCTGCAGGAATGTCATTTAGGCATGGTGGGAGAGACGCGGGCTGCATGACTGGCTTGGCCCTTAGCTGCTTTCTGGTTTCTTCTACTATTTTTTTCCTTCTTTTCCTAAGCGCAGCTTGTCTTTCTGTAGATGTGTCGACAGGTTAATGCTCTTGGGAATGCGGGGAGGGGGGCTGTGAGATCACCTCTTCTCTAAACCTTCCCATATCGTATTGAAGTTCAGCTTCATCCCCTGCCGGTCTCCTTGTTGTGTTCCCTCTTCAAACCCTATCGCATCAATTTCCTGGGGGGTTAGGCTAGCCAGTAGGTACTTTCATTGATCATCCACGCTCAACTTAACCTCCGTAGGTTGGGGTGGCATGTGCAACCCTGCATGTAGAGCTCTGCTTGCGATACTGAGTTTCTTCTTAACCACCTCCAATGACTCTCCTTCTTCTGGGCGTGTGGTGTCCATCAGTGTGTCTACGAAGGCCTTTTGTTGGCCGTTAAAGACTACCTGGGCGGCTTCTACTTTGCTCTCTGCAAGGATCTTCTCTTTCTCTACCAGAGCTAGGCATCATGCCAATGTCTTTACACTTCTTTCATTTTTCCATGCCCATTACTCAGCTCTCTTCTTCATCTCTTCCATGCTCTCACCCTGCCTCTGGACTAGGGACACAAGTTTGCTCTTGGCCCTTTGGCTCTTTGCTTATGGTTTCATGTTCTTTCTTTCCTTGGTATAGCTTGTTGGTCATGGTTTCGATCTCTTTCTGCTGCTACTCTAACTCTTGCTTTCTTTCCTCCTCCCTGGTGGTAAACTCAACCATAATCTTTTCGATCTGATCAGTTTTTGCAGTCAACTCTTCAAGTTGCACCATCAGGAGCTTGTATTCTCTTTGATCTTCACAAGTTCTTGTGTTTCATCCTCTGCTGCCTCCAACCCTCTTCCCTGTCATCCTTAACCTTCAGCTCCTGTTTGAGATCAGAGATCTCCCTTTTCTACATGGCTATTATTGGGGTATTTTCGAGCTAAAATGTAGCCACCAACTCTTTTTCTACGACCAACTCAGCCACAACTATCTTCCTTTCCTCCTTAGCCTTCTCCAATTGAGAGAGCAGCTCGGTGGCGTACTCATTGTAATTAGCTGGTGGCATCATTGTTGTGTGGATGGGAGTGATCGAGGAGGCCTCCACTTTCTAGTGCTTCGGATCTTGCCTTGACTCGGCATCCATGGCCGGTCTTCTTTGCCCTCTGGCTGTGGTCTTGTTGCTCTTTCCTTGGGCCTGTTCTTTGTTCATGAAGTATTGCATCCACGCCATGAACTTTGGGATATCTGCACTGGTGGGGATGCTCGGGGTGAGGGTTGTTGCTTCGATCTCTTCCATGCTCTCACCCTGCCTCTGGACTAGGGACACAAGTTTTTGCTCTTGGTCCTTTAGCTCTTTGCTTATGGTTTCATGTTCTTTCTTTCCTTGGTATAGCTTGTTGGTCATGGTTTCGATCTCTTTCTGCTGCTACTCTAACTCTTGCTTTCTTTCCTCCTCCCTGGTGGTAAACTCAACCATAATCTTTTCGATCTGATCAGTTTTTGCAGTCAACTCTTCAAGTTGCACCATCACGAGCTTGTATTCTCTTTGATCTTCACAAGTTCTTGTGTTTCATCCTCTGTTGCCTCCAACCCTCTTCCCTGTCATCCTTAACCTTCAGCTCCTGTTTGAGATCAAAGATCTCCCTTTTCTACATGGCTATTATTGGGGTATTTTCGAGCTAAAATGTAGCCACCAACTCTTTTTCTATGACCAACTCAGCCATAACTATCTTCCTTTCCTCCTTAGCCTTCTCCAATTGAGAGAGCAGCTCGGTGGCGTACTCATTGTAATTAGCTGGTGGCATCATTGTTGTGTGGATGGGAGTGATCGAGGAGGCCTCCACTTTCTAGTGCTTCGGATCTTGCCTTGACTCGGCATCCATGGCCGGTCTTCTTTGCCCTCTGGCTGTGGTCTTGTTGCTCTTTCCTTGGGCCTGTTCTTTGTTCATGAAGTATTGCATCCACGCCATGAACTTTGGGATATCTGCACTGGTGGGGATGCTCGGGGTGAGGGTTGTTGCTTCGGTGGGAGGCACTAGGAGGGTTGGAATAGGGTGGATGGGAGCCTTGCCTTTGCTCTCAATGACGGTCGGCGGTGTGATTTTTTGTGCCTGTGTGCTGGAACCGGGCCCCTCCTCTCTAGGCCGGCTCATTGCCCCTAGGTCATCTGCCCTGCTTTGCTGTTCGATTGACCAGCATGTAGCTTCGGCCAATTCTTCCTCCTCCTTCCTTCTTAGCTCCTCCTCTTCTTCAGTAGCTCTTCTCTCCCTCAATTTCCTTGTTTTCCTAGACTCTTCTTCTAATTTATCTGCTTCCTGTTTTTTCTTCTTCTCCCTCTCTTCTGCCTCCTTGAGGGATTCCCTCTTTGCCCTCTCTAAATCCTCTTCCTCTTTTTGCGGCCTTCGTCCTGCTTCTTCTTTTGTGTCGTCTTTTTAACATGTTTCTTTGTTGTCTTCTTGCTCATCTGTTCCTTTTGTTCTTCCCCTTCTTGTTCACTCTCCATTCTATCATTGGATACCTCTTTGTCCTGGTGAGGGGGTGATCTCTCACGTGTTTCTCCTTCTCCTTCCTCTGCATCCTGAGCTTGTTTTACCGCCTCCTGAATGAGGGCAGTCAAAATGCCTTTGTAGCCAATGATTGAGGCTTTGGATGAGGCATTCTTTCTTTCTGTGGTCTTGGATGCTGTGGAATCCCCACCTACTGGTTTACTGCACAAAGCTAGTGCTTTTGCTACCTGGTCAATGGTCTTACGTACAAAGACATTCCAGTCAACTTCGTCCAAGGTGCGAGCTGCCACATTCTCTAGCACAGGCATGCTGATTCGATGCATCAAGGAGTTGTAGTGCTGGCTAGAGAAGAGTGCATGCACTAGCTTTGCTCGTAGACGGACTTCCACATCAGGAATGTCCTAGATGCTGATGCCGTATTTGGTCAGCACTTCTTCCCTCTTCATCTTAAGCATGACATAAACATCTCTCTTATGCTTTTTCTCTACCTTCGGCTCCAACCCCAATGCTTTCTCCACCAAGGTTGGGTTTAAGTGTACATGCACTTGCTTGGCCTTTTCTCCCCTATCCACTGTCACAGTGCCACACTGCTGGTCTAGGTTGTACGTCTTGACGAACTCCATACACTTTGTGTGGTCAAGCTCTTGTGAAAACTTCTCAAGGTACTTTGTAAGGTTGCACTGCTCGACAAAACTCTTGGTTGTTTCCTCCTTGGCCACCACATCCTCTATGTTATGGATGGTTAGAAATTTGAGCTAGTTGTAGGCACGGTTTTCTAGGGTGATGTGATATTGCGTCCTTTCCTCCTCCGTGAATGGGAGTCAGTGGGCATGGTCTTGTTGCGACATCTTTCATTCCTATCATGAACCCAAGTTTTCATTAGTGCTTTCAAAATAATAATTTGCTGGAAAAGAAAGACTCTATATGTTTATTGAATGAAAGCATTAAAATCCAATGTAGATTCTTCCCTTCAGATTTGACCCTTTTTTTCTCCTTTATTTCAAAGTTCTCATGCCATTTTCCCTGCCTCACTCTTTTTTTACGTGTTTATGCGTTTACTTGATTTTCCTTATTTCTTGGTTTTGGTTTGATTCACCTTACCCCCCTCCCCTTCTAGTCTTGAGAAGAATCCTTCCTGGTATTGAAGGTTAGGAGGTCAAGGGCATTCTACAATGTGGTCTGGGATTGACCTACATAGGAGCTAAGTATAGAAATTGGGATTGTACTCTAACTGAGCTCCACGGTCTAGATCAAAGGGTCGAATGCCTACGTGTGTGATGTATGTGAGAACATCTGTTAGAAAGTCACTAGAGTTGACATGGCTAGCAATATGTAACTCTTCCACAGTGAGTAGGCGATCGAGGTAGGGGTGTCCTTTGATGTGCTCTTCCATGTGTCGACCACGAAGAGTGGTTAACACTCTATATGAGGTTGGCGCGATGTAAGTGGCGTCACACTCTGCTATTTTGATTGTGTGGTGCCGCTCAGCATTGGTCATTATTTGGCATCCTTCAACTTCCCATTGCAATTGAAGAGTGTACTAGTTCCTTAAGAACGGGGATTTAGTATTAGCAAGTTTTGATAAATCTGCGACTTCTTGGTCAGTAATGGTAGAAGTGGTTCGTTTATCATAGGATGTGATGAGGCGCTATTTGATGGCCTACTCTTTGGATATCTCGCTGGTGAGAAATTCAACAGTAGAGTCAGAGGCTTTTGCGAATGCAAATTCAAACGTCTCCCAAGAACAAGGCATCATTCAAACTTCATTTGCAAAGGGTTCTTGCAGTAGGCCTAAATCCAAGCAATCATAGCTCAAAGCTAATGACATGAAAGTGGCATCGAGTCATCTAATGCAATAAACCACATCCTCCTCTGTGTCCTCAACCAGATCGAGGGACAGTGTTAAGAATGATTTCCACTCATAAGGGGGTCAAAGGCCTGTTAGCAATTGGGGTTTGATAGAACTAGAGCCTTTGACAACAAATAGTTGCGGTTGTGGGTATTCTTGACATTGTGGTTGGACCTCTTGAATTAGAGCTGGGGTAGTAGTAGTAACGTTTGACGGGCTGTTGCCATTGGTATGGATCAGGGAAGTCTAAGCAGCTCTATCGGGCGTTGATTCATGTGACAATGTTTGTCATTTGGGCCGATAGGCTTGTTTGACTTTCTTGGGCATATGTGCGGATGAGCTTGATGGATATGGGTCTTGAAAGTGTTGTGGCTTCTGGCTTTGAGCTTTTATGGGGCTTGGTGTAATCAAACTTCAGGGCGGTGTGCGAGTAGTGCCTCCAGCCATGCGGGCCTTAGGGATCCATATCCAAACATTTCCCTCATAGTCGCCTTGCGCATGCAAGAGGGCTTTAGGGACCCATCTTGGCTTGATCATGCGTCAATTTCTGTAATTGCACCTCGGCCTTGTAGGTTTAGAGTTTCTGGTTTTATGAAGACATGAGCGTCGACTCCTAGGCAGCGGTTGCGGTTGCTTGGGCCTCCATTGAAGCCTAGGCTGTTGGACCTTAGCCTTTGCTACTGTGAGCAGTGATTCTAGAGATTCGATGGGTGGTGGGTGGCAGAGCACTATCCCCCTCCTTAGACTTGGCTACTAACATTTCTACTGATGGTCCTGCGGACTTTGACAAGGTCGCACAGCCCTTGCTGAAGGCTATAACAATGCGAACGTTGCCTATGGTGAGGTGGATACGTTGCGATTCATAATCAACATTGCAGTGAGTTTTCTTCTTGAAGGTTTGCCCTAGTAGCGATTTCGTGCCTGCGTCTTCAGCACTTGGCAGCACGTAGAAGATCATTGGTATAGTCTCAGACTCGATAGAAATGATGGCCTTGCACTTATCGAGAAGTGCGTATGAGTGGCCCCCATATGGGCTTAATTTGGCATTGGTGGGCCGGAGTGGTGCTTTGCCCAGTTGGGTCCAATGATCGTGAGTTAAGACATTGAAGTCTACTCCCTCATCGATCAAGGCACTGAAAGCGCATGTTCACTGGGCAGTGATCCTGATGTGTAGGTATGTAGGTTCTACGGCTTCCTTATCCTCATCATCCATTTTAGTGATCGTGGCTACTCATACTTTGACAGGGGATTCTAACATTGGTGGCTCATGCAAAGGATGTATGGGAGGGTAGTACTTCTTAACATGAATGCCATTGAAGAAGCCCATGCCCTTGCCATCTAGAGTCTCAAGCTCAATATTGCCAATTCGGCTGATTGTACGAACTTTGAAATGTCCAAGACCTTTAAACTTTATTTTTTGCTTATGCTCCTTAACTGAGTACAGGAGTACTAAGTCTCCCTGTTCAAAATCACGTTGCTTGGCGTGCTTGTCAAACTAGCTCTTGCGTCGTGCCTTCTCACATATGAGTGCGTGAGTGGCTAGAAGATGAGTTTTTGAGAGGCGTTCGAACTCAACCAAGTGTTGTGTCCATGCCTCCTTTCCTTCCCATTAATCATAAAGTGCTATTCTCAGGCTAGGAATGAAGAACTCTACAGGGAGAATTACTTCAGTTTTGTAGGTCAACCTTAAGGGAGTCTGGCCGACAGTTGGTTTTATAAGCTCTATGGGAAGCCCACAAGGCTGCCATCAGCTTGTTATCCTAGTCACTGGGTAAAGCAGAGACTACTTTGGTCAGGACATCTACAAGAATCTTATTCGTGGATTCTGCCTGGCCGTTTTCTTGAGGGTAGTATGGATAATTAGAAAGGTGGATAGAAGATGTGCTATCACTTCATTGATGAATATGTGCCCTTGTCACTGACTAGTTCGATGGGGCACCCGAATCGTGAAATCACTTGCTCCCACAAGAACTTGGTAGTCATTCTAGCATCGTTCTTTTGTGTCGCTCTTGCTTCTACCCATTTCATTAGGTAGTATGTCGCCACAATGATGTATTTGGCCTGTGAATACTGTGTAGTTGGGCTGATGGGTCCTATGAAGTCAATTCTCCATTTTTTGAAGGTCTATCATGCAATGATTCGGGTCAAATCCATTTGATCCTTGCGAATCGGGATCTTTGTCCATTGACACTCGTCACAATGCTTAATGAATTGTACTGCATCACGAAACAACATTGGCCACCAAAGTTGAGAATATAGCACCTTGTGGGCTGTCATGTCTCCGCTAAAGTGCCCCCACCAACAATTCCACTATGCACCTCTTTGAGAGCACATCGTGCATCTCATGTTCACACACACATCTACGCAATAGTCTATCTTGCCCTAGTTGATATAGTTGGCCTCCTATCAATTGGTAGGGTTGCATCTTGAGGATGAGTCACCTAAGTCTTGCCTTTTCTATTAATCACTTAGGCAGTCCGTGCTCAAGCACTTGGACTATGTCATCTGCCCAATATGGCATTAAATCAGCCTTAAATGAATCTCTCTCACTGGAAAGGTTAAAGAGATGGGCATCTGGAAATTCAAAGGCAATGCCAGCGACCTCTCCCGTGGGGATGCATGACATATGGTCATCCATGTAGTGCTGTTTTCCTTTCCATATAACAACGGAGAAGTAGAACTCCAAAAGCAGAAGGAGCCCCCGAGCTATGCATCTTGTAGCGCAAGGTTTATTCAGTAGATATAGCAGGGCTTGATGGTCCACAAAGAAGGTAAAGGATGTAGCAAATAGATAATGCCGAAATTTCTTCACAACAAATACCATGGCCAAGCCCTCTCTCTCTATCGACGAGTAATTAATTTCCATCTCAGGGAGTTGTCTGCTAGCAAAGCTCACTGGGTAGTCTAGGTTGTGTTTGCCACGTTGGCACAACACTGCCCCCCCACAGTAAATTTTGAGGCATCGATATGCACGTGGAAGTACTTGTCCAATTTGGGGCTCGTAGAATCGGTGCTATAGTTAGAGCCTTCTTCAACTCTTCATATGCTCATTGGCATGCTTCAGTCCATTCAAAGACAATCAGTAGCTTGTATAAAGGTCTGACAATCAATGCGTAATTTAACACAAACCACCGATAGTATCCCATATGGCCTAAGAAGCATTGAACTCGCTTATAGTTGATTGGGGACGGAAGATCAACAATAACCCTGAATTTCGAGAAGTCAGTGGCAATGCCATTCTTTGACACCACGTGCTCTAGGATGCATCCATGCTTCACCCAAAACTGGCGCTTTCAGGGGTTCAAGGAGAGACGATATAGGTGAGACCGCTCAAAGACTGCTCGGAGTTTGTCTAAGTGTTCTCTCCAGGTCGAGTGAACACACAAGTCATCTATGAAGGCTTCCAACTCTTTGCAAAGCATGTCTTTAAATATGGTGCACATGAGGCATTGGAAGGTGGCGGGGGCATTAGTCAACCCAAAGGGCATGACTATGTAAGCAAAGATGCCCCACTCAATGGTGAAGGCAGTCTTATGCCTATCGGCAAGATACACTTGCACCTAATTGTATCCCAAGAAGCCATCCAAAAAACTGTAGGCTTCCTTGCCAACCACTCTTTCAAGCATGTGCTCGGTGTATGGCAATGGATAGTTGTCCCTCTTAGTAGTAGCGTTCACCTTCTTGTAATTGACGCACACTCTGATTTTTCCATTTTTCTTCATGACAATGACTATGGGCGATACCCAGTCCATGTCCTCAATTTCGTAAATAAATCCAGCTCTCATCAGCTTGTCAATCTCTTCCTTGACCGCGTGAGCGTGTTTTGGATTCATAGGGTACAGTTGCTGCTCGATCGACGTAGCATATGGCAGCATGGGTAGGTTATGAGTCAGTACACTCGAATCTATCCCCCTTAAGCTCTTCTAAGGACCAAGCGAATACGTCTATGTACTCTTGCAAGAGAGCAACAAGATTCATTTCCTCTTCCTCAGTCAAGTCATTGTGGAAATGAAGACTGGTCGGGGTGTCTCCCCTTCCTGGGCTAGGTTCACCTCCTTGATCTTGGCTGGTCCCTTGATCGGTTCACTCATTTTCCCTTGATGTTTGGCACCCAACAGGATCCTACCCTATCCCCTTTCTTGAATTTTGTAAATCTTTTAGAGAGGTCCTATGGTTTTCTTTGTTCTTCCATTTGTGTGTCCCTGGGTTGTTTTATCCTTTCCTCTTTCAACCGTCTGTGCCTCAAGTGGATGGGTAGGTCCCCCTTGGTGCACCTTGTCTTGGCCAACCTAGGTATCTCTGGGTTGCTATCTGAACTTACCTCTGACTCAGAGTTGAACTCCCTGTCTTCGTTAGAAGAGGTGGTCTCCCCTGCTGGTCGCAACTTAGATGGTGACTCTGTCCTAAGCACAGGTGTTATACCGGATTGGGCTAGGCTTGCTTGATCAAAATCTATGGCTCCTATGTGTTCCAACCAGGTGCGATCATAATCGATATGCATGACCCTCGCTCTATCTTGAAGACACTCTTTTTTTGTGGCTTGGAGTTTGCCCGTATTTGTTCTATTTCCCGTCCCTTAGTGCCGCATTCTAAGGTATCCATCTCACCCTCACTTTCGTCTCACTGAAAGATCGACAATCTTTGTATTTGTCGTTAGAGTCCTCTTTATCAGTCTGCTCATCATCTCCTAGGTCTTGGTATATCTCTTGTCTTTGATTGGGGATTAGGACCCATTTGTACATGAGGTTCAAGTCATGCACCCTGACCCATTGCCACTTGGATTCATCTAAGAGATCTTGGAGTTGTTGAAGTTTTCCTGCTGAATTGCCAGCTTGCTTGCTCGTTAAATATTGCAGAATCTCTTAGAGTTCCCTCTTGTTATTTGGCACTTGGAAGGTGACAGGTCTAGGTCTCCCCTGAAGGGTTCCTGCCATCATGCAAACTGGTACGGAGGGTGCCTCTTTAGACTTACCGATTGTCTTGATGGCTTGCTTGTATGCCTCATGATCCGAGAATGGAAGGTCGATTGTAGCAAGGACATGCATCCAATCTTGCTCGTCCTGTGGGCATGTAATATACTTGGTCAAGGGTGCATAGGATTTCTTGACTTGAGCGTTCCCTTTAAGCATCACGGAGATGGCATCCAAGTCGACTTGTGAGGTCTTCTAGGTATCCATCTCTACCCTCATGGCATCCATTCTATTGCCAAGGAAGATTAAGCCGTTACCCCAAACTTCGATGACTCTAGCATTGCACATCTAGGGTCGGCCTAATAGGATATCGTAGTCCACACACTTCATGACTATAAAGTCAATCGAGAACTAGACACCTGCTATTTTCACTAGCCAGTTTTTTAGCACCCCGAATGGTTTCACTCTCATACCATTTGCTAGTGTGACAATGAACTTAGCAGTCTCAACAGGTGGGTTTTCCCAAGTCTGAACCATTGCGTGGTTAAGCACACTAACCTCAACTCCTGTGTCTACGATCCCCTTTCTTGTTGTGTTGCCTAGGGCTTGGACCGGTAAGACTGTATGCATATCGATGCCCTCCCAGAAGACATTAACGTGGAAGGATTTTGGCATAGAGTGCACCATCAGAGTCGATATTTGTGTCTCTGCATCATGGTCGTGCAGATCAACATCTTGCTCTCGTATTCCCTCAACCCATTGTTTGAACCCATTGCTCTCATATTCCTTCAACATCTTGCTCTCGTATTCCTTCAACCCATTGTTTGTGTTGAGATATCGAGCTCCACTCGTGATACACCAGGGTGACCGTTGTGTATTTATGTCACCGACTTGTCAGTTGCAGACGCGGTTGGTACACCGCCCATGAATAATAGCTACATGATAGCTATCCTTATCTACTCTAGTTCGTGGCTCAGTTAGTATGCCACCTTAGTTAGTTGAGTTTGGTTTGAGACCCATATAGAGGGTTCTTCTATTTCTTTGTACTTGAGTTCTTTTGGCTTACACAACTAAGAAGAGGAAAATTGTTTTTAGCCTCCACCCTTGTGTGTCTTCCCCCATTGTGCAAGCAAGAAAGCGTCAAGCGAGACTCCTTCCTTCTCTCCCACAATCTTGACATGGTATCAGAGCCTTGTTCGTGGTAAGGAGCTCAAGAAAGCAAGCCAAGCTCGTGGTGTTCTGGTAAGAGGAGCAGTGTTGCTTTCATTTTCTGTTTTGGGAGCAGATCTCTGCAAGTAGCACAGCCGAAAAGTGCAGGAGTGCATTGTCTCAGGTTGAGACGCCCTTCGCGGTGAAGCAAGAGGGCAGTATATGCTGCGGGGGAGATATTTAGCTCTCGGCGACCCTGTTTTCTTAATTTGAGGCCATTTCGGGCCTGTTTTGGAGGCGGAAGTTTTCTGCACGCACTCAGGGAAAGGCCCAGTTTTATGCTGTGCAGCTACTGTTCTACAGGTCGGTGAATAGTTACTGTAAAAATTGCATTGTATGCTTGTGCGCAGAGACATTGGGAGTTACAGAATCATCCCTGTTGCCTGTTGATGCCAAATCTTCACTAGGAAGTGACTGTGTGGTCAAATTCCACTTTCGCCAGTTTTGCAGATTTTCCCTTGTGAGGGTGAAGCTGTGGTTTTTGCAGTGACAGAATTTTTTGTAGTCTTCTGTAATGGCATCTGATTCTCTTTCACAGATTGTCACTGAAAAGCTTGACAAGAACAACTTCCAAGCATGGAAGTTTAGAATGACGAATTTCCTTATGGGAAAAGGATATTGGGAATTTGTTGCAGGAAATGAAGAAGAACCAGTTCTTCCTGATGTTCCCAATCAACAGCAAATGCAGGAATTTAAAGCATGGCATGAGAGAGCCAGGAAAGTTATGTATTGGCTGTCTATCAGCATTTCAGACTCTATGATTGTGCATATTCAGGATGCAAGTACGCCAAAGGAGGCACGGGATACTTTGTCAAAAATGTATAGCACAAATATGCAAGCTAGGAAAATGCAGCTCAAGCAAGAGTTGCACAATGTGCAAAGAGAAAATATGAGCATCAACGACTACCACATGAAGGTGAAGAAGATTGCAGATGCACTTGCTTCCATTGGGTCACCAGTGGAAGATGATGATTTAGTTTCTGTGACCTTGAATGGTCTAGGAAAGGATTATGCACAGTTTCAGACATCCATTTCAGTTCGTGAAAGATTTCCTGATTTTGAGGAGCTGATTGCTCTTCTAATTTCTGAGGAGCAAAGAAATGGTGGTGCATCTTCTTCAGGAGGAACTTCAAAAGAAGCTGTCTTCTACTCAAATGCTGGAAGAGGTAGAGGCAGAGGTAGAGGAGGCCGATATGGAGGCCGTGGTAGAAATTAGAATATGCAGCAAACTCAAGAAAACCAGTCCTATGGAGGAGGACGTGGTAACTCTAGCGGCAGGGGGAGCCAAAGAGGTCGTGGTGGATGGCAAAGAGGCCAAAATGCAAACAGTAATGTTGAATGCTACTATTGTGGTAAAATGGGTCATATGGCTAAAGACTGCTATAAAAACCAGAATGACATCGTGAATGGGAAACTGCAACAAGGAAATTATGTATCCTCTAGTAGACAGGGTGATGACAGAAATGAGCATCTGTTTATGGTGCAGCACATGAACAATTATGTGACAAATGCAGAAGAAAGCAATGATGTATGGTATGTTGACTCAGGTGCATCAAACCACATGACAGGTCATGCAGAATGGATGGAGGATGCAAGGAAAATGGAAAAACCAGGATTTGTGGAGATTGGTGATGATACTGCACATCCTATTGTGCAGATTGGAAAAATTCCCTTGTCTATGCAGGATGGGAAAAAGAAATACCTATCCGATGTATTTTATGTCCCGAATATCACCAAGAATCTGGTTTCTGTTGGTCAAATGGTTGAACAGGCTTGCAGGTCAGATTTAATCCTCATGGATGCTTTGTTGAGGATATGAAAAATAAAGGTCGCTTGATAGCAAAAGGAAAGAAGAAGGGCAGAATGTTTACATTGGATGCAGACATGTCTGAATTGAGTGCAGCAATGTTTGCACATGGGACCGGTGTAGTTGCAGATATTGATATCTGGCATAAACGCATTGGTCATGTTAATGTACAGCGACTTAAATCAATGCAGGCCCAAAATATTGTTGTAGGATTGCCCAAATTCAAGGTTGCAGAAATGCATAAGGTATGTGAAGCCTGTCAGTTTGGAAAACAGGCAAGGAAACTATTTCCTAGACATGTTCAAGAGAGTGAGAAGCCATTGGAATTAATCCACGCTGATGTGTGGACAACTAAAGCTGCATCTCTTGGAGGCTGTCATTATTTTGTCAGTTTTATTGATGACTGAGGGCTGAAATGATGAACGGGTTGCCTCTTACCCATCCAACCTCCAATCCTCACTAAGAGAACTAAAGAGGGGCACCACCTAGCCAAAGGGAGGATGGGCTAGGACATCCATTTTCTCAAAGAGAATCAAGAGAACCAAGACACAAATTTACAAGAGAGAATATATGTACTAGACACCATATTGGAATATAAGAGAGAGAGATGAGAGGAGAGGGAGATAATAGGAGAAGAGGTAGAAGAAGCTTGCCATTATGCTACATGGAATGAGAACATGAGAAGAGAGGGAGATAATAGGAGAAGAGGTAGAGGAAGCTTGCCATTATGCTACATAATAAAAGAACTCACTCATAGCTTCCCTCAAAGAGATGAGGGTATTCTAGAATGCTCTCATGGACTTGTCATTGTCCTTCCCTTTCCTTTTCTCAAAGAGAATCAAGAGAACCAAGACACAAATTTACAAGAGAGAATATATGTACTAGACACCATATTGAAATATAAGAGAGAGAGAGATGAGAGGAGAGGGAGACAAGAGGAGAAGAGATAGAAGAAGCTTGCCATTATGCTACATAATAAAAGAACTTACTCATAGCTTACCTCAAAGAGATGAGGATATTGTAGAGTGCTCTCATGGACTTGTCATTCTCCCTCCTCCCCCTTTTCTAAAAGAGAATCAAGAGAACCAAGACACAAATTTACAAGAGAGAATACATGTACTAGACACCATATTGGAATATAAGAGAGAGAGATGAGAGGAGAGGGAGACAAGAGGAGAAGAGGTAGAGGAAGCTTGCCTTATGCTACATAATAAAAGAACTCACTCATAGCTTCCCTCAAAGAGATGAGGGTATTCTAGAATGCTCTCATGGACTTGTCATTCTCCTTCTTCCCTCCCTCCATGGGCTCTTTATATAGCCTCCATGAGGGATTAGATTAAGCTAATCTTCTTGATTAACATAATCCTAGATGATGTATGGCATCTTTGAAAATATGGAGCATAGTGGATAGGACAAGTCCCCACCTTGGTCATCATGCAAGAAGCCAAGGGTGGTGGTAGACAAAATAGATAAATGGAGCTAGATTACAAGAGGTGGGTGGCCAAAGCACATTATTATAATATATTTACAAGAAGGATAGAGTGGAAAGTTGGTGTGGTGAAAGAGAGAAGAAAATTGCATGTAGCCAGCAGTCTGCGCCTTCGTAACTTCAAATCCGTGAGGAATTTGAAAAAAGTTTCTTCTGCAACTTTGTAGACCAGGTCGAAACTGATCGGCCTTCGTGGGAATTTTCTTGAAATTAGCTTTTTCTTGGGAGTTATTGAGATTATAAAAAAGGCTTCCAAAAGCTGCTTTGACTTTAGTATCCCATATGTATATAAATACATATAAGCATGTGACAAAAGGGGTCCATGCTTGTAAGCTTTTGTGCAAGATCCAAATGACACCATGATGTGGATATTGACTTGTGTGCAAGGGTGAGGTGTCCTCTAATGATGGTGATAGATTCCAAATCTTAGTGATGCAGACGGGGCCCATGTGTAGTTGGAGGCTAGTCCTTTGAAAAAATCTATGCATTCACTCAACTCCTAGGTGTAATCCATTTTCATCTTCACTAAGATAACCATCCCTTTGACCCTTTACATTGACATGCCTTCTAAGAACTTGTTCCTCCCATTTGCTAGAGTTATCATAATCGAGAAGCAATGTAGCATACCTAGTGCTTGAAGAGTAAACCCAGAGTGATATGGTAGGCTCTTGATAGGGGCTTTGGCCAAAATTTTGTGGTAGTAATCCGGGTTGTAAAAAACCCGGATCAATGACTATAGCAGAAAAGTTTCGGTGTATTTTATGAAAAAGAAAAGTGAAGTCTTTGGGCATTTCAAAACTCTTAAAGCGATGGTTGAAAAAGAAACAGGCCTGCAGATAAAATGCCTAAGGTCAGATGGAGGGGGAGAGTACCTCTCAAATGAGTTTGCAAGGTTCCTGCAGGAGCATGGCATAAAGCAGCAATATTCATGCAGTCATACCCCACAACAAAATGGAATTGCAGAAAGGAAAAACAGGCATATTGGAGAGGTATCTCGTGCCATGCTCAATAAAAAAGACTTGCCAGATTTTTATTGGGCTGAAGCAGTTGCTACAGCAGTCTACATAATGAACAGGACTCCCACTGCAGCAATACATGGAATGACTCCAGAGGAGAGGTATACTGGTAGAAAACCAGATATTTCTCATTTGAAAATTTTTGGTTGCATTGCCTATGTACATGTGCCAGATGAGTTGAGATCCAAGTTGGATCCAAAAGCTGAGAAGTGCATCTTTATTGGTTACTCTTTGCAGCAAAAAGGGTATAGATGCTATAACCCTTCTACTCGTAAGTTTACAGTGAGCAGAGATGTTGTTTTTGATGAGATGAGTAGCTGGTATAAACCAGTAAATGTGATTGATGATGTAGATGCACAAAATGGTAATGCTGCACAAAATTCACAGTAGCAGTCACAAAATATTAGTGGACGTGGAGCATCCTCTAGCAGTGGTTCACATTCTTCGCCATGGACAGGCAGATTGAGATCACGAGAATCTTCTCAAAGTAATGCAGATAGTGGTATGCAGGTATCACAAAAAGGAAAAGAGAAGGTTGATCAGCCCATGTTTGATGTGAATGCAGGTCACTCTTATGTGGATGGTGAATCCAGTGGCTCAGAACAGAGCATTGATGATGAGTTGGGTATTCCTTCTATTGTTACACCTGGAGTAAGGAAGACCAGGGATGTTTTGAGAGCACCTGGGAGTGAACCTACTTTGCGCAGGTCTATGAGAGCTAGGTATCCTGTGGATAGGCTAAAATATGATGGATTTACAGCCATTCACTATGCATATATGGTCAAAGTGATATAGGAACCACAACCCACATCTTTTGAGCAAGCCATGGGAAAAGAAAAATGGGAGAAAGCCATGGATGAAGAAATGGATGCCTTGGAAGCAAATGCTACATGGGAGTTAGTACCTTTGCCTAAAGGTAAGAATGCAATTGGCTGTAAGTGGGTTTATAAGGTGAAGCACAATGCAGATGGTTCTGTGAACAGATACAAGGCAAGATTAGTAGTCAAGGGGTATGCACAAACATATGGCATTGACTATGAAGAAACATTCAGTCCAGTTGCAAGGATGGCAACTGTAAGAGCAGTCATTGCTATGGCTGCATCAAAGGGATGGTCTTTACATCAGATGGATGTAAAGAATGCCTTCTTGCATGGTGATTTGCAAGAAGAGATCTATATGGAATAGCCACCAGGTTATGTGCATGCTGTTCATCCTAAGTTTGTTTGCAGGTTGAAGAAAGCCTTGTATGGCTTGAAGCAAGCACCTAGAGCATGGTTTGACAAGATAGGACAGTATCTTGTCACAATTGGCTTTCAGATTTCCAAGGCAAATTTCTCACTTTATGTGAGAAAAACAGAGAAAGGTATTATGCTACTTGTCATTTATGTTGATGATTTGATTATGACAGGTGACAGTGATGAAGATATCCTTCATGTGAAAATGCTATTGAAGCAGAAGTTTGAGATGAAGGATTTGGGAGAGCTGCGTTATTTCTTGGGCATTGAGGTGATTAGATCACCAAGTGGGATACAGCTCTTGCAGAGGCAGTATGGATTGGACATGCTGTCCAAATATGGGATGACAGGCTGTAAGCCTATTTCAGTTCCTTTGGAGCAGAATGTGAAGCTGAGCACAGATGCAGGTGAGCTTCTAGAAGACCCTACTATGTACAGACGCATAGTAGGAAGTTTGATTTATATGACTATTACCAGGCCAGATTTGAGCTATGCTGTTGGATTGGTAAGTCAGTTTATGCAAGCTCCAAGGAAACCACATTTGGATGCGGCTAGACGCATACTCAGGTATGTGAAGTCCACATTGCAATATGGACTATTTTATGAGACTGGGGTTCAAATACAGTTGCATGGATACACTGATGCTGATTGGGCTGGTAGTATTTCTGATAGACGATCTACCAGTGGATATGTGTTCTCTTTTGGGAGTGCTGCAGTCACGTGGAGTAGCAAGAAATAGCTTACAGTTGCCTTGTCGAGCACAAAGGCTGAGTACAGGGGTGCAGCAATGGCTGCATGTGAGGTAGCTTGGTTGCATAAGCTACTTTATGATATGCATCAGTCTACAGATGGACCAGTTGTCATTTATTGTGACAACATGAGTAGTATACACTTGGCAAATAACCCAGTCTATCATGCTAGAACAAAGCACATTGAGGTGCATTATCACTATGTGCGAGAGAGGGTTTTACTAGGTCTTATTGATCTAGTTTATGTCAGCACAGAGGATCAGGTAGCTGACATATTCACGAAGGCATTGGGCGCAGAGAAGCTGCGCAAGTTCAGAGACCTGCTTGGTGTACAGGAATTGGGACTGAGCTCGAGGGGGAGTGTTGAGATATCGAGCTCCACTCGTGATACGCCAGGGTGGCCGTTGTGTATTTATGTCACCGACTTGTCAGTTGCAGACGCGGTTGGTACACCGCCCATGAATAATAGCTACATGATAGCTATCCTTATCTACTCTAGTTTGTGGCTCAGTTAGTATGCCACCTTAGTTAGTTGAGTTTGGTTTGAGACCCATATAGAGGGTTCTTCTATTTCTTTGTACTTGAGTTCTTTTGGCTTACACAACTAAGAAGCGGAAAATTGTTTTCAGCCTCCACCCTTGTGTGTCTTCCCCCATTGTGCAAGCAAGAAAGCTTCAAGCGAGACTCCTTCCTTCTCTCCCACAATCTTGACAGTTTGAAGTCTTGCCATAGGGTGGAATGCTTCTTAAGTAAGCCTCCCAGACTTAGTGTCACATGGTTGCTCACCAGCATGGTAAGGAGATCATTGACTGCTCGTCTCTCTCTTCATCTAGATTGTCCTGGCCAATGGCTATGACTGATTTGTAGGCCTGCAACATCAAGACTTGGCTTAAGCAAAAATGCTTGTGGTGCGGTCGCATCCCTCGACTTTGGTCGAGAGGCGGTGAGATTGGCGTGCTTATGCTAGAGAGATCATCGATCTCATCCTCTAGGATGGGCTCAATGTCTTTTAGGTGCTCTTGGGCCTCTTTCACCCATTCCTTCACATTCTCTATGGCCTCTAGTTGGCACTTTGGATGCAGTTATTCCCCTACCTTAGCACTTCCCTTTTCGGCAGTCTTAGTGGTTGAAGTTTCTGCCTCCGCATCAGTGACCTTCTTTCTAGTAGGTAGAGTAGTAGCACTCTCAGTTTTCAGTGCAACCTTAGCTTCAAGCCTTTTCTTTCTCCACCTACGGCTCTTCTTCTCTATCGATGCTGCATCGAGGTTGCTAGGCCCTGGCAGTGATATGCTAGCCTGCTTTGTCTGGGCACGAGTCATGACCCACAATGGGATAGGTGTGGCCTCCCCATTGAGGTTCTTGACACCAAACAGCTCCAATGGGACAGATGGCATGTTGGCTGAACTCAAAGATGGTTTTTTCTTTGGGCAGACAATGAAGAGATGAGTGATCCTGCACTCAACGCACCTTAGGTTAGCTTTGTCTCTGTTCTGCTGCTCCCTCTCAAGGCAATGTGATGAGACATGCCCTGGGTGACCACAAGTCCAATAGGTGATTGTATCTTACGTCTGCCCTCCTAGGCCTCTACCTTGTCCTCTTACTAATGCCATCACCGGTACTGGTCAATAGTCCATAAGCATTGCATTGCCTCATCGTTGTGTGAGACGTAAGGGTATACACAAGTCTCTTCCTCATTTGTCTCTTCCACATAGTGGACTGGAGCATCACTTGGTGGATGGGTCATGTAGGGACCAAGCGGTCTAGGTATGCGTAGAGGATTTATGTCCATCCTAGGAACAGTCGGCTTAATGTCGTTAGGTGTAGGAAGAGCCAATGGGGCTCCCATTCAGAAGAATGGCTACGGCCTGTTTGCTAGGTAAGGCTGGCCGTATGGTTGTGAGTATAAAAGTCTTCTTGGTAATCTACAATGTGCGATGTCATGACCAAACCTACCACAGTTAGCGCAGGGTCTTGACACTTGGCTGGCAAGTGGTTTCCACCACAGTACACACATTGGACGTGTGGGTGCGTTGGTCATCTCAACATGTCTTGCAGCTTGGTTATCTCCATCTTTACATCAGCCAAGTCCTGGTTTGTCTCGGTGGCTTTCCTCTTCTCTTGGGTGGTTGGGCCTAATCGTTCACTAGAGGTTGAAGCTCTCTTTGAGCTCCGCGAGTTAGTTTCTTCTAAGTTTAAGCTCCTGGAGCTTCTCTCTTTCAACTGGTCATCAGCTCTAATGGCTTCCTCAAAAACCCTAGCTAGCATGTCTCGCTGCAAGCTTGAGTTGCTTGACAAATCCTTATATAGTTTCTCATTTTGAATTCTACTGATGAATACAATCGACACTGCTTTTCAGTTGGTTGTTCGACCATAGGGATTCTCTTGAAGAAACTCCTCATGTGGGTCACGTAATCGCGAATGTCCTCCTTCTCCTTCTGCTTGATATTCATTAGTCGCACTAGCAGATTGTCACAGTATCCAGGCTTGGCAAATCTCTTGATGAAGAGATTCTTGAGTTTGTTGAAGTTGGTTCACTCTGCGGCATCTAAACTCATATACCAAGTCCTACCCTTGTCACCTAAGTAGAGTACGAACGCTTGAGAGCACTAAGTCAAGTTGGTGATGCCATTGGCTTCGCAGACTTGCTCGAATTGCTCTATGAAACTGTATGGATCATCGTGGGGCTGAGGTACTTGTCGAGCTGCTTTGTAACGATTGGGATTTTGGATTGGCTCTTAGAGCCTTGGTTTGCTCCTAAACCTGCTAACAATGATGTCACTAGTGCCGCGGCACTTTGCTCTGTTGTTGTGTTTTCTAGTAGTCGCTTCATGAGACGCTCGCTTAGCGTTAAGTCTCCTTCTAAGGCTCTATCGTGATCAGTTCGGCTAGGTTCAGCAACCGTTGTGCCTCCTGCAATTCTGTGCTTTGCCCTTGGCTCCTAGCCTGCTAGTCTCTGTTGTGCTCTACTATGCTTTGTAAGGCCTTGTGGGCTAGCTTCCTCTCCTCTTCTAAGTCCGCGATGATGGCATGTGCTGTTCTGCCACGGTGCTCATAACGGGCATGCGCATCGTAGCTACTAACCATTTGTTGAATCACCTCTGGGAAGACTCCTAAGTCGGGTTTCTCGTTCGGCCTGCGGTCTAGGTTTTCTTCTGCCATCATCGTGTTCTCGTGCTCCACCAAGCTATCGATTAGGTTGAGTAAGTTTGTCAAATCCACCTCTTTGGCATTGCTTGCTTGGTCCTACTCCGTGTGTCGATAGTCTGTCTATATCTTTGGGTCTTCTCCTATTGGTGGGTCCCTTGAGTTGTTTATTTGAGTGAGTTCCTTGATTTATTAAATACAATTCTCAATTTATCTCCTCTCAGTGTGCATGTTCCTTCCCGTGCACTTGTGCTCAATCAGGCTTTCATTTTTTCTTAAGTGTACTTCAAGTGCGGAAATTCAAGGTGAGTGTCGCAAACAATATCTAAGCGTCTTCGCACTCTCGCTTCATTTTGGGCTTGATAGGCTTGTCGATCAATTCTCTGGCCGTCTTGACAGGGTTTCGGGTTTTTCTGCTACGTTGCCTTGCTCGTTCTAGGTCTGGTCAGGGTTTATGGCTCAGCGGGTTATCTCTAGGACTCTAGGTCTTACGACAGCCTATGCAAGCTACTAAGCGGCTGCGCCTTACGATTTTGCCTATTCCTTGCACCAAAATTGAGTCCTGAGTGTCAAGAGGACTCGAGATAGGTTGTGCAGCTAAGCCCTAGTTGGGTCTGGTCAAATTTCTAGAAGTTTTGGAAAAGTCTTGGCTCAGCTTGTTCGAATTGCAGGGCCCAAGTGGGTGACTCGGACGGGCCGAGGGCCCAGACCGAGGGCCGAATGGATGACTCGGATAGGGTGGACTCGGGCGGCCCAAGGTGCTGACTCGGACGGGCCGAAAAGATCCACTCGGACGGGGTCACTCGGACATGCCGAGGGAGTCTACTCGAATGCACCGAGAAACATGGGCCAAGGGCCAAATCACATTTGTCTAAGGGCTGAGTTTTGCATGGGCCGAGGGCCGAATTGGGTCACTCGGATGGCCGAGGGCCGAGCGGGATGGTTGGCCAAGGGCCAAGTTTGTAAGTGGCGCCGAGTGATGTCACTTGGATGGGTTGAGTAGGGTTTTTGGCCGAGTCGGCCGAAAGACAAAGGGCCGAGGGCTGATTCTGGGACTCGGCCCAGAAACTGACTGCTAACGGGCCGAGTTGCTCGCGACAAGGCAGCACAGAGGTGATTTTGATCGAAACTAATGATTTAGCTAATCATTTCACACACAACCTTCCAAATCACAACTAGGGTGCAAGGGGAAGTGATTGATATACCTGAAGCGATCGGTAGGCTCTCCCGCAACAAGATCGAATCAATTCTCCACAAGCTCTCTCTCTCTCTCTCTTTCTCTCTCACTCACTGCAAGGGTTGCAAATGAGCTCTCCCTGGGCCTCTTGGCTCTTAAACCCCTTCATGGGTAAGGTTTGGACGCTTCCAATCACTCAGCCAACATTAAGCATCCCAGGCAATATTTTTGCCATTTTTTGCATGATTTGTGCCCTATTTTGCAACGGTAAACCCTACCCTTTTCCGATTCAATTTCCTAATCCTAACCTATGCTAAATGCAACGAGGATCGAAAGCAAAAAACTGAAATGATTTCTCCATGTTTTCCAATCATCAAACAAAAAAAAAAACCCAAAATACTTACTTTCTTCGAAGATCAAAAGACCCAACTTCCTACCTATCTCAAGCTCCGGTTCGGGGATGAATCCCTTACTTCGATACTCGATATGAGGCGCACAAGTGCTCAAGCTTGAATCCATTGGTCCCGGCACAGAACCAAAATGTAGAGGGAGCTCATGCTTAACTAGCAAGACCCACAGACCGCTTATTGTTTCAAGGATTTCAAGCAAGCTTTAATGGCTATCTCTCACCTAGCCGACGTGCCGTCGATCCTACGAGTGTAGTGAGCTTACCTCGATGCTGAAATGAGTTGCCTCCTCTCTTGCACACGCCGGTAGCTCCACGATCCTAGATGCTAGCTCAAGCATCCTCAAGCCTCCTCCATCTCCAAGATTCATCCACCATAGCTATGAACACGAGACAAGAGAAGAGAAGGGAAGAAGAGATGGTGAAGAGGAAAGACCCGAGAAGCATGGTTTTTAGAGGGAAAATGGGGTTTTTTGGGCTTAAAATTTGAAAAGCATGAAACAAAACACCAATAAAATCTACATGGTTGCTGTCCAAGGAATGAAGAGCCACAACTTTGAAATAATGCTAATTTTACTTCATTTTTTTGATAATAAATAAGAAAATGGAAAAAATACTTTTTAAAAGGGGGAAAAGTAGGAAACGGACGATAAAAATTATGGATGTGTCTGTGAGTGTATAATGAGGATAAAGCATGAGGATTTGCCTCAGGTTATCCCCAATTGTATGCTTTTGTGAGTATTTACTGCTTATTTCGTGCGAAATACACATGAAATCACCCCTTTACCTATGCAACGAGGCAAAACCTTAAACGGTAGGGGAGGAGGGAAGTTTGAGTGCTAAAATGTAGTATAAAATTTGATGCATTTGCTGCATTATTCATATAGGATGATGTTAAGTTAAATAAAGGGAAGTACAACACGAGTGTAAGGCCCGGTGTCTTCTCTCATCGCATCAATTACGTGTTAGTGTATGGAAACTTGAAAAGAATGGATTTGCACCATGCACGAGGCCATTTTTCAATTGTTTGAGCACTTAATCATATACACATTTGCATCAAGCATCGTTACACATTAAATGGTATCAATTACAAGCTTCTGGATGCATAGCACTTGGTTTCTTTAGGACTTGACCCACGTAGAGAGAGTGAGCAACCCGGCTATAGGTCTAGACGGTGGGTCCAAGGGGACGAATAAGTGGGATCAGTGCATTCCTTGAATGATAATATATGGGCACTAAGAGGGGATTTTTTTTCCAATGTGTCTATATGTGGAAGCAGTGCATCAAGGGGCCAATCCCCAAGATGTAAGAGAGCTGCAGTAGGGCCATGGCAATCAGCCGATGGGGTGCCCCTGTGTTTGTGATATATGGCATGTATTGCCGATATATGTATAATCTCTCTCTGAGGAGATAGGAAAGGGAACACTTGTTGGATTACATACTATAAATGCGCAGTGATTAGTGTTTAGGATAGTGTATCCCTCGACAGATGCTTCTGGCCCGTGAGGGCATGTGGTGGGGTTGTTTGTTGAGTGCAGGAGGTCCGGCTAGTGCCTTAGCCAGTGTTGGACCATTTTAGGTCCCATCAATGGTGCGTTTTTGTCGGGAGCCGCCAACAAGTGGTGGTTCTTGAATCTAGGGTTTCTAGGGACCAAATAGTTGTTTTATGTCCTCTGACAAGGACTGTCAAGCCGAAATACAAAAAGCAAAACGTGCTGAGAGGGTTAGACAGCGGTTGGAGAATGTAAGTCATTATTCTCCTCAAAACAATAGCCCATTGCGCATAAGTGGCAGTGGTTCTAGTAACCTAAGTGTAACGAGTAGGTCTTCGAGTGCAAGTGGAAGTCTTAGTACTTCCCTACTTCCAGTTAATCAACCCACAATAAGTGGGGGTGTAGTTTTACCTACACAAATTCATGTTGTCAATCCGATTGTAGTCATGGCACAACCTATCACAATCCTAGAAGGAACACTGGATTTGCTGGTATTAGGAGCATCATTGCCCATTTTCCATGGGTTAGCAGAAGAAGATGGAGAACTCAACAGTAAGGAGTTTCAAACACTCATGTTCAATTATCGAATCTAAGACAAAGAACACCTAATGATGTTCTTCAACATGACGTTAAAAGGAAGAGCGGCAGTGTGGTATCACGATCTAGAAGTTGGAACCATAACTGGCAGTGCCCAATTCTTTACGGCTTTCCGTAGAGAGTTTGCCCCTGAGAAGGGTGGACAATATTGGTTGCGTGTCTTGAATGTAACACGTCAAGAGCCAAATGAGAATATCCAAGCCTATGATGCCAAGAAATTGGAGCAAGTTCTTTGTAAACTAAATACTTATATTCCCATTCCAGCGGGGCTGCCCAATTACAATATTTCCTACATGGATTGGATTTTAATATCCAGGTGCAGCTGAGTAGTGTTGCTTTGACCGACATTGATACTGCTATTACCCAAGCAGAAGGAGTAGAGTCACGCTTGCAAGCGACTTATGCAGCAAGGATAAATTGGAATGGTAATAACTTGGCCTTGACCAATGGGAGTCAAGGGGATCCCATGTCAAACGCGAATGGGAGAGGAGGTATCATGCCAAATTTGCCTATGTTACCAGCTCCTCCTAGCATGACTATGCCCATGGCTAGTCTTGTGGCCTCACTAAATAGTGGGGGCCAAGCCCATGAGATGACAAACTGACCATCGCGGCTACGAGTCGAGTGCCTCTAATGTCCTTGGTGAAGTTAAGGGCATGATGAAGCACTACACTGATATGATCTATGAACAGTATCGACAAATAGCTGTGGATGTCAATTTCCTTAAGAAGCAATAGAATTTGATAGGGAGTTGACGCCTGAAGAGGGTGGCCCCTCAAGATTTAGCTGTAAGTGGCGTGGTGGCCAACATTTCCCTAGGAATTGCGCGAATGTCAAATGTGATATTTGTAGCTAAAATTATGCTTCTTCAATTCATTTCATGTATCTTTGGCCCAAATCTTGAATGCATTTGAATCTATCAACAAAATACTTGTCCCAAAGGGTTGAAATCCATCCATGTACTTGAAATAAATGCCATTAGATCTTGTATTTGATATTCATAAATGAATTGAGGATGTATGTAACCAGAGGCATTTGATGTAATCAAGATAGACTTACTTCTTCCGTTCATGTATGCTAAGTACATAGTGTAAAAGCTTGAACTCTTCTTCCGTACCTAAATCATTTCTAAATCCCGGATCTTATTAAACCCCAATCTATTTTCCCTTCCTGAACCTTGAATCCTAAACTCCTCTTCTGTACTAAAGCCCCGGTGGTAGACCTTCAACCCTTAACGCAACGACAACACAAGACTTTTCAGGAGTGGGTTTTACAACCGAATAAGGGTCTTGTGGCTACAGAACTGTTAAGAGAATTTGAAAGTCAATTTGAGTAATTGGATCTTGCAGAACAACAAGCTCTTGCAAGTCAGAAAATTGAATAGTTTCTACAAGCAACAGATCTTGAGCTTTAAGAGAAGCTTCATGATTTGCTAGAGGATCACACTACAGAGACAAGTCTGAAAACAGAGTGGAGACATGTCAAGGAAACTGTTACTGCACTTGTGAAAAAACATAGAAGAAGAGAAAGATTTCATGTCTCTAGCTTGCCCACTGTTATGGACAAAACAATTGAAGTATTCATTAAGCCACCCACTTATGTGGCTAATCATATGGCTGTATCTACTATTGTTCCCTATGTTAGGGAAGATGTCTTAGATGAATTGATCAAAGGCATGCGGCATCTTCAATTTAAGGTTGCAAAATTAGATGAAAAAGGACAAGAGGAAAAAAGACGGCTAGAAGCCCCTAAGCCACAAAAAATATGTATGTGGTATGATAGTTTGCAACATGAGAGAAAGGATTTTGCTTCCTATTAGGAGTCCTTGGCACAACATCTCATATTTTGGAAAGATGGCAAGATCCATGCACAAGAAACGGTATTGCCTCTTTCTTTGAATTTTGGAAAGGGTGGTATGCAAAAGTTGTTGGAAGACTTGGCTGGTCAAAATGCTTATACGGTGGTACATGCTTCTACTTTTGGTCTACAATTGGATATAATGCATGGCCAAGTGATGGTTGGTCCAAAGGCTGAAATATGAACACATGCTTTGCATGCAATTGAAAATAAAAAAGTTATTGATAGTAAAGTTTCTCATGTAGGGCAAGACATTTGTGACATAACTGGTTGGGAATCACTGGTAGATGCATATTCAGTGTATGCATATTTAGCAAAGGTGCAAAACACAGATGTACTTATGGAAGAGAAATGAAAGAGAGATGAAGATAATGCAGGGATATCTAAAAGAGTGACTAACAAGAAGTGTGGATCAGTCTAAAGCTACAAATCAGCCACCTCCTAAGCATGTTATGGAAGAAGTTAGTTAAGAGAATAAACAAGATAACAAACAAGAGGGCAAAAAGAAGGGCAAGTAGCGAGGATATAAGTTGTAGTCAAGCAGCCACGATATAAGTTGTAGTCTGACATTGGGAGAGGTGCTTGGCATTGCCAAGCAAGAATTTCATGATGAGATCATTGGCATAATTAAGAGGAAGCATTAGTTTCTTGGTGATACCACTAGTGCATTGCTGCAATTTAAAGAGGAAACTGGTTTGTTGGGTATTCGGGCTAAATATGAGCATGAAGTAAGTACTGGATTATCTATGTGGAAAAGAGAAAAAAGTGGCTGAAAATGCATTGTCTTGTAGCAATATGCATGGTGGAGTAAGGCAGATGCAACAATATGGGGAAGATACTCTAGGATTTATTCCTCAAAGTCATTATACAAGAAATCATTGAGCAAGAGCTACCACTGAAATGGTAGTAAAAATAGGAGAATGTGAAACTCCTTGTGTTGCTTTACTTGACCAGGGGTCTGAGATAAATCTCATTGAGCGTGGATTGTATGAAAATGGTGCATGGTCTGTGGATACTAATCATGGTTGGCAAATGAGGGCTGCAAATAATTCTTCCAGATAGCTTTATAATGCACGTCCAAATGTGAAAGTGATGATTGGTGATATACAAGAAGAGCAACACTCCTTTGTGCAAGATAATTCCTCATATGTAGTGATTTTGGGACAACCCTATATTACAAGAGTGCCTATGGAAACAAAGGTGCTTGATGATGCTTCTACTTATGCAAGAGTCAGAAGCAAGGATAGGAGGAAAGCAGTCCAATTTCTTACTGTTTGTGTAATCATCTTAGGAATCAGGATAAGCTTCGAGAGTCTCCTTTGGCTCCAAATGCAAGGGAATTCAGAGACCTAGATTTTCATTAAGCACTATTGTAATGCGGCTACAATAGTGCTATTCAAAGGATATACTTGCATCTTGATGGAATGAAGCATATATTTACTATTGGTTATCCTCAGTTTACAGCCAATAGTTCATGTTGGTTTAAGCCTATGGAAGCTATATGCAAGGATGAACGCATATATATGAAATGTGCTACTAAGAAACATAGAGCATTGGGGCTGTTAGCTGAAAATGAAGGCATTTCAAGTATCTTTTATGGGTTGAATATTAATGACACTATGGCTAAAATTTCAGTAACTATACATGTAGACAATGAGGTTAAAAACAGAGTGTTGTCTGTATGTTCTTTGGACATTATGATGTTATAGCATTGTTTTCTCAACAGGAAGGATTACAATGGGTTGAAGTGCTTATGGAGACAAAGTATGAGAGAGTTGAAAAAAAGGTGAAACCAATTGCTTTGCCACTTCCACCAGAAAGTGAGGGTTTGTATGAAAAAGTGTCAACACAGCCAAGTTTATGAGATCCTAAAGATATAGGCCATCAATTTACATATGAAACATTACACAAATTGAAAGTTGATGCAGAAGGGTTTCTTTTGCCTGCTAAAAGAGACTATTTTATGCAAATGTTGGCGAGCCATGGAAAGGCATTTACGTTTGAGGCAATTGAAATAGGTTGTGTGGATCCAAATGTTGTCTCTCATATGGTAATATTTACTATGCCACATGTACCAGGGAACTTGAGGCCTATTCCAATGCCTAAAGCTTACTTGCCAAAGCTGATGGATTTGCTAAATGAAAAGATTTGCATGAAGATCTTGGAGCCCTCTTCAGCCCCGTACTCAAATGGTTGATTTATTGTGCCCAAAAAGAATGGGGCTTTGAGATTTATTCAAGACATGCAACCGGTCAATAAAGTGACCATAAGAAATGTGGGTGCTGGTCCTGTGGTTGATGAATTTGAAAAGGCTTTTGCAAGCAAATCGATCTATTCTTTGGGTGATCTCTACTTGTGATATGATCAGTTTCAACTTGCAGTTGAAAGAAACAATATCACAACCATGAAGACTCCCTTGGGTTTAGTACAGATGTGTACTCTCCCACAAGGTGCAACAAACTCAGTGGTACACATAACACATGCTATGAATAAACACAATATTAGTGAGTTTGGGAATCTCCCAATACCCATTTTTTGAATACTAAAAAGGTGGCACCCGGATAACATGCCCATAAGTTTCTCAAAACCATATGATGGGACCTATCATTTGAAAGTTCTTGAAAAATGGAATCTATTGAGCTATAGAGTGCTCGATTTGGAGTTATAGTGTTCAAGTTATGACAAATCCAAAGATTTGACCACGTGTCCCAAACTTATGGGAAATTCCCATATTCCCCAATATGGTGTTAATAGGGTACTCATGGATTTTCTTGTTAGAATATGTGAGATCTAGAGCATGGGAGATGCAAAAGCTATGGAGCTTGAAAGAGGAAGAAGAAACTCATGAAGACATTGACCCAGACAAAGACAAATGGTCACACAAGTGAATCAGGTTCCAAGATTGAGACTTGGACTCATAAACACAATCTTGTGTGTACAATGACATAGACACTTTACTGAAAAGAAAAGAGTACATTGCATTAGAAAAAGAGTTCAACCACAAAACTTTATAGGAATTGAGTGGTGGCACTTTCTCCTACTGTGCATATGGGATTCTGGTTATGAGTCCTCATTGCTCCTTATAAAGGGACTGAAGTAGGTGTGATTACAAATATTACAACACCCCTCCTCAATCACAACCAAAAGTACAAAGTGTGTAGAGGCTTTAGTGAAAGAAACACATGCAAAGTGTGGGCATACCATAAACATGGCAAAACACCAGAGGATGTTGCAAAAAAAAGGCTAAGTGTGGGTCCCACAAACATGATGGACATCTAGAGGCTGTAGCAGGGGCCTCAAAAAGTGTACAGAGGTTGTAGTACAAGGCTAACTGAGGAGTTTACAAGTTTATATCTGAAGAATTAGGGATAGGAAATACAAAGCTAAAAAAGTCTATCTAAATAGAAGGATTGATGAGGTTTTTCCTTCTCTTGGTGGTCTTCTTCTTCTTCCTTTGCTTCATTTTCTTCTTCTTCTTTGACTACAACTAGATAGGCCTTCTGGGACCTCTTTTTGGCATGACATAACTTCTCACTGTGTCCTGTCCTTTTGCAGAAGTCACAAAAGAGCTGATTCCTCTTGCCTTTGTACCTGTTGCCAATATATAATGCATGTTCATCTCTAGAGATGCTTGGTTCTTCCTTAGTTTTTAACTTATTTTCCTCCGCTAAGAGTGATACATGGATATCAACCAGTTCATGGTTTGGCAAATTGATTAGAGTTGTTGATACATTATTATATTCAGGAGGCAAACTCTTAAGTAGAACATTGATGCAAACATCCTCTTCCATTTTAATGTTGATTCCTGCAAGTTGTGTTAGAATTCCTTTCATGTAACTTAGATGTGTGCCAAGTGATATGCTAGACTTCATTTCAAGCCTGAAAAACTCAAGTAAGATACTATACTCTGATGATTTAGATTGTGCACAAAACAAGGTGTCAAGTCTCTTCCATGTATCTTGTGAAGTATCAGAGGTATCCACATGGTGGATATAGCTGTCGTCTAGCTCCATTTTGATAATGGCCTGAGCCTTATCATCATTATTTTGCCAAGTGACAACAAGGTCGGCATCACGAAGCTTGTTTTCTTTTCCAGTGGTAATGGCCCAAGGTCTTTCTTCATTAGGATGAGTTTGATGCGGGTCTGCCAGGTGTGAAACCCGACTCCTTTGAAGCGAGAAGTTGGAGAGTCTTTGCCCATGTTAGACTTGCAGAAATAGCAGCAAATCAAAATCATAATTATGATATTTAAGAGGCAGAAGAGTTGGTTGAGATGTGTCAAAAGACACAAGTGCTAAGAGCACTAAATGAGTGTCATGGACACTATGTTTCTTCCTTGAGTAGTCCAAATCTACAAAATCCTTCAAGTTCTTTTAAATTCCAATCTTCCCCTTCTTGATTTGATGCTGGGACCTTCAATTCTGAGTGAGAAGACCTTCGGTCTATTGGAGTTAGCGAGTAGATGAAGTAAAAAGGAGCTTTAGCTAAAGTGAGCTATGGAAGATTAGGGAAAATTGATTAGAGTTGTTGATACATTATTATATTCAGGAGGCAAACTCTTAAGTAGAACATTGACACAAACATCTTCTTCCATTTTAATGTTGATTCCTGCAAGTTGGGTTAGAATTCCTTTCATGTAACTTAGATGTGTGCCAAGTGATGTGCTAGACTTAATTTCAAGCCTGAAAAACTCAATTAAGAGACTATACTCTGATGATTTAGACTGTACAAAAAACAAGGTGTCAAGTCTCTTCCATGTATCTTGTGAAGTATCAGAGTTATCCACATGGTGGACATAGCTGTCTTCTAGCTCCAGTTTGATAATGGCCTGAGCCTTATCATCATTATTTTGCCAAGTGACCACAAGGTCGGCATCACGAAGCTTGTTTTCTTTTCCAGTGGTAATGGCCCAGAGGTCCTTCTTCATCAAGATGAGTTTGATGCAGGTCTGCCAGGTGTGAAACCTGGCTCCTTTGAAGTGAGAAGTTGGAGAGTCTTTGCCCATTTTAGACTTGTAGAAATAGTAGCAAATCAAATTCAGAATTATGAGATTTAAGAAGCAGAAGAGTCGGTTGAGATTTGTCAAAAGACACAAGTGCTAAGAGCACTAAATGAGCGTCATGGACACTATGTTTCTTCCTTGAGTCGTGCAAATCTACAAAATCCTTCAAGTTCTTTTAAATTCCAATCTTCCCCTTCTTGATTTGATGCTGGGACCTTCAATTCTGAGTGAGGAGACCTTCGGTCTATTGGAATTAGTGAGTAGATGAAGTAAAAGGGAGCTTCAGCTAAAGTGAGCTATGGCAGATTAGGGTTTTCAGAAACAGGCGACTAGTATTTTGTTTTGTATGATCTGCACGAAATGAATTATCATGAGCCCTTGTAGCTGATAGAAGCCTACCATGTGGGCTATCATTGCACTATGGTAATGGCTGGGATTGCACCCTATAGAGCACGTAGCAGCAGCACGACCTGATCAAGCGCAGTTTGGAATAACGACTTATAAAAATTACAATGGTGGGCCTATGAAGTACTAATCTCATGGTTTGATGTGCTAGCAAGGGGTGCCTTTAGCTAGGGAGAAAGCCCACAGAAGGATTCTCAGAGAGATATGCTTTGTATGCATAGAACTAGCTCCTCCAAGTCAGGTAGCTATTGTTGTCCACAGACACACGTATGACAGCAACTCTAAGAAGAGGCAATGCTCAACCTATACTTGCCCAATGTCAAATGCAAAGGAGGAGCTCTGGAAGTAGAAAGATACTTCTCCAGAAGGAAATTCACAGAGATTTGACTTGTGGAGAGAGATATAAAAGCCTCAATCTAACAAGGTGATGGTGGTGGCTATGGCAGCTTTGAAGGCAAGCCTGAAGGTGGAGATGGAAAGTGAGTTCATAAGCTGAGACTAAGCTAAGTAGAGATGGACCAGAGGTAAAGAGCAACTAAAAATGAGCTAAGCCATGCTCAGCTACTAACGGCACTCTGATACCATGCTAGAAGATGTGGGATTTAGAGCATGGCAGATGGAAAGCTATGGAGGTTGAAAGAGAAAGAAGAAACTCATGAAGACATTGACCCAAACAAATACAAATTGTCACACAAGTGAATTAGGTTCCAAGATTGAGACTTGGACTCAAAAACACATTCTTGTGTGTGTACAGTGACAAAAACACTTTATTGGAAAGAAAATAGTACTATCATTGCATTAGAAAAAGAGTGCAAGTACAAAGCTTTATGGGAATTGAGTGGTGGCACTTTCTCCTACTGTGCATATAGGATTTTGGTTCTGAGCCCTCACTGCTCCTTACAAAGGGGCTGAAGTAGGTGTGATTGCAAATATCTCAAAATTTATACCACAATTGACAATGCCCTTCTTGGACGATGTTCCAATCAAAGGGTGTGCAATGGATGAAAATAATGAAGAGATGGATGCTCATGGGTGCATGCAGACCATATTGTGGATTGTGAGAGGACTTTGATGCGTCTAGAAGAGGTGCATTTAACTCTTTCTGGACAAAAGACTGTCTTTGGAGTTGAAGAGGTTTTGATTGTTGGGCATATGTGTTGGCCCTATGGGCAAAGACCATCACCAACAAAAATAGATGGGATTGATAGAATGCAAGATGTATGTACGAATGTATCAAAGGTGCGTAGATTCTTGGGTGCATGTGTGTTGGATTCCTCACTTTGCACATGTAGCCGATACTCTATATCAGCTTCTGAGGAAAGGTCAGAGATTTCATTGGGAAAGGAAGCATCAAAAAGCAATGAAGAAATTGAAGCACCTCTTGAAATCTCCTCCTAGATAGGCTGACTATTCACATGGAAAGCCTATAATTATTACTATTGATACAAGCCCAATCATAATTGGATGGGTAATTGGGCAAGATGATGAGGAAGGGAAAAGATATGCAATACGCTTTGGTGCTAAAGTATTGATTGAACGACAAATAAGATATCCATAGGTAAAAAGAGAATTCTGGGGAATTGTGAGAGCCCTTAAATGTGATAAAGAGCATTTTATAGGTGCTCATGTAGTCATTGAGACGAATTATTTGCCGGTATTGGGTATGATTACTAGTTGTGCTACGCCACACATTGCTATGCTCCGGTGTATTACATACATCAAATCTTTGAACCTTGAATTTCAGCATATTGCAAGAAGAGATAACCTAGTGGTAGACATGTTATCTAGTGTATGTTATGAGAATGAAGATGGGTTGATGGATGAGGAGGAAGAACATGACTTTCTTGTGGCTGAAAATGATGTTGTAAGAGTGAATTTAGCAATTCAAGGTGTTGCTATAACATTAACATAAGATTGGACGACAAAGAGAAGATACTTTAGATGTTTTGTATCTCGTGTAGAAGTGTTTCTAGAAGACAAATATGCATGAGAATGGCTGAGTATTGGTCAATACCTCAATACATGAACAAAGAGAGATGAATGGTTAGATGAGGAGTTTAAGAAGATCAAGAGGAAAGCCTATGGGTTTTTCTTAAAAGATTGATACTCATGGAAACATACTAAAAAGAAATAGGGTATGCCATTGTGAGTTTTGGGTGACAGAGCTTCACAAGTAAAAGTTAAGCAAGAATTTCATGAAAGCTTGTGGGCTAGCTATAGAGGTGTTTGGGGTACTTTTGCAAAGATCAAAGAAAGATATTGGTGGCAGGGTATGTATAAGGATGTTGCTAACTTTGTGGAAACATGTACGACATGTCAAATGTATTCATCTGTGAGACATCAGGATGGATTGCAATAGCCCACATATCCATTGTCTCTTCATTTTAAGTGGGTGGTGGATTTAGTCACAATGCCTAAAAGTCTTTGGCAAATGAGATATATTGTACATGCCCGTGAAGACTTGACTAATCAAGTGGAAGGAAGAGCTCTATGTACTAAGACAACAAATGCAGTGTGCACTTTCATCTTAGAATATATATTTTGTAAGTATGGCTGCATGGATAAAATTACAGGAGATAGGGATGAGCTAGATGCACATGAAGCTCATGATTTCTTTACATGGTTGGGGATAAAGCTTGCTTTAACTTTAGCCTATAACCTTGAAGAAAATGGGAAAAATGAAAGAGGTCATCCACCTATTGTGAAGGCATTGGTAAAAGCATGTGGAGAGAAGGTAAAAGAGTGGCCACGATTGCTCCCTTATGCTTTGTGGGCTGATAGAATAACTCATAGTGCCCTTACAGGATATATGCCTTCTGAGTTGATGTATGGTCAAAAACCTATCATGCCGATAGAAGAGATTACAACCATATGGAGTGTGCTACCTTGGCAGGAGGAGTTGTTGGCCTTAGGCATTAGATAGTTGGAAAGAATGTCAGAAGACATAGAGGCAGCACTTGCAAAGTTAAGGGTAGCAAGGATACAGAACAAGAAATAGTTTGACAAAAGACATAGATTGAGGCCAAGAACCATATAAGATGGGGATTGGGTATTGATTTATGATAGCACTTTACACAACCAGCATAGTGCCATGCGTAAAGTTTCCAAAAGATGGTTTGGACCCTATGTGGTAAGACAAGTGTTTGATAATGCTACTTATGCATTAAATGAGCTGGATGGGACAGCCATAAAACTTCTTTTAGTAGGGAAAAGAATCAAATTATTCAAGAGGCAAAAATTTAATGCTATGAGTTTCCAAAATTAGAAGAAAATAGTGGCCTTGATACAAGGGCTAGCCATGCGTAAAGTTTCCAAAAGATGGTTTGGACCCTATGTGGTAAGACAAGTGTTCGATAATGCTACTTATGCATTAAATGAGCTGGATGGGATAGCCATAAAACTTCTTGTAGTAGGGAAAATAATCAAATTATTCAAGAGGCAGAAATCTACTGCTATGAGTTTCCAAAATTGGAAGAAAATAGTAGCCATGATACAAGGGCTAGCCATGCGTAAAGTTTCCAAAAGATGGTTTGGACCCTATGTGGTAAGACCAAGTGTTCGATAAAGCTACTTATGCATTAAATGAGTTGGATGGGACAGCCATAAAACTTCTTGTAGTAGGGAAAAGAATCAAATTATTCAAGAGGCAGAAATATAATGCTATGAGTTTCCAAAATTGGAAGAAAATAGTGGCCATGATACAAGGGCTAGCCAGGAAGATATGGAAGATGAAGAAGCAAAGGATATGGTTGTTGAGGATGAGGAGGACTCAAAATATGGTGACAACTAGGATTTTGGCACATACCAGAGGATGTGCAAGTTCAGAGTGGGTGGATGTCGTACCACTATGCGGACATAGTGTGAAAAACTCTGGAGTGCATCATCATCTGACTTTCTTATTGATCTAGAGAGTCAATGTGATCTGAGTCATTAGTGCTAGTGTGAGTGATATGAATAGTCAAAGAATACTAGATTTTTGGACAATTTCAGCCTATTCTTGATATTATTTATTGTAAAAATTTTAAAAAGCTAGAAATTCTTCTAAATTAGGATGGCATGCAAAAATCAAGTTGCTTTTCCAGTCAATTATGGGATTTTCCATAAAAAAGAAAGATGGGCAAAATCATGCGCGTCGTTATCGCTGTTGACAGAGGCTGAAAACTATACTTTGAACCGAAAGAAGAAGGAGTGAACTAGGAGATTCTGGATCAAGTGTCCTAGGATTTTACCCCCCTTTCGAAGCCGACAGAGCTATCAGATTTGGGTTCTGAGCAGCATGGAGGAGACTCTTTGATGATTTTTCTGAGCATACCTAGATATTCTTCGTGGAATCCAATGTTGAAGTATTTAATATTTTCAAGGACTTTCATCTTATGGTTGATACGATGACACATGCAGAAAAATTATATGCTAAATACAAAAGAACTTATGTAACTAAGTTGGTTATTGGGTAACAATGACTGAATTATGTATGTGAATTCCTCATATAAATCCTAGTGAAGTACTTCTGTGTTCATAAGAATCCCATGATTTATATTATGAACAATAAACTCTTTGACATTCACCCCCTCCTAACCTACACATCCTCCGGCATGTGCCATTTCATAAGATTACAGGTTAAGGAGGGTCTTCTTTTTATATATCTTCATCTTCATCCTCTAAGTCTTTTTCTTCCTGCTTGTCTTCAAGTAGATGGCTCGTATCTAAGTCATCAAGCTCATAAGTTGAAGATTCTCTTCGTTTGAAGAGCTTGATTCGTTTCCCGGCTATTGGTACTTTTACCGTGGTTCCATCCATTTCAGCCAAGGAGTAAGTAGCATTATTATGTACTACTTTTACTATATATGGTCCAAACCATCGCTTGGATAGCTTTCTATGAGCATTATATTGATTGTCCAGGCTGCTATCATAGACAAGTACCCAATCATTCTCTTGAATAGCTCTTGGACGGAGTCGATGATGCTTGTCAAACCTCTTCTTATTCTTTAATCTTTTTTTTTTCAATCTTTCAATGCATGACCTATCAGCAACTCTTCTCTATTCATGCCTTCATCCCATTGTTAGATACTCCATGTGACAATGGACTCCTCAATAGGCATAATAGGTGCATGTCCATATATTAGTTCAGCCGGCATATAACCTGTTACTGCACTATGGGTAGTTCTATCATCCCATAATGCAAATGGTAGCATTCTAGGCCATTCCCTCATCTTTACTTTGCAAGATTTTGCTAAAGCTTTAAGAATTGGTTGATGACCTCTTTCGCTCTTTCCATTGCCTTCAGGGTTGTAGGCTGATGTAAGAGATAGCTTGATTCCCAATTGAGCAAAGAAATGGCGAGCCTAATCAGCATCCAATTCTCCTCTATCAACAGTTACTTTGGCAACACAGCCATACATGCAAAATACTTCTTCAAGTAAAAATCTACAAACAGCTTGAGTAGACTTTGTTGTCAAGGCTTTTCCTTCACTTATTTGTGAGATCTTCTCTAGCAAGTACTAGATATCTCATGTTCCAAATTCCTATAGGCATGGTTACTAAATCAATAACCCATCTATAGTGAATGGATAAAGGATAGGTAGGCTGAAGCCCATCTCTATGCTTAACCATAGAGTACATTTGACAAACATGACAAGACTCAACAAAATGCTCAATGTCTTTATACATGTTTTGTCACCAAAATTTCTCTTTTATTTTGGTAAAAGTGCCCCATATGCCTGTATGACCAGCCAATAGGCTTTCATGAAATTCTTGCATGACTTGTCTTTGAGTCTTTTTGTCTCCTAAGACGTGAACAGGTGCCCTTCCTTTCTTTTTCGCATGCCTTCAAAGATAACCATCTTTAAGAAAAAATCCATAAGATTTTCTCTTGATTCTCTTGAACTCTTCATTAGACCAATCTTCTTTCTTTGTCATAGTGCTAAAAAATTGGCCAATTTTTAGCCAATCATCTACATAATATTCCTCTTTAAAGTGTGAACAAACCATAACAAAACATTGAGCATGCTGTCTTTCAGCTGCCCACTGTCCTTCTTTGGTTGTTTCTTCCTTATTAGCTGATGCAAAATTTGTTTTAATAGCTAAACTTGTTGTACTTGCTGTAATTATTGTTGTACCTGCATTTTTGACTGCTGAATCATCATTAGGTTCAGCTGTACTTGCTGTTTTCAGATTTGTACCTGCATTTACAGCATCATTTTTAGCAAATATAGACTCTGATTCTTCCTCATCCATCATTTTTTCTTCATCCTTATATCTGGCACGTGAAAGCATGTCAGCGCAATTGGATTATCTCTTCCTGGAATATGTTTCAAATCAGGATTTAAGGATTTAATATAGGCTATCCATCTTAGCATGGCTATGTCGGGAGTGGAACAGTTGGCAATCATGCCCACGAGTGGAAGGAAATATGTTTCAACTATTACGTGTGCGCCCATGAAGTACTCCCGGTCACATTTCAATGCAGTTACTACTCCCCAAAGTTCTCTTTTAATTTGAGCATACCTTCTTTGTTGTTCATTAAGAACCTTCGCTCCAAAGCGGATTGCATATCTGTTGCCTTCAAGGTCGTCTTGACCAATTGCCCATCCTATTCCAATATTACTTGTGTCCACTATGAGTATAATAGGCTTTCCATTAGAGTAATTAGCCCTCTTTAAGGTGGGGGCCGAAATCAATAATTTCTTCAGTTTCCGAATAGCTTGGGTATGTTCTTTTTCCCATATAAATCTGTGGCCTTTTCTTAGCAATTGATAAAGATTTTTAGCAACATGAGCAAAATGTGGGATCCAAATAAGGTAGAAGATACATGCACCAATAAATATTCTCACCTCTGAAACATTTGTACATATTTCGTGCATTTTGCTGATAGCATCAATCTTGGATGGAGAAGGCTTTCGGCCATATGGACCACACATATGCCTGACCACAAGAACTTCTTCGACTCCAAAAATAGATTTAGCACCTGAAAGAGTAAGATGGACTTCTTCTAATTTAGACAAGATTTGAGCACAATCATTAATATGATCGGAAACAAACTTGCGACATCCAAGTTCATTGAGTTCTTCATTCTTCTCATGAACTTCACATCCTTTGATTGGTACATCATCAAGGAAAGGAAGAGTTAATTGAGGAATATAATCTCTCAATACTTTATGCATGGCATTCATCATGTGAGCTACTGAATTCGTAGCCCCTTGAGGTAGAGTACACATGCGGACTAAGCCAAGAGGCGTCTTCATTGTGGTAATGTGTCCGCTTTCCAAAGCAAGCTGAAATTGGTCATAGCTTGAATATAAATCTCCCATGGAATATATTGCTCTACCTACAAAATCTTAAGTAAATTCATCAACAATTGGCCCTGAACCAATATTTCTAATAGTGACTTTATTGATAGGCTATAAATCTTGAATGAATCGCAAAGATCCATTCTTTTTAGGCACGGTAAACCATCGGTTGGAATATGGAGCAGAAGATGGCTCCAATATTCACATTTTTATCTTTTCATTTAGAAGTTCCAATAACTTAGGCAAATGAGCCCTTGGTACCAGAATTGGTTTAAGATTCCAAGGAACATGTGGGACCGTAAAAATCACCATTGGTGCCACAATGATTGGTTCCACACAGCCAATTTCATGTGGCTAAAATGAAAAAGCTTTGCCATGATTCTTTAACATCTGCATGAAGATTTGCTTTTCAGCTGGCAAGAGAAAAGAGTCTTCACCAATTTTCAGCTCTTGTAGACTTTCTGTTGTAAATTAGTGACCAATATCTTTGGGATCACGAAAGCTTGGCTGTTTGGATACCCTTTTTGCCAGTCCTTCGCTTTCGGGTGGGAGAGGAGTAGCCACTGGCTTGACTTTTTTATCAACTGTCTTATACTTTGTTTCTACTCTTACCTCATCCTTGTTTGCCTATCCAAAAGCTTCATGATCTTCAAATTCTTGAATTATGTCATACATATCCAATGTGCATACCTGTATAGACTGATTTTCTACATGAACGGCTGCATATATTTCAGCCATTGTATCATTATAAATCAGCCCATAAAATAGCCCTGAAATTTCTTCATCTTCAGGCAGAACTTCAATTTGCTTTAGTTCTTCTTCCACATGACATAAATGCTTTCTTTCAGCCCTATTCATGGCTGAAAACTGTTTATAACAACCCACACTATTGGCTGTAAAAACATACAAGTCAGCTTTTGGTCTTGCCTCCTTTATATGTGGAGGCAAATTTTTATGACATGATGCACTGCCATAGCCTCCACTTATAGCAGCGCTACCCGAAAACCCTTAAATTATCAGGCATTAGGAGGAACAAGATGATCTCTCAATCGATCCCTATTCTGGTGATGATTTACACATATAGTCAAGAATTGGACAACTTTGTCATTATCCTTGCTTCTTATTTGAGCATATGATGGACCATCATCAAGGGCCTTTGTCTCTAAATGAGACTCAGAAATAAAAGGTTGTCCAAGAATGATAGGATAGCTGCGGGAATCTTGAACAAAGAAATGAAATTCATCTTTTACATTACCAATAGTAACTTGTACATAAGGGCATGCTGCATAAAGATCGCCAGAAGAGTTATTGGCTGCCTTCATGTGCCATCCTGGGTCCACATCAATGGGCCATCCACCATTCTCGTAGAGACTCCTTGACATAACATTAATCTCCGAGCCATGGTCTATAAGGGCAATGCATGGAGTCTCTTTTTCTCCGATATTAACAACAGTTTCAGTGGTCGCCCTTGCCCAATGGGTACGGGAGTAATGAATACTAGGAATAAAGTGAGCATCACTTTCTTCTTGCATGTTGTGAAGTTGAGCTTCTTCCTTAAGCATGGGCTGCACTTTAGATTGAGAAGTCCCCACCATAATAGCTTCTTCAGTTTCTGCTTCATAAATGTCTTCATCTTTGGCTTCTATGGCTACAATCAATTCTTTGATTGCCTCCAATCGAATCCCTTGAGTTTTCAGCTTCTCTTCATCTTGCAAATACACATCAAGTGCTTGCAAAAACGCATGCACAAATTCTTCAGTTTCCTCACCAACATATTGTCTTTTTCATTTAATTACATCAATTATTACATCATGAAATCCTCGTTTTGCAATTCCGAGAATTTCACCTAATGTAAATTCAATTCTACTTCCAAGAATCCTTTATTCTAGGATCTGTTTAAGATCCATTGCGGTCTCTATGTCAGACTGCAACTTGTAACTGGGATGTTTGCTTTTTCTTTTTCCTTCTGTCTTCTTTGCTTGAGGGGCATCTCCCATATCAAGCTCTGGCGATGGAGGATTTTCAGCAGCCTTCTGTTGGTCTGGTTTACTTATTGTTAGGCGTTTAGTTGGCCCTGAAGAAGAAGGACCGGCAACATCTTCATCTATTCTCCTCTTTTCTTCTATCATGGCTTCATGATTATTAATTTCAGCTGACCGGGAAAAAGCTGAAAATGAATCAACTGGCTCGGTCCATCCGGTTCTTCCTTGGATGCATTGACTGGCAGTAGTTAAATCATCTTTGGTTGCCTTGCCTTGCACCATGCGATCTAAGGCCTGCATCCACACTTTAGATTTTGCATTAGTTTTACATGGTTTAACAATTTTATTAGTTGGCTCAATTTGCAGCCCATAGGTTGCTGTATCAATAGCTACATAGCCTGTTCTTGTTGCCAAATCCTCCAATCTTTTCTTCATGCCACCATTGCCAAAATTTAGATCAAGAGGAAGCCCGGTTTTAGTTGCATGAATTTTACCATCCTTCCAAAAGACTAATTTTTGTGCTTCAGCTTCACAAAATGCACCACACTCCCTCTTGTCATGCTGCAGGCTATCACACCAGATACAATGTCTTTTGAAGCCTTCTTGTACAGGTCTTTGGGCAGTTGACCGTCCCCTTTCTTCCACTTTCACATCAAGCCTTTCCACTTTGGAATTAATTTCTGTTAGATTAAGACGGAGATCCCGCATGCTTTTAATTAGCTCGTCCATGACATCCTTCTTTGGAGATGGAACAACATAAATTCTTGGTTGCTCGGCCATAGAGACAGGAGATCGAGAAACAGGAACATGCTCCTTCATGGATTTAGTCGCTGCAGGGGTTGGACCCCATCTTAGGCGCAACCGCTCTCTTCGAGCAATCATATTAACTACTTCAGTGACATTACTCCAAGCAGTCTTCAATCCCGTCTCAGAGTCAGGATCTTCAAGTCGATCAGTTAGTTTCTCTTGAAGGAAAGGATCTGCAACCTTTAGAAATAATTCAATCTTCTGGCTTTCCATACCTTGCTGATCGTCAAGATCTAGTTGAGCAAATTTACTTTCAAATTTACAATGAAGAGCAATGTGGCGGTTAGATCCTTATTGGGCCTTTCGACCCATTCAGTGAAAACTTTCTTTGTCATAAGGCCAGAATCTTCAAGAAAAAATTCTTCTCGAAGAGCCTTCTTGAACGCGGACCATCCTGCGTCTTTTTGGAAAAGACCATGAATTCAGTCCTGGAGACCATGTACAGCCAAACGGGAAAAATATCCGCTCCACGCATGTTGAGGAACTCTAAAGAAGACCATCTTGTCGTATAGAGGTGGATAAAAGAGGACACATTTTGCCCATTAAATTGCTTGAGCTCTTGCCCAAGTGCTTCCAAAGCTTTAATGGCAGCAACATCATTCCACTCTTCTTCTTGTCTCCGTTGTTGTTGCAATTGCAACTGCTGCTGAAATTGCAATTGTTGTTGTTGGCTTTCATGCATCAGACGAACCAACTGTTGCAAGACATCTCCTCCCGAACTTGATGATTCTCCCATTGTACTTCTTCTTCCGCAGCGGACTTTCACGTCAGGTTCACCACTGTCGTCGTGTTAAGGGTTGAAGGTCCACCGCCAGGGCTTAGCGTAGAAGAAGAGTATGGGATTCAAGGTTTGGAGAAGGAAAAAAGAATGGGGTTTGACAAGATTCAGGTTTCAGAAAAGACTTAGATGAGGAAGAAGATTTCAAGCTTTTTCGGTGTATTTAGCATACATGAATGGAATAAATGTCTCTATCTTGATTACATCAAATACATTTGGAAACATAAACCATAACATGAAGGATATTCTCAAATTTTTAATCCAAATGCAAATACCAAATGCAAACTCAAATGGCTTTTATCTCATGAACATAGACGGATTACAACTCCAGGAAACAAGTATTATGATGGTAGATTCAAATACATTCAAGATATGGACCAATAGTACATGAAATGCATTGAAGGAGCATAATTTTAACTTCAGCCCTATTTTAAAACAGAAAATTCCAGCCCATAATCAAGCTCAAAAAGAGTACATAAACTCATGAATAAGCTCCTTCAATCATTAATGGGTAAAGCTCGGATGTTAAGAGGTTATTTTCTTCTATTACAACTACATGAATCACTTGTTTGCTCATCAAAATGGACAAGAATAGTGGGCTGCTCTATTTATGACTGGTTTTTTCAGCCCATAATAGCCCATACACCTTCAAAATCTTCACCCTTTGCTTGCCTCAATGTCACTCAAGCACTTGGGTACAAGTCGGGCTTTATTGGACCATGAATAAGGTAGATAAAATGAGAGAAGACATACATAAGAGCAGGCTGAATACTTTTCTCTCAGATTTTCCCCTTTTATAGACTGTCATACGATGCATTTTCGTCAAACCAAATGGCCGGATAAGTGGAGCTCACCTTGTTTGTATCTTCATCTTCAGCTCTTGTTATTCTTCAGTTTGCATGCTCCAAAGCATGCACCATAGCTCCCAGCTTTCTTCAGTTTTGCAGCAAGTTGTGCAAGCCCGCATTTTGCACCGAAAAATGCGGGCTACATCCTGCTTAGCTCCACACTACTTTTTGACCTACTTTGGTCACTTACTGGTCACATTAGTCCATTACTTCAGATCCCCCATGTACCTAGTGGACTTTTGGCATTTTTCTTGAGTTCTAACCATGTTTTGCACTTGAATCAATGTGATTTATCCTACAGACTATCAATTACTTCCAGCTATCCAAGTTGTAGGTTCCCATAGACTTATTTTTTATCAATATACATGGTACAATTGAAAATTATATGCTAAATACAAAAGAACTTATGTAACTAAGTTGGTTATTGGGTAACAATGACTGAATTATGTATGCAAATTCCTCATATAAATCCTAGTGAAGTACTTCTATGTTCATAAGAATCCCATGATTTATATTATGAACAATAAACTCTTTGACAACGTGCATCATAATACAGAACTAATCACCCTTTTTTAAAGGTATACTTCTTCATCTTTAGATCATGCAACCGCTTCATCCGACGTTTAGCTACCCCCTAGTGCAACAAACTCTGCAATTTGAGCTCCTCCAAGTGGGCTATAGTCGTAAACCACTCAAATAAGGTATCTTCATCACCCAAAGAATGATTGATTGCGAATCTTGTGGTCGGCAACTCAATTTCTAAGGGCAAGACCTCGGGGGAGTCACCTTATAGAAACACACTATATAACGTGCATTCAAAGGATACTTTAAATTTCTTAAACCATTTTATATACCCTTTTTTGAATTTTGAAGGCAATAGTTATATCCCCTCTATAAATCTAAAATTTGAATCGAATGTGCATTTTCATGGCCCCTTTTGTACAATTCAAATCAAAACATGATACTACCATAGTGACTAGTTCTCCAACTCAGCACTTCCAAATGGAAAACCATGCATTGAGCATCATGTATCCTTTTATCTCATCAAGTGGAGCATTATGAGCATTCATTGCTCATACAAGATCCCAAGCAACTACCACACTAGCTAGGCAGTTACCCTCATCTACTCTTTACATCCACACCCTTGATTGTGGTTTTGTACTTTGAGTCTCACTTTTGTATGAACTATTGGGCCAAGTCAAACAAACAAGCATCCACCAAAAAAAAATCATTGCCTTCACAATCATTGAGAGATTGTGAGAAATATGTTGCAACACCCTTGGTTTGATGTCTTGATTTCATTGGGGTGACATCTTGGGCAACTCAAAAAAAATATCCATCACCTCTGTGATCCTCCTAGGTCCTTGAGTAGTCGGGAGTGGCACCCTTGGCACAATGCCTTAATCTCGTTGGGGTGGGACTCTTTGGGTCAAGACTAGAGCCTTCCTTTTACTCTATTTGATCACCCTTTTTGAGCATGAGAATGAGTGTTAGGCTACTTTAAATTGCCTTTCAAAGTACCATGGTTCTTATATCATCCCCAAAAAGTAATTTTGTGTTTTAGACATCACAAAGACATTTCAACAGGACAACTAGCTCAAAATGTTGTATTAAAGAGGACCTAATGTGCACTCCCATTTTCATAAGTCGATCTTTGTGATTCATTTATATAGAAGGTTTTTTCAATTGATGCATTTTAAGAAAACTTAACTACATGGTTGGTAGATGTTTTTTTGGATATAGCCATGATGTGAGACTTTGACTTGATATGCTCTATGAAAATCGTGCACAAGTCTGATCTTGAAGGGCACAAATGCAATCATTTCTGATCATATTTTTCCATACAAATCTTACTCTCCCTTTATCTTTGTAGTCATTTAGTGTTGCCTCAATAAGCTCAAAATCAGATCCTGTATAATTTCAAGTCAAGAATCTCACAAATTAATCTCCAAAATGATTAGAAATTAGCCCTAAGATACATATACAAAAGTGATTTTAAAACAAACCCAAACCTTACTAAAGCTCAACTCTTTCATAAACCAGTAATTATCGTATATGAAAATAACATTTTACTAGAGGTTTCAATGGTTAAAAAGATGTCACTTACCATTGTGAGTGTTATTAAAAATATCAATCTCTTCATTGCTTTCTCCTACGTCTTTTAAGCTAGACGTCGCTCCCATCTTCAACCCTTGATTTGTCAAATATCTTATTTGATGCACTTGACCTTCCAATATATGGGTTCTCATGAAATTAGAAAGGCAGGAGTAAGCAGATTGCTTGCCAATGACTTGCGATCCATAAGGAGCTTTTGTTAGGAAGGTGGCTAAAGTCAGGTTTGCACCTTAACAATAGCTTCCTAACATGAGTGGAAGAAAATGATTGGCTTATCTTCTTGCCTTCTATGTAGAGAGGGGGGGTGCTATCCATACTAAGATGCGATTTACTACTACACCATTGTACCACTTCTATTTTGACCACTATCCATGATAGTTTACAAGGTTGAGCGAGTTGAGCAACCTCTTGATTGCCCTCCTCCAACACTTCTAATCTGCCTTGATGTAACCAATGCCTAATTTTAAGGACTCCCTTTTTTCCAAGATCCACAACTCTTAAGTCATAAAATGGGCCACTTTACTCAAGATAGTGAATGACTTAACTTGAGTAAAGTGTGGCTAATTTTTTGGAGCCATGCACCACCTTGCCATGCACCATTTTACTAGCATATGCCCTAAAGGGAAAGGCTAATAATATTGCAAGGAGAGGAAACAACTATGGATGCTTTGACTCACCCAAAAAAAGCACTTGGTGTGTTGCCTATAATCCTCAAACTTGGAAGTTGTCTGGATTTTAATGTGAACACAAGGTAAATTCATATTGATGAAAAGCTATGATAGAATCCACTCCCCCTCCGCCCTGTGCTAGTTGTAAATATTTGTCTCATGAGAACATATATGCCTTTAAGTATTGATCCTCTCCCCCCCATCTTCTCCCCACACATCCCCTTCCCACACACTCCCCCGCCCCCCACCCATCCCCTTCCCACCCCACACACCCCCCTGCCTCCCTTAAAAAGTGTGCTTTTGAAAATTTTTGAATTAAAACACCCCTAATGTAAATTTTACATGAGGTGCATTTATAAACCCCTTCTGTTTTTGGAAAATTGTAAGTCAACATAATAAAAATACCCTTTCTTTTGAACTCTCGTGGTGTATTACATGTTCTATAAGGTGACCCCCCCGAGGGCAAGACACACTCCTCCCCATAAACTAATTTGAATGGGGTGTGGCCACTGGCTCATTTAAACATCGTATTATACACCTAAACTGCCATATATAATTTTGTATCCCAATCTCGTTTCTTTTCAGAGACTATCTTGGATAGGATGCCCACAAGCTGCTTATTGGTACTTTCGACCTGTCCATTAGCTTGTGGATTATAGGGGGTCGTCTTATTATGCTTAATGCTCCATGCTTCCGTCAGGCTTCTAATTACCTTATTCAGAAAATGAGTTCCACGATCCGATACTATTTTCTTTGGGGGACCAAAATGGCAGATGATGTACTCAAATAAGAAACTAGCAGTCTCTTTTGCATTGTCCTGCCTCATCGCCCGTGCTTCTAACTACTTTGTAAAGTAATCAGTTGCTACTATAATGTATCTTTTCTGAGTAGTAGATGACGGGGTAATAGATCCCACAAAATCGATGCCCCACTTCTCAAATTAAAGGTCAGCCATAATAGGCGTAAGTGGAAGCTTCCTATTCTCTCGACTATCATATATTTGACATGTATCACATCTCTTAACATAGTCAAACGAATCCTAGAAGATGGATGGCCACCAATAAATAGCTCGTAAAGGCTTCTGTGCCGTCAACTGCCCAGCAAAGTGCCCTCCACAAGTGGAGTCATGGCACTCTTCCAAAATAAAGGGAACCTCATCAGGCATCACACATCGACAATAGATATCATTAACACCTTGCCGATATAATGTCCCTGCGATCGAGGAAAATTTCAATGCCTGCTATTTAATCTTCCTCTTCTCAAGTTTTGATAGAGTAGCTCCAATCTCTCCCGTAGAAAGATAGTGCATTATAGCAGCATACCAAGAGGGAATAGATGCTATATCAATCTTAAACAATGTTTCCATGTCACTTCCTTTAGCCACGACCTCTTTTGGCTCTCCGAAATCCACAAGACACTCGACAATGCCCTGAAGCTTCGTGGCTTGCTCTTAATCTCATAATCAAACTCCTACAAAGTGATTAACCACTTTGCTAAACGATCAGGCAGCTGTAACTTATTCAACAATAATCAAAGCCCTTCCGCCTTCATGTAAAAACCACCCTCTCATAAAGAATGTAGTGCGTGAACTTCTTAGTTGCAAATACCATCGCAAGGCACAACTTCTCCATATAGGTGTAGTTAAATTTTTATGTGCCCAACTTCCAACTAGCAAAAGCTATCAGATGGAACCACTTTTCCTTCCAAATTTGGGCTAAACAATAGTTGATACTATACATAGTTGCTACTGAAAATATATATAACATTTCACCCCTTTTAGGTGCTTTTAAAATAGGTGCTTTGTCAAGCTCCTACTTTCCATCATCAAAAGATACTTTGCAAGCATCACTCCATGAAAACTAACAATTAAAGGACAATAGGTTCGTCAATGGCAACATTCTTTCTGCCAAGGCATTGATAAACCTCCGATAATACCCTACTGAAGAAAGCTATGCACTTCCTTTGGAGTACGCGGTTGACTTCTGGCGACTATGACCTTGATCTTTTCAAGATCAGTTGCAATCCCTATGGAACTAACCACATGGCCTAATAAGAGCCCATATAAGGGACTCCGAAGATGCACTTCTGTGGGTTGAGAGCTATGCAGAATTGTCTGCAATGCTCAAAACACTTCTGTAAGATGATTAACTGTCTATCCCTTATGGTGGTTGTCCCTAGATCCTTAATGAATACTTTCAATTCCTTGAGGGAAATGTCACCAAAGGTCTTGTCGACTATTCTCTACCACAAACCTGGTGCATTACAGAACCCAAATGCCATCTTATGGTATGCAAAGGTACCAAAGACAGTAATAAATGTCATTTTTAGCTTGTCTTGCTCAGCAATTGCCATTTGGTTATACCCTACAAAGTAGTCCATAAACTAATAGATTTCCCTACCTGCTAGTTGATCCAAAATTTGGTCAATAAACGGCAACGGATAGTAATCTTTAAGATTTTTCTTATTCAACTCTCTAAAATCTATGCAAAGACAGATCTGATTCTTCTTCTTCTTCCTGATCACAACTGGTGAGCACCATTCAGTATGCTGAACAGGGAAGATCAAACCCACTTTCGCAAATTCTGTAGTTCCTTGAATAACCCATCCCTTAATTCAAAAGGCATACACCTTACTTTCTGACGTACAGGGCAGGTACCTTCCTTTACAGGAATAGTATGCATAGCTAGACTGGGAGGAATACCCCTAGGTTTGTCATAGCTCCAAGCAAAGATGTCGCAGAACTCCTAAATCAAGGACAAACAATCCTCTCGCTATTCGAAATTGAGCATAGAACCCAATTTGATTGGCCACGAATCATTAGGCATACCAAGGTCTAGCTCAATAACATCTGTGTCTTTTATTTGATCATGAGGCTCTATCAGCTCATTCAAGGTTATCTGATAAATATCCTATGTATGGACCCTTCCTTAGATCCATCACTCGATGACGTCTCACTATTAGATGGATCATCTACTATTTTCAGTTCAATGGGGGATAAAGGAGCTCTCTCACTCTGAGGAGACTCAGGGTAAGCATCCACTATTACACGATGGGCATCTTGACCTAGAATCACTCGACTAGCGACGGGTATATCGACTTGACAGTCTATTCGTAAAATCCAAGGCCTTCCTAGCAAAACTCAATAGCTAGGACGTCCTGCAAAGCTTATCACCCTAAAGTCTAGATAGCATTCCACGCTTGCAACAGTAATGTGGACTTTAGTGAATATGCAACCTTCCGGTTGTCTTAGACTATCATCCGTCATCCTAAGAAGTGTGGAGCCATCTTTTTGAATTTCAAGACCTAGCCGCTCCATCAAATCTAAACTTATGATATTGATGGAGGATCCAATGTCCATGATAGCGTGCTCCACTAATATTCCATCCACATACATTGGAACCCTAGGGCAATGCTTTTCAGCATGATTTAACCAATCTTCTCCCACTCTAGCTATGCCCAAAGGTTCTACTATATACCTAATACGCAGGATTTTCTTGAATTCCTTGCGTACTCCTGGAGAAAGTTTAATCAATTGCAGCAGATTCCACTTAGCTATTACCTATTGGAGTAAGATCATTTCTCTCCAACAAGGAAGTAAACAATCAGGTCTAGTTAATCATCGCCCACAAGGGAATAATCTCCAGCAAGATGAGGGACCAAGACAAATACAACAACGAGGAAAGGCTGTTGTAGAGGAGTTGCCTCATGGTAGTGGAGTTAGCCTTATTGAGGCTCTACATGTCAATGATGCTGAAACTTCTAATCTACGAACTGTAACAAGAGAACAAAAGATTAAAGAGGGTGATAAAGGAACTGTAAAACATGTTGAGGGAAACCCTAAGCAGGATGCTAGGGAAAAATGAGTCTTGAATCCGGATATGGAAGATGGACCTCTAAGGCCTGTTGACGGTAAAGTGGATCCCTAGAAGGATAGAGAGGTGCCAAGAAAGAAGAATTTTTTTTTAAAAAAAGGCACTAAATGTGGCAGTCCAATGACCAAAGGAAAGAATGGTTTGTCGCGAGAAGAGAACTTTGGCTAGCTACCATGACTTTGACCTAGCAAGTTCTCTTTGCGAAGTCAAATCACATGCAGAAAATTCCAGCCCATAATCAAGTTCAAAATGAGTGCATAAACTCAAGAAGAAGCACTTCTGATCATTGATGAACAATGTCCTGATGAAAAGAGGTCATTTCCTTCCATTACAATCATATAAATCCCATGTTTGCTCATAAAAATGGACCATAACAGTGGGCTACCCTATTTATGACTGGTTATTTCAGCCCATAACAGCCCGTATGCCTTCAATATCCTCACCCTTTGCTTGCCCCAAAGTCACTCAAGTACTTGGGTACAAGTCGGGCTTCATTGGACCAAGAATATGGTAGACAAAATGAGAGAAGTCGTGCATAAGAGCAGGCTGCATACTTTTCTCTCAGATTTCCCTCTTTTATAGACTGTTTCAGCATGCATTTTTGTCAGACCAAAGAGGTAGAGAAGTGGAGCTCTCACCATGTTTACATCTTCAGTAGTTGGCCTGTTGATCTTCAGTTTGCATGCTCCAAATCATGCACCATAGCTCCAGCTCTCTTCCAGTTTGCTTCAAACTGTGCAGCCTGCATTTTGCGTCGAAAAATTCGGGCTACTCCCTGCTCAGCCCCTGGTCACTTTTTGACCTACCCAGGTCACTTGCTAGTCACTTAAGTCTTTTACTCCAGGTCCCATATGGACCTAGTGGACTTTTGGTAACTTTTGGCATTCTTCTTGGGTTCTGACCATATTTTTTGCACCTGTATCAATGTGATTTATCCTGCAGACTGTCAATTACTTCCAGTTGACCAAGTTGTAGGTTCCCATAGACTTATTTTTCATAAATATACATGGTATAACTGAAAATTATATGCTAAATACAAAAGAACTTGTGTAACTAAGGTGGTTATTGGATAACAATGTCTGAAATTTGTATGCAAATTTCTCATATAACTCTTAGTGAAGCTCTTCTGTGTTCATAAGATTCCAATAATTTATATTATGAACAGTAAACTCTTTGACAACGTGTAATCAAACTAGTATCCTCAATGTAAAATTCTTCCTTGAGTGTCTTCTTGAAAGCTACCCAGTCAGCATCCTGTATGTATAATTTAGTAATTCGCGCTTTTAGTTCATGTATAGTAACATGTACAAAATACCGGCTGCATGCAAGTTGACCCACGCCAAAGAATTATTTTGAGCATAGGTATGTACATATGCAGATACATTGCTGCCATTGAATAACTTCATCTCACGCTCAATTGCTTACAGAGCATTCATCACAACACTTTCTGTTTGAGCAGAAGTCTGCAACACTTGTTGTTGTTGTACATGCATAAGCATATTCATATTCTATACCATTTGTTGCAAAAATATCACTAGAGATTGTGTTCAAAGGCTCTCTCATCTTGTCTTTCCTTCTTCTGACGACCTTTCATGTTGGGTTCACCAATGTTGGAGGGGTTTTTGTCGAAAGGTCATATCCATCGGGGATCAGAGATAGAAGGAAGTAGAGATAGGAGATGGAAGAGAAGAAAAAGAATAGACAAGAGGCAAACACGACAAAGACAAAGCATAATGAATTGAATGAATATGTATTGATAGAATCTCGAATCCCTTGTCTGGCACTACTCAAAAGCACTCTCCAAGCATTAGATCTTCTGGAGCTTCCTCATAGACCAAAAACATGGATCAAAATAACATCCTCCTCTCTAGTGCTCGAAATCAAAATCTGATGACTCTGTTGGCTTCGAAAGGGGGGTAAAACTCCAGGACACCTGATTCAAAATCTCCTAGCTCACTCTTTCTTCTTCTTCTAGCTCAAAGTATAGTTTTCAGTCTGCCAACAATGATTGCGACGCGTGCGATTTCGCCCATCTTTCTTTTTTATGAAAAAATTCATAACTCGCTAAAAAATCAACTTTCTTTTTGCATGCCATCCTAATCTAGAAGCTTTTCTAACTTTTTTAGATTTTTACAATAAGTAATATAAAAAATAGACTAAAATTATCCAAAAATCTAGTATTTTTGGACCATTCATGTCACTCACACTAGTAGTAATGGCTCAGATCACATTGACTCTCTAGATCAATAAGAAAGTTGGATGATGATGCACTCCAAAGTTTTTCCACTATGTCCACATAGTGAGACGATAGCGTATGGGTGGATTTATATGAATTGTTATAAATGAGATCAAGAACTCCTTTTGATCTTTTTGTACTCCTTTAGAATATAATTATTGACTATGCTCCAAGACAACATGCTTCATGAAATTTTCCAATCCTTTGTAGTGATGATATGTTCAAAACCATGGCTTGAGACTTCAATATACACATGCTTATTAAGTTTGAGTTTCCATATATTCTATATTATAATTGAGTAGGGAAAGAGGGGTTATTGTTTCTTTTTGTAGTGATTCTTTGTGTCTTTAATGAGGAATTATTGGCTTTTAAACTGTTAGTTTGAAACCTTTACCAATCATGGCTCCATTGAGAGTAGGTTTTTGGTCAATGATGAGAATACCAAGAAAATATGTCAAAGTGTTCTTTTCAGCCCTATATTGAGCTTGAGAGGTATGTTACCTTTACTTGTAATAGTGAGTAGAATCTAGTTTAGAATATTCAATATGAGAAGTCAAATGGAAGCTTGCCTCCTATCAATCCACTATGTTTCTTCTTTAATTTCAAATTATATAATATTGGCTTGTCTAGTCTCCTCAATAGAGAGTAGAGTGTTGTCTTGAGAGAAGCATTGAGAACTTTCTTCTCTATCAATAAAGTTGGTTTTTTTCCACATCCAATGAACTTTCTTCTTTGTATAATCATTTTCAAAAAAAAAAGGAATAATAATTAATTAAGTTATGATAACCTCTACCTCTTTCTCATCCATAAAAAGACTAATTATCTTGTTAATATAGCAAATTATTGTTGAAATGTAGAGAGAGAAGATATGTAGAGACGTGATAAAGAGAGAAGAGACACACCATATACACTCCCAAAGACTATATCATATTGATCACAATCTACATATATATAGGTGAGACCTAGTCTCGATAGGGTGAGCACATACATCTTAGACCTCTTGGTCATCCTTGTACATACATATGTGAAGTATGTGCCTATAAGGAGTATGTACAATGTTACTATAATGTCATATTAGATTAATTCTTAAAGATTGAAGTTGAGACAACTCCAAGTTTCGAGCACAATAGAGTGAAGCATGCTTCATTGAATCCTTTGGTGAATATATTAGCAACCATATGATCACATGGACAATGTTCAATCATGGTTGTGCCTTTCTTTACTTTATATCAAACATAATGGTAATGCACTGCAATATGGTCAGACTTGTTATGTTGAACATAGTCATTAGCAAGGCTAATAGCACTTTGGTTATCACATAGAATTGGTGTGCTAGAGAGAGGAGGATGGCCAATATATGATAGAACTTGTCAAAGTGATATGACTTCTCAAGCCGCTAAAGATAGAGCTACATATTCAACCTTTGTAGTGGAAACAACAACACAACATTGTTTTTTTTGAATTGCACTTGTAGAATACATAGATAAGTGAGAGCTTTCACAATCTGCATCTATATAACCCAAAAATGGACGTGAATGTAGAGAATCAAAGTTTTGTTGGTGCCAATAAACCAACCCAAAATCTTTAATGCCTTTCAAATACTTTGAAACTCGTTTAATTGTGTGGTCCAATGTTTAAGGCATGAAAAATTAAGATATTGTCCAAGAAAATTTACAGTAAAAAGAAAGTCAAGGCAAGAATTTAAGCCAAAAATTTGAAGACATCCAACAAGATTAGCATAAGGTTGATGTAATGCTACTTTCCCGTCATTCTATAGAAAGTGACAGATTTTACTAGAGCTGACAAGACAAGGAGTACTAGTAGGATGTGCAGAACCCAAACCAAACTTCTAAATAATATCTTCAATGAGCTTTGTTTGACACAACAATAAAATACCCTTTTCTTGATAGCATTAAATCTGAATACCGAGACATAAGTGTATGTCTCCAAGATGAACCATGTCAAATGTAGAAGATAACACCTCCTTGTTGAAGAAAGTTGAGATTGTTAGAAAGAAATATGGTATAATCAACATACAGAGCAAGAATAACAAAACTATCATTGTAGCACTTGACATATAAGTTAGGATAAAACCATGTTTTGTAAGGAAGAGATCAATCTTTTCATACCAAGCTTGTGAAGATTGTTTGAGACCATAGAGTGCCCAATGAAGTTTGTAAGCAATATTTTCCTTATGTTTGACTACAAATCCCTCTAGTTGCTCCATGTATATGTCTTCCTTTAAATTGCCATTAAGAAAAGGAGTTCTCACATCCATTTGTTGAACCTCCAAATCAAACTCAACAACAAAACTAGCAAGACATGAACACTTGTAGTACGAATAACAGGTGAGAAAGTTTCTTGATAATCAACTCCTACAATTTGTTAGAAACCTTTCACAACTAGACAAAATGTTTGAAAGAAGAAATTGATCCAACATAGATGAACACCGCTCAAAACCCTATCACTTTACTTTTTGGCCAAGAATAGATGATGCTTTGGAAAATTTTGGAAAAAACATAGAAATTCAAAAGTGAGTAATTGTTGCAAAACCTGTGTCATAGAAGTCTGTAAGAAAACCTATTGTCCTATTTGTTTTCCTGTTTCAAGTCCAATTTACTTGAACTGACATAACTTTTGACATAGAAAACCAAATTGAGCACAAATTTGATAGAAAGAAAGCTTGTGAGTCCTAGCACATCATGCAAACTAGTTTTCTTGAGAAATTAATTTTCTTAAGAGTTTCCCAAATAGAAACTTTTAGGGTGTCCAAGAAAGGCATATCTACAAATCTCGTTTTTTATAACCTTCTCTTTATCACTTATGTTTGCTTACGGGCAATGGTACCAGGGGACGGACCCCTATATTGAATAGTTTGGACAGCTGCATAACTTCCATACCTAAGTTAGCACGGCTGATAATATCAGCCCAGGTATTAATTACATGGCCCAGGGTGATCGATGATGATTGAGTGTACTTCTTCTATGCTTAAAATTCATAACATAAAATGCTCATAATATACACAATACATCAAATTTAAGCAGAAAAAGAACATGAATCAAGAATAGAAGAGATACTACATAGGTACATCTTCTGATTGTCTTCTCTAAGGAATTGGTTGTAGTGGATGGTGATAGCTCTGATACCATATTGAAATGTAGAGAGAGAATATATGTAGAGACACGATAGAGAGAGAAGAGACACATCATATACACTCCCAAAGATTATATCATATTGATCACAATCTACATATATATAATTGAGACCTAGTCTAGATAGGGTGAGCTATATATAGCTCCAACAATTATTATTGTGGCTAAGCTAATTTTATTGTTGTCGTCCTCTTCTTCTTTTGGTGTTCAATGTTTCTCCTCCTATTTGTTAAAACAAGGACTTATCAATTGTACCTATTGAAGTACTTGTAGAGATGCCATTATAAATGTCCTTTATAAGTTATTACCTTTGATCATTATTTGTAATAATCTATTCCATCTCATTGAGTGAGAGTTTTTGCCTCAAAATGATAAAGTTTTAGACAAGTGCTTCATATTCTTCCATCAAACCATGAGTGATCATTGTGAATAGCTCATTATTTCTCATTTTATCTCCCACAACAATCAATTTGATAATACTAATCCTTGACTCTTTTGATGAACTTTGTGATATTCTCTTTATTTCTCTTTCTCTTAGTCATATTTGTAGTCAAGGCTATTTGTTTCTATGTACATCGTGATTCAAAGGTGTACTCCAATCTCTTATGAGTTCTCATATCAGTAAGATGACTGAGAATCATCCTTGACACTCACATTTATCATAAGAATACTAAACATGGTCTTCTTGTACCATTTGGTGAGTTATTCTCTACTCGCCTCATTTTTTTTTTGTCTATCCATTGAGACAAGCTCCTAGCAATTTTTAAAGAAGAAAAGTGACTCCATCGTAACTTTTTAAGTGGCATGATTGGTATTATTGAGATTTTGAGCTTTCCTCCAAATGCTAACTATGTAGACTAGGTGCTATTTTCAAGGTTAAGCAAAAAATGCAATGAATGGGGTTTCTCACACAAGCGAGGCTCACAATAGGTAAGATTCTAAACAAACCTACTCTACTACACTAAAAAAAATGTAGATGGCTAAAAGGTTGAATTTAGCCAAAACAATAAGCACTATTTATATAATTTATGAATACTTTTCCACTTTTTTCACCACTTGTAGAGTGCATTAATACTACTTTTATAGTGCTAAAACAATGCCCTAAATAGATCTTGGACACTCATTTTGATAGTGCTTGAAAAATGCTTTAAGAGTGGTTGGATAGTACTTAGAGAATGCTTTAAGGCATGCCTACATTGTTTAAAAAAACTCTAGAAAAAATTGATTCTTAGTAATGAGTATTACTAAAATATATTGAGATGAGATTGATGTAGTACTACAAGCATTAATCAACTCTAGAATTGATAAACAACATAAGCTTCATAGTCACAATGAACTATTCATTTATACTAGAAGAGAAACTATGGCTATTAAGTGGAATTGATGGGCTAATCTGCAAACCCTTGAGTCATTGTAATATCACCATATGACTAGCTTTATGAAAATGAGGTATCACTGGTATAGGAGTCTGCTTTGTAGCCTGTGGTGGGGAGGAACTCCTCCTATACATTGGCATCCAAAATGGATATGACACTCCATATGTAGGCACCCATTTTGATGAGGCATTTTACCATGCAAGAGTTAAGGTAATCCTTTCACAAGTTTGGGGTTATTTAGGCCCCTAAATAGGGTGCTTGGAGTCTATATTCCTTGCAAGCATCATGTTGATCTTCCTATAGCTACTATCAATAGAAGAGAGTGGAAATAAGTAGCATACTCTCATGAAAACCTTGAGGGGTTGACTTTATAGATACACCTTATATCACATGCACTCAAGGCTTATTTATAAATACTCTTATCTATATAGCCCTTTCCATTAAATCTATAAATAATCAATTTGAATGGTAGCTTCTATATGTAAAAAATGTGAAAAAATAGTATGTGAAAAATATGTTATGTTAAACCCACATGATACACACATATATTTATGGGGGAATACCTTAAAAAAAACAAGGAGCTTAATATTTTGGCTTTATGATAGTGCCTACACAAGCTCATTGTGCAAATCCTCAAGGCGTTGAGTCATAAATATATACATATATCACATGGGTTCAACATAAGGGATTTTAAAAATATCATTTTTACACATATTTTACATACATAATGGTCCTATATAAAGGGCTTACTTATAGATTGAATAGAAAACAATTATGTTTTATTAAGGAAAAATTTGCACATAAGGATATTTATAAATAGGCCTTAAATGCATGTGATATAGAGGGTATACATATAGTGAATTCCTTAGGTGCATACCAAACTAATCAAACCAAAATCCAAGCAAGGTTACATACAACATGGTAACATACTACGGAATCTAACTATTAATGTAAGGTTAAAACATTTCAATTCCCAAGTTTAATTCTCTCAATTTTTTGCATATCTTAGATTTCATATATATCATTAAATAAACTATGTAGTCTTGTATGTAGTATTGTCTTCATGATTTATGACTACTACTCTAGGATATGAATATCAAGTGACCTCTTATTAAAGGCTTCCATAAGTTGTAGAAGATTTGGAAGATAGGAAAAAGATATCATAATGCATTGTTTATATCAATAGGTGTGGCTTCCAATAGTGTGATCTATTCTTAAATTAATTAATATTGGGCATCCTCAAACCCTCTTCCCATCACAATGCTCTTTCCTTGTAAAATCCCTCCTAATACTTCTTTTCCATCCTTCTTTTAATTTGATGAGATATTCCATCTCCTTTTAGGTGGCAAGCATGGAAGACTCTTCTAAATTAATACCTTATTAAATAAGATCTTGCTATCCTCTTAATTATAATTATAGTACCATAAGCCAAGTTAGTTCCTGTTTAGCTTTTTCTTTTCCTCACTTGCTTTTTTTATAGAAATTTTTCAAGAATTACAAGACAATATCCAATTTTAGTCCAAAGAGCTTACAAATGAAATTCATAAGCCTAGAGGCAGTAGGTATAAGCTTGGAATATAGAAACTATATTAGCTTTAGCCTTGTAATTGACAATTTTTGATGCAACATACATGCCATAATACTAGTGCTCATAAAGGACATATCATTCACTATCAATCTTTATTAAAAGATATTAAGGTAGAATGCATGTGTTTATGCACGTGTATCTTTCTGTGGGTGTGGTTGTGTGTGCCAATTCCAAACAACATTGTTGAGTGTTATATTTTTAATTCTCATGAACTCTCAAAATTCCAATTTTTATCTATAGTCCTCATGCATTTCTAAATATGAAAAAAATTTAGGTAATGAATTTCTACCTAAAACTAAATGTTGGCCAATGATTCTACTATCTAATAATGTTAGTAAAGTCCCATCAGATTTAGGTGCCATATCTTTATGATATTTAATGTATAGTTGAACAAGATCTAAGCCACCTAAGTGGCTTACAAAATAACTGTTGTTGCAAAATACAAGACCATTACCAAAAATAGTGAACATCCAGTAATATTTGTTAGGTGGAAAAAACAATGAATATTTGGGGTGTAGTATTAGGTGGAGACAATGAATGGATCAAGAATGTGGCTAATTTGGATGAGATCAATTACTTTATTATATGATTCTATGCCATTAAGTTCTTGAAAGACCCACAAAAATGGGCAGAATGAAAATAAGGATGCCAATAAGGTGCTCCTACTTAGTTGATATCCATTGTCCTTGAGAGCCAAGACACCCGAAATTGCCTCATGAATGAGCTAAATGACACAAACAAAATTTGTGGAATGTTCACAATGGCAAGCACAAAGTACTTTCGTAGTAAAAGTGATTTGAGTACCATGTAGCAACAATGCAAAATATTTTACAATAATGCAAGTCCTAGAGAGTAACCCATAGCATTATAATGCACCTACATGCTAGTGTAACGTTAAGATCACAACAATGTCCATGTTCATGCATGGATTTCCATATATATAAGCAACCAAGCTATGTAATAATGTCCATTCAATATGCAGCTAGTAAGACAATTCAACATTATCATCAAACAACTCTTAGTATTGTAGTTACAATTCAAAAATTAGTGGGTAACTCGAGGAAAAAAAAATTCATATAATGTGCAAATTCTTTGGAAGACTCTAAGGAAGGTAATATCCATGGTATACATCAGTAGATATTGTTTCAAATCAATAAATCTTGGCCATATGCTTAAATTAGAGAACAAATGAAATGACTAAATTTGAATTTCAATATTCATAATATTTTCTTATTTTATATTTCTATACATAATACTCATTAGGTGACTTTTTTCTTTCCATGTATTTTGGCAAATCAATTTTTGCAAGAAGAAAAATAATATCGATTTCTAGTCCATATACTTTGCATATCCAATTTAACCCATTAAACATATATATTTTTGAAGTCAATATTTAAAACTTAATCTCTAATATAATTGAACAACAATAGAATCCACCACTTATTAACTCAATTTCCAATGATAGAATCACACATGCAACACATGTATATCAATTTTCTAAGAATAAGCACACAATGATATCTTGATGTTGAGAGCTTAAACTAAAGTACGATAGGCATCTTTACAAGCAAATAACATATGTTAGAGTTCTAGCATCTATAATTTAGGGTTATAATACCTATAAAGCATGTAGTGTACGTCAATTTATAGGAAGAGACTCCATTTGTAGACCTAGATTTTGAAATAGTCCTACACATCCTATGCCATAACACATGCATTGACGTGGGGTTTTCTTGAAAAAGGCTAAGCTACAAAAGCTTTCAAACCTAATTGGCCAAAGCATTACGATGCCTGTCGTACATGGGTTTGAGGCTACTAAAGTAATGTTTATTAAATCCTTTACAGACATGTGTAACAATGGAATCACTCATGTTGCATGCATTCTCTACTTGTATCAAAAGAAATCATAAGCAAAAGGCTCTATGGACCAAATGGTCTAACCTCAAGACTCATACTCTTATTTAACAAAATCATTCAAGTCAAATGTTGCGTCATTGGCTAGGATGCACGTATACAAAGGCTTTGCATATGAGTGAGAGGATAGTTTGATCCAATGTTAGTTTGACTTTGCACTGCAATCACGCGACTTCTCTCATCATTGGCATGTGGTTCACCTTTAAGGCCTTCTTCTTCCAACCCACATGTAATGTGAATGGAGTGTTTAAACCAGTTTATGGAAGAGTTTAGGGTTTATCTCTACAAGGACATGTGCAACATAGGTAGTGTGCCATTATTTTTGTGCACATAAGGCAAATTGTTGAAATATATATAAACCCTTGTAGTCTAAGGTAAATCAAGAATGTAATGATAGTAGTGCATGTTTCAACCTCAAGAATATAAGAGCAAAAAGCCTTTGAAAAAGGGGGACACGTAAGAGCCCATGTATTCCAATGCATGTGTGTATTGTTTTGGCAAGCCACATCCAAACACTAGATGATTGAGGGTTGTGTTTGTTTAAACAAGTGGCTTAAGCATCAACTATGCTAAGTGTATCATCGCATCACATGATAGCAAGGGTTAATTCTAACATTTGAAAATGGAAGGCAATACACATAAATTTACTTATTAAGACATCGTGTATTTTTGGGGTGCACATTAAGCGCCCCTAGCACACAGGCATGACATGCACAGGCACAAAGATGCGTTCTGGAAGGGTTAGATAAGCACTATTATTAAGACAAGTGATAACACTGCAAAGGTACGGAAATAGTATAGATGATCTTAGTTGAGGTGCAAATTAAGCCCCCTACCAAACAAACATGCACTAGATAATCACTATTGTTAAGCTAAGCGATAAGACTGCACCGATAGGGAAATGGCATGGATGATCTTACTTCAAGTTGCCTCGATTAATGAGTAATGGCTCAATACACAAACCTAGATTTTGCGGGAAGAGTTGTTGCGGTCTGTAGTCTTCCGCAGCTCCAACGTCTTCCTTTTGTGCTTGCTCTTGGAAGTTGATAAGCGCTTGGAGTGGTATTGATGGTTGTTCCTCAATGTTGGCGCTGTTTACAAATGCATAGAGAAGCAAAAATCTTCAATTCACTGGGTAAAAATCAATGGGATAAACAAAGCTGATCTCTATAAATGTGTAGTGTGTATATTAAAGCTGCATCCCACCACATGACATGTAATATGGATAGTGCAAATTCGGCACAATATTTGTGTTGGGCAATAATGAAGAGGAGAGCCATCCCTTTTGGAGCCATTGGAGTCTAAATGCATTTCCCTAAAGAATGCTTTTATAAATTTAAAACAATGCGTTTGCCTGATGAATGCGTTTACACGAATGCATTTGTTAGGTCAGACTTAGTATATATGTAGGATAGTAGGCTGCCTATGCACGGGGAGAATGTTTCGACATTCTTAACCAAACCAGTCGCAACGGCTCATGGCAGCGGCGGCGCCTTGTCCTTTACCTATATAACTAACAGTTGATAATCTAGTTGTTACAGAACTGTGTACTGAGTCTTGTTTCTCAATGATAAATTTGTCATATAGAAGGCATTGCAGCTCAGGCACTCTTGGCAGCAAATTAGTTCATGAGTCATCAAATTTGGAAGTGCATAGGATAGACACCAGCTCGTGCGTAGCCCATGCGAGCTACTAGCGGCAGGTACGTAGCCTATGCGATCAACTATATAACAACCAGCTGCACGAGTTAAACGGGGACTGCATTGTTTTCGCTGGACATGCAACAGCACAGTCGCACCACCCGTAGAATCATTAAGGAGTCGATTAGAGCCTTCTCCGATCAGACAAATTTGTTGGCGGTGGGCGTTTATGTACTAAGCAGCTCAAGTCATAATCTGTTGATAATTTGCTGGATGAATTAGGGTAAATTAACGCCGACCCGTCAAGATTTTGAGGGCGCTTTAATGGCTTTCCTTCCTCGATCATGATCAGGAGCGTCAGTGTTTTTTCTTGTTTTAGCAGAAAGGTAATCCGGCTTGCAGGGCCCAGGCTTACCAAGTGAAGAGAAAGAATATACTTACTTGAAGTCAGCTCTTGACGGTCGCGGTGCGGTACAATGTCCATAGGTCGTTCAATATCTATCTTGTCATTATTCCCCAAGTCTTCAGAAGTAAATCCCATGTCTTTCAAGGACACAAGGTCCAGCGCCTTCCGCAGCATCTTCATATGAATAGGGCGCGCCTCGTCGACCTGGATATCGGCACCAAAGAAGTCGTCGTCGTCCTCATGGCGCCGCTTCCTCCTCGCGTTGGTAGTATAACTTCTAGCGGTACCTGCGACATCGCCTGCAATAATCCGAAGTCAATGCTGACAACAACGAAAAGAGCATTCAATGTTCCTCCTACACATTGTCTTGTCAGCACGTAATTATAACGGTTTTGCTGCTTGCCGAAGAGAACGTATAATGCAAACCTTTATCTTCCTCGCGTAGCGAAAGGTGGGCCGAGAGCTTGGAAGAAAGGGTTTCCACAGCATTCGTTTCCTCCTGGTTTCGTGCTCCAGCCATTGTAGCGATAAGGCATAAGTTGTGTGCGCGCATGTCTTTTCAAGGTCGAGATGAAGGCCTTGGAAATTACGGCACCCTAACAGTCGGTAGGCAGGGAAGGAATTAGGAATTGTAGACTTCCCCTGCAGAAGTCGGTAAGTATGGGTAGATGTGAACTCCTTTGCAGATTTCCATCATCATCATCATCAGCTGAAGGGATTAGTATGAGCGACTTTAATGCTAACATGATGCGACGATCGAGGAAGTGTTGATGATGTGTTTATGATCATGCCAACCATGTTGAAAATACTTTGTGAGCTTACACAAACGAGAAAGTTCACGTTAACAATCCAACACGCCCAGGTTTAGCGTCAAGCACATGCATACTTCAATTCTAGGAATGACATCCTCACAACTAGTGACTCCTATCCTTGAAATTTTAAAGGAATGGCGAGAACTTTGCAATTGTCATCAAGGTTAAGACATTTGTCTATCAGCTTCTAGAAACGATGTTAATGATGGACCATCTCGATGTTGTAGCCATTTCTAGGACCATTGGAAGCCGATCTTGAATGTTTGAAGCATGGAGATTACTTTATCAAATATTATCTAGAGTTAGAACAAGCTAGATATGCTCATCCGAACCTGTATCATATGCAAAAACATGATTGTCAATCTATAAGATAACTTGTAACAAGTAGAGAAATAGTCCAAATATACCAAAACAAAAAAAGGAAACAACCAATATTGTTTCATGCCCACTCGTGTTTAAACTAGAGCTATAATCGTCCAAAATACAACCCAACCTAATTGGCGGAAGTGAAGAACATTCTATGTGTAAATCTATAATAACACTCTAATAGTCACTTCAAGAAAATGAGATTTGATTAGCTATACATCTCCACTCTCCTCCAATCTCCCACCAAGGCTCTAG